>NC_090729.1:145251044-145263544 GCF_036898095.1 Palaemon carinicauda
AATGACTCTGGTTGTTGTAAGAGTTTCAAATTACTTAGATTTTCAACTTAAGCACCGCAGTATCTTCACAACTTTCTTGTTTAATCTTACGAATTCTTGCGAAATTTCCCTTTCTGAAACTTGGCTTAAGAGTCATAATCAACCCTTTGGATATCGTAAGTTTACATATTTTAGTATATATTTTTTTCTCATATACCGAAGTCATCAAATAGTTATTTTATATCCTCGAACCTGTTTCTCTTCTGCAAGCACATTTCCATTCATTACTTTTATCGAAAGTCTTAATTTCTTCGTTTTAGTAGAGTCACGAGACAGCAGTACTTGTTCTATATTTTGTAGTTCTGCTCATTCTACTGGGCTAAATATTTAGCTATAAATTTTGTGCCTAAATTAAATATGGTATTAAAAGGTTGATGAAATGCTCCATAATTTTAGGATTAATGTAATTTGAATACTGAATGAGCTGTTAATGTTGTACTTCTTTATGGAGTTTAAAATTCCAAAGAATCTGATGATAAAAACAATTGCCATTTTTGATAAGGGCAAATGTGATGAAGCTGAATTTGAATGCTGTCAGTTAAATGGATTATTAGGGGAAGACCAGAGTGAGCTATACTTTATTCATATAGTAACTTGTTCGTCGTTGACATCTGGAGTCATGTTAAGAGTGTGATGCCTTGAGGGAGCTCGTACTCACAACTTAATGTCCATGTTTACAGGTACTTGTTCCAAGTTTGATATCAATTCTGGTTTGCCTTCTTTCCTCTGATATATATTTATTTTATATTTATTATTGTTATCATTAACGTTCTTTGAAACAGTTGTTATAACAAAGTGTCATTAAACACACCTCGACGAATTGCTGTCACTTGATTCACATAGGTAATTTCGAAAACAATAGCCATTTATTCGCCACTGATCTCATACTAATTAAAATCAAATCTTCAGGGTTGTAGCCCATACAAGAGTCAATACTCCGATAAATGTTGCTTTGGGGATTTTGTTTCTTTTATATAATCTGCCACTAGGGGATATGAGGCCACCTCAGTTTGCTATTTACTCATTTAAACACAAACCCCACCGATTTTGAATTCACCTATTCAAGAAATTTGTATATATATATTTTTTTTTTTATTTTCATTAACCAAAGTAATCTCTTTAAATACCAATACTGCCAAGTCACTCCTTAATACTTATCTCATGCACAAAATACATTATCCTTCCCAGTTTTGTATATTCTTCCTTTTGTTGTTTCAAGAGGTGCCCAGACATCCTGTTTTCATTTATTATAATAATAATAATAATAATAATAATAATAATAATAATAATAATAATAATAATAATAATAATAATAATCATATCTAAATTACAAGCTTAGGTGGAAAAGCGGGATGCTATAAGTCCAAGGGCTCCAACAGGGAAAATAACCCAGTTAGGAAAGGAAATAAGGAAATAGATAGCATAGGGTGCCTGAGTGAACCCTCAAGCAAGATAACTCCAACCCAAGACAGTGGAAGACCATGGTACAGAGGCTATGGCACTACCCAAGACTAGAGAAGAATGGTTTAATTTTGGAGTGTCCTTCTCCTAGAAGAGCTGCTTACCATAACTGAAGAGTCTCTTCTACTTTTACCAAGTGGAAAGAAGCCAATGAACAATTACAGAGCAGTAGTTAAACCATTGAGTTAAGAGGAATTGTTCGATTATCTTATTTTGGTCAGGTGTATGAGGAAAGAGGCGAATATGTAAAGAATAGGCTAGACTATTATGTGTAGGTGTAGGCAGAGTAACAATGAGATGTAACCCCAGGGGGATCCAATGTATTACCATCTGACCAGTCAAAGGACCCAATAACTCAACGAGTGGCTGGTGATTTCGCCAACCTACCACCTACTAGCTATTGATACCGTTACTTTAACAGCATGAATTCAAATCTCTTTTTCTTTGATGATTCCTAGCAATAATGCTTGGTATGATGTTGCAATCGGACCCCTTACTCAGTTGCGCATAGGGGCTTGAACGGAAGAAATTTTATTTTCGCTTATTAGCAGGAAGTCTATTGCATGACTTGGAGTTCTTTACCACTGCCAAAGGATTGTGTGTAGATTTTACGCCATGGGCCCTTTTTCATTAGAGTTTGCACTAATATCTGTTACGATAGCAATCGTACATTAACCTGATTTTAATAATGTATACCTAATTATTGCTACCTATTTATTATTCATGTAAGAAGGTGAGATACAGATACAAATAAGCAATATTTCCATATCTAGATAGTACAAATATATTATCGGATTTCTTACCAAATTCGTTGCAGAATCCCTATTCAGGTGATTACGATTAATATGTTAGGTCTTTCAGCTCCTCTGTTTACGTTTGAGATGTTTTAAATCCGAGAACCCCTTTCTTTCAATTTTGCATTTAGCACCAAAAAAAAAAAAAAAAAAAAAAAAGTGCATAAGCATATCAGAGAGATTATACTTTTGTCTATTTCAAGAATTGGGAAAGAGAAGCAACTTTAAGGTAAGAGGAGTCTACTTGCTTGTGATTATAAGATTTTATTTCAGTCTTTCCTACCAGTGTATGGGTTGCGGTTTCCTATCAGCCTTTTTAATCACATTATCTCAGAGTTCATAATTATGTATTATTTCAATGCCAATCTTTTTCATTGCTGCGAAAACCTTACTTATCACAACAATTTTTGCATAATGTTTTGACGTATTTCAACGAAAATGTTTTTTTTTTCTTCTTTTTTTACATTTACTTGTTTGATATCGACGATTCAAATACAAAATTATATTCTTTTTACATATTGCGTATTTTTTTAACAGTATTTTAATTCCTTTTTCAATGATTCTTTGTGAATACTCTGAAAGAATATTATTTTACTCTTACCTTAGTTTTTTCTTGCTTCCCTTCTCCCAAACTCAACTTTCCTACTATTAACCTCCCCCCCACCTTTTTTTTCCTTTTGTAGGAAAATGACAGCATTCATGAATAATTCATGGCTGGGAAGATGGAAACAGGGATTAAACAGCAATTTCTGAAAATGGAGGGAAGAGATTTAAGATCGGGTACGTTCTGAATCTCGGTGATGAATGTATGGTGTAGGTCTGTAGGAGATCCCATATTATACAGCAAGATGCGCTTTCTCTCTCTCTCTCTCTCTCTCTCTCTCTCTCTCTCTCTCTCTCTCTCTCTCTCTCTCTCTCTCTCTCTCTCTCTCTCTCTCTCTCTATATATATATATATATATATATATATATATATATATATATATATATATATATATATATATATATATATATATATATATATATATATATATGTATATATATATATAATATATATATCAGCCATTACTAATCTCTTTCTGTACCATTCTACACCCGTAAACGGTTCAACAATGCTAAAATCACTGGCTGCACCACCACTTGCATTCACTACACAGCCTCTACAACTTTTACAATCCTTCCAAAAGGACCAATCGTCTCATCTTCCTTTCCCTGCTTCTTTTGCTATCTCTAGGTACCCATTCTGTTAGTCGTAATATTTCATCTATTATCTATTATTCTCATATGTCCGGCCCATGTCCATTTCTTTTCCTTATTTATTGTTAGAATATCCTCTACTTTAGTTTGTTCTTGTATCCATGTTATTCCTTTTCTGTGTCTTAGTGTTATTCCCTATATTAATTTTTCCATAGCCCTGTGAGCTCTAACCATTTTATCGTTTTATCGTTCATTTTTTGCTGGTTAGTTTAATTCTTTCGTTATCAGTTTGTCTTTTACATCCAGATTTCTCTCGTATTGGACTTTCTGTTGTCATGTAAAAACCAGATTCTGATAATATATTTGATCTCATCCATGTTCAAATTTTCGATTAAGTGTCTATATTGGTTAATTCATGGATATTATATTTGATCTGACTCAAATCGATTATCAGATGCCATTTCAAATTTTAGATATTATTTTGGTGTTACTAGGACTTGCTGGATGTTGCTGCTGTATCAAATACATGAAGTAACCGTAAATGCTCTAAGAACCAGTATGGTAATTTCAAGATTGATAAATGTTAATCTCACTTGGTATGTAATTATTGTATCTTATCATTGCTACGTTTTTTTTTTCCTTCAAAATCATGCTCAAATGTTTTTACATTTATCACAAGAGTAAGACGCGTTGTTCAGCTCTACTTATTCTATATATCTCAAAATGTTATAGCATAGAAATTGTGTACCGAATTGGTCAAAACCCTTGAACGTAGTCATAAGATTAATTTGTAGCGAGCTATTAAACAAGAGATATCCAAAAGGTAACCGGTATTTCCTCATTTCTGTAATAACTTGAACCGGAGAAAGTTATTTGACTATCTCAACATTGTTATACACACTAATTTGCCTTGTTAAAAGGTTCTTCTGAACTTCAAATCAGTCAATCTTTTCTATCACGAGGTTTTTATATCCATTTGCAAATCCGTTAATACTTATTCATCTCACCTCATCTTTATTCGTTAGTTTTTCCAAGTTCTCCGTCCTCCCAGTTGACATTCCAATAACTTTCATTTTGTTCTTTTTTTTCGCTTATTTTTTGTACATTTTTGCACCACGCATCCGGTTTTCTTTGCTATCTCCCCTACGCGGCCACATGCTGCTTACTCACCCTTGCTCGGGTAAGATAACGTTAATTGACGCTAGTTCACCATCTATTGTGAGCGAAGGAAATGCAAAGTGATTAAGATGAGATATTCAAGATGATATTTCTGTGAACGTGGTGACATAAGTGAATGTTTTATATTTTTCCCTTTTTTAGATATCTTAAGATTTTATGAAAATGAATATTTATGACGGCCCTGAATGACCTCACAGTTCCTCGTACCTGGTCTGTGGTATATAATTTAGAATTCAATTAAACCAATTTAAATCAACCCAGCTTCAAAAAAAAAAAAAAAAAAAGTCCTAAGATTTTTATATGGAAAGTGGAGTTAGTTTGACATATTTGGAGTCTTAGACTATAAGAAACTTTAAATTCACAAAGTAATTATGACTAAGTTCCATTTAGTGTAAATTTCAGAAGCCCTATCTTAGCCTGTCCACATTTCAAATAAGTGCCCCCCCCCCCAAAAAAAAAAAGTGCAATTCCATGCCAGTCTCTTGTATTGACCTAGTACCTAAAAGTCCTTCCCCAACAATTAGTATCTTGAATATAGTGAAGCGTCAGTAATTTTAAACATCTACCAGTGGCTATTGGATCACCTCCGGTGTCACAACGGGTAGTGAAAATCTAATTTTTTCCCCTTCAAACCTTAGTCTGATCGGGAGCCTTTGTACCACCCCTTCCTTAGCCTTTGATTTTATTTGGAATGTATAATTAAATGGTACTTCTAAGGAAATGCTCATTTTTGTTATCTCATTTACATATATTCAGTAATTCTTATGGTTAATGTTACATATGGTTTCACTTATACATACAAAAACGGACGTTTATATATATATATATATATATATATATATATATATATATATATATATATATATATATATATATATATATATATAAATGTATATATATATATAAATGTATATAATATATATACATATATATAAATGTATATAATATATATACATATATAAATGTATATAGTATATATATATATATATATATATATATATATATATATATATATATATATATATATATATATATATATAGATGTATAAAGTAAATATACATATATATATATGTATATATATATATATATATATATATATATATATATATATATATATATATATATATACATATGTATGTAATGTATATACATATATATATATATATATATATATATATATATATATATATATATATATAATATATATACATACTGTATGTGTATATATATATATATATATATATATATATATATATATATATATATATATATATATATATATATATATATATGAATGTATATGTATATATAATATATGTACGTATATGTATATACAGTATATGTGCACACACACACACACACACATATATATATATATATATATATATATATATATATATATATATATATATATATATATATATATATATATATATATATATATATACCTTTCTGTGTGGGAATGGATTAAGAGCTTTAGACTTTACCTCTGAATCAGGCTGTGAGCAAATCATAAATGAAGCTACTCACAGGTCTTGTAATTGCTTGAACCTCATATACACTGACTCCCCTGGCGTTATAACTAGTAAGGTTGGTTCTCCGGTCGGGACATCTAATCATGCCTTGATTTCATTAGTAGTGAAGACTGAGTAGCCTGTCCCTGATATTGCCTTATTGCCTTATTTTATGTTTGGGTTCCCCCAGGTCCCTCAGTGTGAGGCACCTTTATATCCACCAGAGAGTTGCTAATGCATCATCCGGTGTATTTTGCATCTTCCATTCTTGGATGGTCTGGGATGCTTCTTAGCTATTTATCGAGCTTATTCTTAAACACATCTACGCTCACTCCTGATATGTTTCTTAGATGAGCTGGCAGCACATTAAATAGTCGCTGCTTTATCGATGCTGGTGCGTAGTGGATTAATGTCCTGTGCTCCTACCTTAGTTTTCCTGGTATATATTTTGGCACTATTAATCTACCTCGGCTTGCTTTTCTGATATTTTTAGCTCCATGATGTTTTCAGTAATTCCTTCTATTTGTTTCCATGCTTATATTATCATGTAGCATTCTCTTCTCCTATCTAGATTGTTTAGTTTTAAAAATTGCAGTCTTTCCCAGTAGTCAAGGTCCTTAACTTCTTCTATTCTAGCAGTATAGGACCTTTGTACACTTTCTATTTGTGCAATATCCTTTTGGTAGTGTGGGTACCATATCACATTGCAGTACTCGAGTGTACTATTTACATAAGTTTTGTAAAGAATAATCATGTGTTCAGCTTTTCTTGTTTTAAAGTGTCTGAATAACATTCCCATTTTTGCTTTAAATTTAGCCAACAGTGTTGCTATTTGGTCGTTGCATAACTTATTCCTATTTAACATTACACCAAGGTCTTTAATTGCTTCCTCGTTATTAGGTCCCTTGTATGCATATACCATTCCTTCTCTGGTTCCATAATTTATTGATTCGAATTTATCGGAGTTAAATACCATCCTACTTATCTCCGCTCATTCATATATTTTGTTTAGATCTCTTTGTAGTGAGTTCCTATCTTCATCACAAGTAATTTCTCTACTTATTCTTGTGTCATCGGTGAAACTTCTCACTACCGAGTTTTCAACATCACAGTTTATGTCTGAGATCATAATAACAAACAGCAGTGCAGTTAATACCGTACCTTGTGGCACGCCAGATGTTACCTGAGCTTCATCTGATTTCTCGTCATTTGCAGGAATTCTTTTACCCGTTTTCCTATCTTTCCCACAATAATATGCTTTCTCATTTTTTTTCTCTAATATATTATGGTCTGCCTTGTCAAAGGCTTTTGCAAAATCTAGATAGATCACATCTGTGTCTTTTTCATTTATCATATTATTGTATATGTTTTCATAGTGAGCTATCAGTTGTGTCTGTGTACTTTTTCCAGGTACGAAACCGTGTTGACCCATATTAAACAAATTATTTTTGACCAAATGGTTCATTATTTTCTTTTTTATTACCCTCTCATACACTTTCATAATATGTGATGTTAGACTAACAGGTCTATAATTGCTTGCCTCTAGTCTTGATCCACTTTTGAAGATAGGGGTTATATAAGCTAATTTATGTTTAACATATATCTCGCTCATATCTATACTCTGTCTTAGTAGTATTGCAAGTGGCTTCGCGATAGTGTTTGCAGTTTTTTTTAACAAAATCGCTGGAACTCCATCTGGTCCGGCTGCCGATCCATTTTTAATTTCGTTTATAGCCGTGACAATATCTGCTTCATTAATATCTATATCCGTTAGATATTCAACATTTTCTTCTCTCATTTCTGTTTCATTCTTCTCATTCGCAATTCTTGGCGTGAACTCAGTCTTATATTTTTCTGCTAATATGTTGCATATTTCCTTTTTTTCATTCGTTAGCCGTCCTTCAATTCTTAGAGGGGCTATTTCTAATCTCCCTTTATTCATCTTTTTTACATAGGAGTAAAGTACTTTTTTTATATACATATATTTTGAAGTGTCCTTTCTTTTAAGTTTTTTTTTTTTTCATTTTCTTTCGACTGTATCTTACATTTTATTTTCATCATTTTCCACACATTTTTCTCTTTTGCAAGATTTTTCTTCCACTTTCTAATTTTCTGAAACGAGATCCTTCTGTTTCTTGGTATGCATGTCTTTTGTTTATTGTTTTTTCTCGGTACATATTTTTCAACAATTTTCTCCAGTATTTTGTACAGTATGTCCGTATTTACCTGTATATTATCACTTACAAATACATTTTTCCATTATTTATTCAGTTCTTCATTTATTTCTGACCATTTTATATTCTTACTATAAAAATTATATTTTCCATATCCTTCCCAACGTTTTGTGCTTTGATTAATTCTGTGATCACTTGCTTTGGAATGGACTATTAATTCTGTGACATTGTGGTCTGAAATTCCCGTGTTATACACTATTATGTCTTTAATATAATTCACCTCATTCACAAATACTAGATCTAGGACATTTTCCTTTCTTGTTGGAATGTGGTTTATTTGTTGCATATTATGTTCTAATAGCATATCTTGAAGCTTTTCAAATTGCCTCTTATCTTCTGCGCTACTATTACTCTCTTTTTTATATGTATACATACAACCATTTTCTTCTATCCGTTCTTTCCAATCCACGAAAGGAAAGTTAAAATCTCTGGATAGGAGTATATTCCAGTCTCTATGGTTTCTACATATATCATCTATTTTTTTCTATTATTATGTCAAACTCCTTAGTATTTGGGGGTCTGTAAACTACAATATTCACTAGTTTTTCAAATTCAAATTCTACCGCAATCAATTCACATTCTGTGTTGCTGTATTTTTCACAGACTTTTCCTTGATTTATGTCTCCTCCATATATTGCGGTTCCCCCTTGATTCCTATTTGTTCTGTCTGATCTATAATTTTGGAAACCCTTTATCTGGTCATCACTGCCAGTCTCTTGGGAATACCATGTTTCACTTATATTTAATATATCTATTTTTTCAATTTGGGTTAGTTCTTCTAAGAACTCTATGTTCCTTTTAGAGTTACTCGTGACTAAACCCTGTGCATTCATCACTATTATGGTTTGTGTTTCATCCCCACTATTTAATATTGGTAATCATATGGATTCTCCCATGCTTCCTTCCTGTTTTGATATGATGTTCTTTTCTTCATTTCCAGGAATTCTGCCATTAAAAAATCCAACTTTTCTATTATATTTGCTCTTTCGCTTTCATGTTTATTTTTGTGTGTATACCTGCAATTATCCCCATATCTGCACCAACCCCTGGCAGTATAGATGCATTCTTTGTAGTTGGGCTCTAAATGTGCATATTTGGGTTGAAAGGCCTCATATCTTGGGGCCTTTGGTGCATAGCGCGCTATATACGCGGCCTACTTTTTCGTTTCTTTTTTTGTTTCATTTTTGCTTTCATTTTTCTTTTCAGTTTGCTGAGTTTCCTTATTTTCATTCATGGTTGCAGGATGCATATATCGACATTTTTAGTTGAAACTGCAACCTTTTCCTTCTTTTTAGGTTTTTGCATATTTTTGGATGGAGATCTCTACATTCGTCTCCATATCCGTCTAAATACGCACATTTACCATATATTTCATAATTATGGCATATCTTTGGATGCTTGTAGTAGCATCTTTCGCCAAATCTGCAATTCCCTCTTTTCAGCAAATTGCAGACTATATCTTTCTTTTCTTTTTTTTCTTTTTCTTGCTCTTTCCTAAAAGTATGTAGGTCTGGGTAGAGTCTCTTGGGTCAATTATTTGTTTCCATCTGATAATTTATTTCTTCATAAGTATGTTGTTGGATGGCATCATAAGTTATATCAATGATTTCCTCAGCATCCTTACACATATCCTGTTCATTTTTTTTTCTTCTTCTTCTTTTTCTTTTTCTTCTTCTTCTGCTTCTTCTTCTTCCTCTTTTTTATCTTCAACTATTTGCAGATTTAGGCTCGACTTAATTATATTTTCTATCCAGACTAAGCATGTTGAGCAGAGTACTTTTGTGTCTCTATTCTTTATTTTTTGCTGTATTTCAGCACATGTAGGGTGTGATGAACATGGCAGGCACCACATTTTCTAATCAGTTGTTGAGAATTATTAATGGAATACCATATCTTACATGTATTACACCATTTAGGCATTCTTTTTCCCAATGCATCAATCAGCATATTCACCATATTAGACTTCTTATTGTTCTTTGATTGAATGTGTTGATTGATGTAAACTTTCTTTATAAGTCACTTTATCACTTGGATCTTCTTTGGAATTTCATCTATTATTTTGCTGATGTTTTCTGTAGATTTGCTCCAGTTTATTGGATCATATTGTTTCAATATGTCTGCGAATATTTTTCCGTCACACTGGTTGGAGTTACTAGTGACCTCTGTTATCAGACGGTCGAGCTCTTGTTTCGCCAACTCATGGAATTTACTTTTGCTGACTGCAGCAAGGTCCCTCCAAGCTTTGCCTGTACTATAGAGCGCCATCTTGATCAGATTTTTAGTAATTCACAAGATAACTATCCTATGCCGACGTTTTATCCCACTCTTCTGATCTCAAACTAATCACCGACTATTCATAAAAACTTGTAGCTATATTGCACTCGATAGCTTTTTGTTATCTGCATTAAATCAGGATATTTTTAGGGTCGCACAAGTGTATTCACTCACCGGCACACAGATACAACTCGAGAGAGTTGTATCCCAAGCAGATTGGAATGTGATTTCGCATGATCTTTTGTGCTTGAATTGGTCACAATTATATAGTAGTGTAGATCCTGTTGTCCCTTTGAATGAGAATCTAGTCAACATAATTGATAGGCATATCCCTTCTCGTGTGCTAAGGTGCCGAGTGAAGGACAAACCGTGGTTCAATGATGATTGTAGACGTGTTTATTTGAAGAAGCTAGAGGCCTATCATCTTTGGAAGGGTAACAGATCAGATTCGATCTGGAACAACTATACTCGGCTTCGAGCTTTTGTTCAGAGAGTTTATGCCTCAACTAAAAAGGAGTACAATTTAACCATAAAAGAAACCCTTTCTGGTACAACTCAGGAACATAAATGGTGGTCTACCCTTAAATCTGGACTCTTTGGTGTAGATGCAACAGTTCCTCCTTTACTTAAACCAGATGGCTCAGTCACTTACTGTCCAAAGGAAAAGGCAACCCTGTTGGCTGATGTTTTTGACAGTAAAGAGAGTAATGAAAAACTTGAACATCCTCATTCCTGTTTTCCTGAGGCTAAACTAACTAGTTTAGCTTTTCGATCTCGTGAGATTAAAGCTCTGTTGATGGGCCTTGATGCTTATGGAGGTGTAGACCCAAATGGCATTTTTCCTTTGTTTTTTATAAAGGCAGCAGATTTCTTAGCTCCAAAGTTATCTGTTATTTTGTGCAAGTTAGCAAGAAGAGGAGCTTTTAGCACTTGTTGGAGAATTGGTAATATTACTCCTCTATGTAAATGTGTTTGTGGCAGCTCAAGTCCCACTGATTACTGCCCAATTTCCATAACTCCCATATTATCTAAAGTTTTTGAACGTCTTCTAGCAAAACGTCTTAATAGGTTTGCTGAAGGTAATCATCTATTCCCTAGTTTGTAATTTGGTTTCCGTAAAGGCCTTGGAGCATGTGATGCCCTTCTTACAATCTCCAATGCTGTACAGGAATCCCTTGATTGTGGTCAGGAAGTTCGTATGATTGGCCTTGATTTTAGTGCTGCCTTTGACCGTGTTAATCATGAGGCCCTTGTTTTCAAACTGAAACACTTGGGAGTGGGTGGGTCGTTTCTTAGCATTATTATTGATTTTCTAAGTAATAGATCTCAAAGAGTTGTTGTTGATGGGCACCATAGTGAGTATACGAATGTGATATCCGGTGTTCCAGAAGGTATTGTTCTTGGCCCATTACTTTTCATACTATATACACATGACATGTGGTTAGGCCTAAAAAACAAGCTTGTTGCATATGCAGATGATGTTACTCTCGTTGCATCAATTCCATCCCCTGAATGTATATCTGGGGTTGGGGAATCCCTTAATAGAGATTTAGCTAAAATTAGTACATGGTGCAAATTATGGGGTATGAAGTTGAATCCTAACAAAACTCAAAGTATGATTGTAAGTAGGTCAAGGACGGTGGCTCCTCATCGTGCAGATCTCAGTATTAACACTGTTTCCTTAAATTTGTATGACTGTTAAAATTTTAGGTGTGATTCTCGACAGCAAATTTACTTTTGAGAAACACATAATGTCTGTGTCTTCTTCAACTGCACAAAAAATTGGCTTATTGTGAAAGTCTTACAAG
>NC_090729.1:145268544-145296044 GCF_036898095.1 Palaemon carinicauda
CAAGACTTGTCATACATTAGAACTATAAATGTTCCAATACCTAAAGATTACACTCTTCAGCTTAAGATGGGTTTTTAATGAGTTTTACAATCCACCGGAAACTTCGTTGAAGACATTCTGCATGCTAAGCTGTCTTTTCCCCCTTTTCTATTGAATCATGAAACAATATTGCACCCAGTGAAAACATAGAAAAACAACATTCCCCTGTGGTTCGAGATTAGTTCTAAGTTCTTGTATGGAAATCTACCTAGTGTGTTTTTCTTTCCAAATCAGACCCACATTTTCACGAATCCTATGTGCCACTCGCATCAATAACCAGACTTGTAGCCATCCTTAATTACATGTCAAACATATATAAATAACTTTCTTTTGATCATGGTGATTTCCCTCTTCCTCTATTGCATTAAAATGTGCTCTCTTGAGTTCTATAAGTCTGCCAAGCATTGTGGGTGATACTTCAGTTCCTGAACAATAAAGTAACCTGCTTTTTTTAAGGATCTTTCTATGGCTTAGGGTCTTATAAAATTGATTGAGCCTTTCATTCAGCTGAATTTTGATTGTTTGTCTTAAATTAGACTTTCCATTTCATTATTCACACAAAAAGCTTAGTGCCATTGAAGATTCGCCTGTTGCTGATGTAGTAGTCACTGTTTTCAATTTGGTATTATCAAACTAAAGTCTGCTGCTATTATGTTATTTTTCTTTATTTCATATCAATATAGTTTCCATGCCTTCTCCATTATCTAACCATGATGGATCAAGTGATATTAGTATAGCAATAAGAGCATAAACAATGGTACAATTTTGCAAGATTGACATATCCAACACAGTCCTGTCTTCTCTGAAACAAGCTAAGAGTTAAATTAATGTTTATCACTTTTGTCCTCTTAACAAAGAACATTCCAATTAGTTTGCATTTTTGGTTTGGCATTAATGATAAAGTTCGTTGAATTTAAGCAGAGCTTGATGAGGGCTTATCCTTTTACCACCTTTGTTCACTTTGATTTATGGAATACAGTTAGGATTGAACCGTTGCCTTAAACCTAACCCTAACGTTCATCCAGTTGCACTTGAATTCTGTGTGATAATGTTAAAGCCCCCATCATCCTTGGCTCGGTTCTCCTGAAGTGGCACACCCTGTCATTTCAGGTGTAACTTTCTAATTTACTCGGGGCCGATTAGGCAGCGTTTTGGATATTAAGCTTGCAGCTTACTTGATATCCAACTCCATGTTGAGTTTCATAGCAGTGTCTGTCACTAGTGTGCCTTGGTAGTAAGTGACAGCCACTCTCTTCGCTCTACCTCCATAGTTTAATTTTATAGTTTTTCTTCTTGTGCAGTATATAAATAGTCTTTACTCTGATTGTGAGCTTCATACGCTCAAAGCAATGGATATTTTCGGGGCCAAACTTTTTTTTGTACCCCATTGCTATCTACAGAATTCCCCTGCCTCAGGAAAAATAATGTTGACTTGACTGCAAGATAGGACCTATAGTTTTCAACCCTTTTGGGGCATTATATACTGAGCGATCTTGTCTTCACTTCATTAGAAGTCTTTTTGAGTAGTGAAACTTGGAAATAAATGGACTGAGATCAGCTCTTGCGTGGTTCATGGCTGCTTTTGGTGTACTGGCAGTTATCTTGCAAAAATGGTGGCCATAATGGAATCTTTAATCACTAGCACCTTTTTTTTTAAATAACGTGCAGAGTATAGTCATACCAAATTTCGTCCTTGTATCATCAAATACCAAAAATCACATTAAACTGCTCCACTAAATTATAAAGCAAGGCTGGACCAATCATGCCAGCAGAGACAACATAAGAGGTCAAAACTGGAGTGCTAACTGTATTCAAGGATTTACTTGGCGAGATCAATATCGTACATACCAACTAGTTATACCTAACTTCCCAACCTACCAGCTGTCCTTATTGAAAAAAAATATCGAATTACATGAATTATGGAAATAGGAACAATGCTGTGTTCATTGATCATAGATCTCAACCTAACAATAGAATAGAACTGTAGTCTCTTCAGATGAAAGACAAAGTTGTTACCAATTATGCTGGCAGATGCACTAAAAGAAGTCGGAATGTAAGTGTCAACTGCACTTGAGTATTTATCTCTCGAGACCGCTCTTTTACAGACCACCAAATTTTACCTAACATCCCGACCCATCAGCTTGCACAATTAATAGCATGTAATTTAAGATACCCCTAATGATCTATGTATAAAGAGAAGAAAATAAATTGTTTGTTCAATAGAAATAAATTTCTACTTCAAAATGGAATCAGAACTAATTTATTTTAATGAAAGGCAAGGTAGCTACCAATTATACAGCTGAAGCACTAAAGGAAGTCTCAACCCAGGTAGTAACTGTATTTAACTATATACCTGGTGAGAGCACTGTCTTTCTTAGCAGCTAGTTAATACAACTTCACAACCCGATTGATAGCCTTTAATTCAAAATTAACTTATTTCTAACCTTTACTTCGTATTACACAAAATGAGTTATGTGATAAAACTCAACCAATATCGTGTTCAATAGAAATAAACGTTCATCTCACAATGGGATTGAACCGTAGTATTTTCAAATGAAAGGCAAGGTAGCGACTAACCATGCCAATGGAGGCACTTGAAGAAGTTGGAAAATTACATTATGTTGAGTTTCATCTTATAATTACTCAGGGGTAATTTGTAATAATTGCTATCATCTGGGTCAATTGACGGGTCAGGAAGTTTGGTAAATCATACTGGTAAATGACTATTGTTTTACCAGGTAAATCTTTAATTATAGTTAACATTTAGGTCCTAATTTCTCTTAGAACCTCTTGTGGCGTGATTGGTTGCTACCTTGCCTTTTATTTGAAGAGACTATAGACTTTGATCCCTTTATGAGGTAGAAATGTAATTTTTAAAAAATGTACATGTATGTATATATATATATATATATATATATATATATATATATATATATATATATATATATAATATATATATATATAATATATATATATATATATATATATATATATATATATATATATATATGTATATATATTTATATATATGTATATATGCATTATATGTATGTGTTTATATATATATATATATATATATATATATATATATATATATATATATATATATATATATATATATATATATATATATATATATATATATGATAAATTTTGCACATTTTTACGTGTTTTTCATATTCAAATAAGCCATATATATTTTTGATATATTAATGTCTGGATTCTCTTAACGACCTCGGGATCAGAGCCCCAGGCGAAATCACACAAAGACAAGAGCTTGGCTCCGGCCGGGAATCGAACCCTGGTCGGCAAGCTTATATAGACAGTGACTAACCCACTTGGCCACGAAGAAAGTGGGTTAGTCATTGTCTATATAAGCTTGCCGACCAGGGTTCGATTCCCGGCCGGAGCCAAGCTCTTGTCTTTGTGTGATTTCGCCTGGGGCTCTGATCCCGAGGTCGTTAAGAGAATCCAGACATTAATATATCAAAAATATATATGGCTTATTTGAATATATATATATATATATATATATATATATATATATATATATATATATATATATATATATATATATATATATATATATATATATGTATATATATGTATGTATATATGTATATTATAGGATAAGTATATATACGTATGTTTATATGTATATGATACATACATATATGCTCAAAACGTGTATAATGTGTGTGTATGTAGCTGTATGAACAATAAACCAGTGTACCTTCTTTAAATCTATTCCCCTGATAACATTCTGTCTACGTTTATCTCCTTTTTTATCACTGCAGCCAATTATTATATGTTGCCTTTTACGTTTATAAGCCCGTTGTTATATGCTCATCGTTAATTATGGAGTTTGGCCATCAAATAGCCTAATAGTTAGGTATTCCATGTAAAATAAATCTATATTTTTATTGGTTAATTAATATTGCCATAGGTCTATCAACTATCTGTCTTATTACCTCCTCAACGAAGTTGGAAGGAGGGTATATTTTGCCCCATGTTAGTGAACAGCATTCTAGGCTACAACTTCATTCGTAGTGTAATGAAACTTTCAAGGATTACCTGGTATGTAAAAAGCTGGAAATTATTAATTTCTTAAAGGTCAAGGTCAAAGGTCAAAGACACGGTTAAGCAAAATGTCCAATTCATGTAATCAGCCATAAGTTTGGACATCGTCGTCACAGAGACTTCAAACAAGGTTCATGTTTGAATATATGAAAATCCACGCCAATTAATACATGTTAAGGTCAAGGTGAAGGTCAAGGTCGAGCTAAAGGCAGAGAAATAACCTGACGCGGCAGAGGTCTACGCTCTAATGAGTGCCCTTCTTGTTTGATGCATATGTTACTTTGTCTGAAGTGTTATAATTCTTATTGCTATTTTGTGGCCTCTTTTATGGATTAGTTTCAAGTATTGTATTAAATTTGAATTTTTTTTTTATATCGCTTCGCCTACTTCTTTAAAAAACTGAAGATTTGTTTTTGAGAAACCAGAAATGCCAGAAAGTGGGAATAATGCTGAAAGATATTTCCTAGTGCGAAAGGCACAGTAAGTGCACCTGACAGCCAAATGAGCCAATAAAAGAATAACTAAGGAAGTGCGAGGCTTGCGTGGAAAAACACCTCATAACGACAGCAGTCATTGAGTTAGGAAAAAGGGGCCAAAAATCTGGAAATGGCAGTCTTGCCTTCTCAGTTCCTGCTCACTGGAAACATTTAAAGAGAACACACTGGCGGGTAATGGGAGAGAGTGGCCGTGTTTACCAAGAAAGGCTTCCAGGGGAGAGAGAGAAAGACTGAGAGGAACTGGGTACCACTTTGCTAACCTTCCCAAGCCTAAAATCAATGTCATATTTTTCTGTTTTTATCTTACACAGAAAAAAAGGACAGTAGGTATGTGAAAGTATTTTCCTTCACGTTAAGTTTGTTTTTTCAATGTTTGATTGGACTGGGTAACTTATAATCAATCAATCTATTAATCAAGCAGTCACCACCGTGATTGGGGGGGGGGGGGGGGGGGCTCAATATTAGTGTACCGTGGATGGTGAGCTTTAACGTTTTATTTTTTTGACCGCTAAACCTGAAGGTTTTGGTTTTCACAACGCAATCGTTTCTTTTTTCTTTATGATTATTATTTAATTAAGCATTTTTATATTTTCTTTAGGTATTTTCTATGCAGACGCCTTTTATTAAATCCGTAGAAAATTTCCGTGCATAGTTTTCTATTCCAAAAGCAAGAAAAAGGGTTAAGATAGTTGAAGATACTCTTCAGAAGAGAGGCAACATATTAAATTTTGTATTCATGTCAAGAGTAGGTATATTCACAGCATTTCTTGGATATAATTCAGGCTTTACAGCTAAACCTTTTAGCATTCCTTTTCCTAAAATATGGGGATACTAGAACAAATAGTCTTCGTCATGGCTGTATGACAATTTTTCATATACAGTAGCAAATTCATCCCGCCTCAAAAAACACAGATGAATAGATGATAATTCTTAATACTTATTCAACATTAAAATTTTACAAGTTAAATTCAAATATAATTTCCGTTTTGTATGTTACGACGCACAGTATCATAATTTTATCCTGAACTAAATTTTACTCTAGAAGTCAACACCCCTCCCAAAATATAATTTCTACTAAGAAGGCAACATCTTTAATTATGAGAACTTTAAGAAGCTTACCAATGAACATGTTTACTACACTAAGGAATAAAAACATCTGTTTCACCAAATGTAAATATTATCCATTCTTACCTTGCTTGGCAATTACTTTAATGATAGTGCCCATAAGAAACATTTTGAGACCTTAGGTTATTGCCTTTGGGCCCTCATAAAACATGTGTACATTGCTCGGCAGTGTTGCCTGGTAAAGATTTTTTCCTTTGATTGTTGACGTGTCTCCAAGGAACAAAAGTCGCTAACGGCATCTTACTTTTTTATTTTTTCATAATCACCTTAGACGACGGCGTTAGAAACGATATTGTTTTGCCTTTGTTTGTTTGATTGTTTGTTGGCAGAATTGTCCCCAAATCTACCTGTATGTTTTTTATAGAATCGACTAAAGATTGTGATATGATAAGCCATAAGGATTAGATTTTGGATATAAAGGGAACTTTCTGGAAGGGAATGCATTGATCAGCCTTTATAGTATTCCCTCATGAACTATGTACATAAAGTTTAAATAACTTTGTATGTGTATATATACATATATATATATGTATGTATATACATATATATATATATATATATATATATATATATATATATATATATATATATATATATATATATATATATATATATATATATGTATATATATATATATATATACACATATATATATATATATATATATATATATATATATATATATATATATAGGTATGTATATATGTAATATACATATAATATATATATATATATATATATATATATATATATATATATATATATATATATATATATATATATATGTATGTTTATACTGTATATATATATATATATATATATATGTATGTTTATACTGTATATATATATATATATATATATATATATATATATATATATATATATATATATATATATATATATATATATATGTTTATACTGTGTGTATATATATATATTTATATATATATATATATATATATATATATATATATATATATATATATATATATATATATATATATATGTAATATACATATGATATATATGTATATATGTCTTATTTATAACTGTAATCGAACAGTTTAACATGTTTTTTCAAAAAGGCCCATAAAAGAAACACAGGAAATATGAATAAATCACACTATATTTCGGTCAATAAACATCGACCCTCTTCAGGATGTAAAGTACAAGTGAGGCTTACAGTGGAGAGTGACGGTTTATATATGAAAGCAAAAGGGTGTGTTCAATTGTTCTATAGTTGTTATAATTGCTGGAAGGATTAGCCAAATTCAATTACATCCAGGTGCGTGTTCTTATTGTTGAGCCGCTTGGAGGAAGTCTTGACCTCTGATGCATGTCTGGTGGCCGGTCTCCGTGGATTATCTTCTTAATGATAGGGTTGAGAAGAGTATTGTCCACTGTGTCAGCTTTCCATTGGCCCCCACATAGGTTCATTGTGTTTGATTGATTTATGATGGCTGATTCCAGGATTTTCCTTCTGTACGGACAGGTACTCTTAAAAAGCAAAGACGACTCACTCCAGTTAATCTGGTGCCCTAAATCCCTAAGGTGAATGAAAATCCCCGAGTTTTCATACCCATATCTAACAGATCTTTTGTGTTCGGATAATCTTTGAGATAGCGAACGGCCAGTTTGCCCAACGTACACTTTTTCACAATCCCTGCATGGTACTTTGTAAACGCCGGATTCTATCTCTCTTTTATTTTGATAAACATTAATAAGGGCGCTTCCTATGGTCTTTGGAACCCCTTTGTTTTTTCATATCCAAAGACCATAGGAAGCGCCCTTATTAATGTTTATCAAAATAAAAGAGAGATAGAATCCGGCGTTTACAAAGTACCATGCAGGGATTGTGAAAAAGTGTACGTTGGGCAAACTGGCCGTTCGCTATCTCAAAGATTATCCGAACACAAAAGATCTGTTAGATATGGGTATGAAAACTCGGGGATTTTCATTCACCTTAGGGATTTAGGGCACCAGATTAACTGGAGTGAGTCGTCTTTGCTTTTTAAGAGTACCTGTCCGTACAGAAGGAAAATCCTGGAATCAGCCATCATAAATCAATCAAACACAATGAACCTATGTGGGGGCCAATGGAAAGCTGACACAGTGGACAATACTCTTCTCAACCCTATCATTAAGAAGATAATCCACGGAGACCGGCCACCAGACATGCATCAGAGGTCAAGACTTCCTCCAAGCGGCTCAACAATAAGAACACGCACCTGGATGTAATTGAATTTGGCTAATCCTTCCAGCAATTATAACAACTATAGAACAATTGAACACACCCTTTTGCTTTCATATATAAACCGTCACTCTCCACTGTAAGCCTCACTTGTACTTTACATCCTGAAGAGGGTCGATGTTTATTGACCGAAATATAGTGTGATTTATTCATATTTCCTGTGTTTCTTTTATGGGCCTTTTTGAAAAAACATATGTATATATATACTATGTAAATACATAGGTATATGTATATATATATGTGTGTGTAAGTTTGTACGTATGTGTGTAGATAAAATCTTTTACTTGAGGGTACACGCGGGCACACTATTCTATCTTATTTCTCTTCCTATTGTTTAGTTAAAGTTTTTATAGTTTATATAAGAGATATTTAATTTAATGTTACTCTTCTTGAAATATTTTATTTTTTCTTGAGTTTAATTTCTTCACTGGGCTATTTTCCCTGTTGGAGCCCCAGGACTTATAGCATCCTGGTTTTCCGAATAGGGTTGTAGCCTAGCAAGTAATAATAATAATAATATTACTCAAGTCATCAACGCTGTGACGGGCCGAGAGAGGAGTTGTGAAATCAAAGGCAGATTGGAAACGACTGAGTTATATTGTTGTGGAACACTCTCCTTATATACAAAACCTCAAGGCAACAGGACAGGACAAGTTCACAAGACAGACAAAATCACAGAGGAAAAACCAGACTTGAATTTTCATGTTCGTTTTAGTGCGAGGGAAGAGCGAAGATACAACCATAATATATACAAAAGGAATTATGTACAATTGTGTGAAACACAGTTGGTACATGGCTCCCCCCCTAAAAATGACATACTGTACATGTTAAATAGGGCGCCCTGATCTCGAGAGGCGAACTGTAGGCGGGTCATCTGGCAGAAGATAAGCAGGTTTTAGACGATCAATGGAGACCCAGTCTTCTTTGCCCCGAATGTTTAGGAGGAATGCTTTCGGACTGCGTCGGATCACAAGGAAAGGTCCCGTGTAAGGGGGCATTAACGGTGGCTTGCTGGTGTCGTTGCGCAGGAAGACGTGCGTTGCAGAATTGACGTATGCGCTGGAGATCGTCGTCGGAGGTTGTAGAAGGAAAAAAACTCGGCAGGGACGACCAACGGGTCGCCATACACTATTTCGGCTGCCGAGACGTCGAGGGCGTCTTTAGGAGTGATCCTTAGTCCAAGGAGGACCCAGGGAAGCTGAGTAAGCCAGTTGCAATCCTTGCAGCGGGACATCAAAGCTGCTTTGAGGGTGCGATGAAAACGTTCAACCATTCCATTGGCAGCGGGGTTGTAGGCCGTTGTGTGATGTAGGGTGATGCCCAGGAGATTCGCTAATGACGTCCATAATTGAGAGGTGAAAGGGGTTCCACTGTCAGAAGTAATATGCTCAGGGATACCGAATCTTGAAATCCATCCAGAGAGTAAGGCAGATGTACATGAGGCGGACGTTGCAGTTTCCATGGGAATGGCTTCAGGCCAACGAGTGGAGCGGTCGATGACGGTAAACAGGTAACGATGTCCTTGTGATGTGGGTAGGGGGCCTACAACGTCGACGTGAATGTGTGCGAAACGACGCTGAGGTTGAGGAAAGGTGCCCACTCCTGAATCCGTGTGTCGATGTACTTTGGAAGTTTGCCAAGAAGTACAGGCACGGACCCAATCCTTAGCATCCTTAGAGATGCCGTGCCAAATGAACTTTGCCTTCAGCAGCTGTGCAGTAGAACGGCACGAGGGATGTGAAAGGCCGTGGATGAAATCAAACACCTGTCGGCGCATGGGAGCAGGAATCCAAGGTCGCGGTCTACCAGTACTGACGTCACAGAGGAGGGTGGTGTTGGAGTTTTCGAGGGGAAAATCCTCCCAACGGAGGGACGTGCAGGATGTCCTACAAGCTTGATACTCTGGATCCTGTCGTTGGGCTTCAGCCAGGGCGTTGTAATCCAATCCCAGTTGAACGGCAGCCAACGTGTTTCTTGACAGGGCATCGGCAACAGGATTCATTTTCCCAGGGACGTATTGGAGGGTGCAATTATATTAAGCCACGGCGGAGAGATGTCGGCGTTGACGGGCGGACCAGGCGTCAGACTGTCGAGTGAAGGCGTGCACCAGAGGCATGTGGTCTGTGCGAATGACGAAGGGCGTACCTTCTAAGAAATGGCGAAAGTGACGGACAGCCAGGTGCACCGCCAGCAATTCTCGATCGAAGGTAGAATAACCCGATTCTGCCTTGGACAGTTTTCTGCTGAAGAAGGCCAATGGGCGGGGCGAGCCTTTGACCACCTGCTCGAGTACTGCACCAATAGCGACGTCGCTGGCATCGGTGGAGAGAAGGAGAGGGGCGTGTGGGATAGGAAAAGTGAGAGCCGCAGCAGTTGATAGGGCCTTCTTTGCATTGCAGAAGGCCGCTTCTTGAAGGGGACCCCACTTCAAGTCCTTTGGCTTGCCCTTGAGGGAGGCGTAGAGGGGAGCAAGAGTGGTGGCAATGGCTGGCAGAAAGCGCTGATAATAGTTGATCATGCCCAAGAATTCCTGCAGAGCTTTGACGGTCGAGGGCGTGGGGAAATTCTGAACGGCTGCTACCTTCTCAGGGAGGGGATGGACTCCTTCAGGAGTGATACGGTGCCCTAAGAACGACACTTCGTTGGCGCCAAAGGTACACTTGTCGTACCGGACTACAAGGCCGTTTTGTTGCAGGCGGTCGAGTCACGATGCGCAGGTGACGGAGGTGTTCCTCTTTTGAGGAGGAGAACACAAGTATGTCGTCCACATAACATACACAGAAAGGGAGGTCCCCTAAGATGCCACCCATGAGACGTTGAAACGTTGCCCCAGCAATACGAAGGCCAAAACAGGAGTAATTGAAGGTGTATGTGCCAAACGGAGTGGTGATGGCGGTCTTGGGGATGTCTTCTGGGTTCATAGGCACCTGATAATACTCCTTCAGGAGGTCGAGCGTAGAGAAAACCTTTGCTTTGTGCAGGTAGGAGGTTACATCGGCAATGTTTGGGAGGGGGTAGTGATCCGGTTCTGTTTGCATGTTCAGGCGCCTGTAATCCCCGCACGGACGGAGGGAGCCGTCTTTCTTCAGAACGATGTGTAAGGGTGACGACCATGGGCTGGAGGCCTTTTGGCAAAGGCCCATTTTCTCCATTTCGGCGAACGTCTGTTTGGCGGCTGCCAATCGTTCCGGTGCCAGACGTCTGAATTTTGCGAAGACTGGGGGTCCCGTCGTCTTGATATGGTGATAAATACCGTGCTTAGCAGGAACCGTGGGCGTTTGGCGAAGTTCTGGACGGAAAACTTCCGGGTACGACGTGAGGAGGTGGGCGTAGGCATCCGTGGGTGCGCTAATGTGGAGAGCGAGGTTAGAGGGGGCGGGTTGAAGAGGTGTCGACAAGTACGAGTCCGCGTTGACCAATCGTCGGTGGGCGACATCGACCAGAAGGTGGAAATGAGAGAGGAAATCCGCACCGAGGATTGGCATTGTGACGTCAGCAACGAGAAACTTCCAATTGAATTTACCGTTTCCGAACGATAATGTGAGGCTCTCGTAACCGTAGGTGGGTATCGCAGATCCGTTGGCAGCTACCAAGCGGACGTCGGCAGATGTAGACAGACTACGTTGTGCCTTGAAGAGTTTCCTTGGCAAAAGAGAACGACAAGCACCCGTGTCTACCAAAAATCGCACGCCCGTTCCTGCATCCTGTAAAAAGAAAAGATTAGAAACATGGGAGGCCACCGCCACAAGCGATAGCCTACTTACACGTTTTTTGGCCACTGACAATCTTTGGCACATTTCTTCGCGGTTGCCCCGAATCTGAAGTGGTAGTAGCAAAACTGCAGTGGATGGGAGGTAGTAAGTGGCTGTAGAAGTCGTTCGTTGGGGCGCGAGCGATTGGTGGGTGGTGGGCGGCTTTGTCGCCGCTTCGGCACGTCACGGGATAGGCGTGTATGTCCTACGGCATTCATGTCAGCTTCGGTTGACGTTGAATAGGCATCCTCGTCGTCAGGGGTGGAGGCGTTGATGGAGGTCTTGAAGTGGCTGTCCATAAGGGCGTCGGCTTTGGTCATCAAGTCCTTTATGGGTAAACTATCGACATCGGGTATGGCAGCGCGCACAGGTTCAGGTAAACGGCGTATCCAAAGGGCACGGAGTAGGTTCACCTCACGAGGAGAGCCGTCTGCGGCAGGTTGAAGGCGAGCGATACTGGTCATTTCCCTGAGGGCAAGCGAAGCCCTTTGGTACCCCAATGGTTGTTGCGAGAGCTGAAGAAGCTTTGCTATACGGGCGGCTATACGGGGTGTCTCCTTGTTCACAAAGCCAGTCGGATATTTCTGGGAAGGTGTCCTCGGGTATCGCCGCGAGAACATAATCCGCTTTGGTGGTTGAGCGAGTCACGCCCCTGATACAAAACTGGACTTCTGCGCGCTGAAACCAAGCAAACGCCTCTCCGCTGGCAAACGATGAAAGATTGAATGGAGCGGCCGTAGCGCCAACTGCCGTAGAGTCCGTCATAGTACCAACGATGGAGGGGCGAGGGTATGGGGGTGGAAGGCGGTGGAAGCGAGTCGACTTCCGGGGTCACCAATGTGACGGGCCGAGAGAGGAGTTGTGAAATCAAAGGCAGATTGGAAACGACTGAGTTATATTGTTGTGGAACACTCTCCTTATATACAAAACCTCAAGGCAACAGGACATGACAAGTTCACAAGACAGACAAAATCACAGAGGAAAAACCAGACTTGAATTTTCATGTTCTTTTTAGTGCGAGGGAAGAGCGAAGATACAACCATAATATATACAAAAGGAATTATGTACAATTGTGTGAAACACGGTTGGTACAACGCAGACATATTTTCAATGCTGAATGTGTGATAGCCCTTTGCAATAAAACTTCTATATTATCTACTTCATTCACATACAGAAGCCTCATGAGCAGTAAACCAGACCCTGCTATGGAAATTGTGGTGTTCACGCTTATCTTGCATCCACCCTTACAGTTCTTTGGCTATATCTATAAAACCCTTTCAAGTCCTTCTCTTGCTCCTACCCTCTGGTATTTCTGAGATATACACACTTGTCACTAGGATTTTGTTGTTCATATTATAAAAGTGACATAGCCACTCAAAAATATTCTGGTGTAGTCTTTCGATTATGCTGACCTCACTACCACTGCATATATCTCCCCAATTCTGGCCCTATTATTTTTTTCCCAAACCATATGTACTACGCAAATAGTTCAACCTATTGTCGCTCACATCCATTTGTTATTTAGGCCACGCTTCATTTCATTCAGGAGAATGGACTCGGTAATCACTTCATACCTTTTAACAATGGCAACCACAGACGAATAAAGTATTTTACGAATCCTTAACACATCTGATACATGAATCGCATATTCTTTCATCGGGCTGGCATCCTTTATATTTACTTAGTTACATTAACTCTCGACATATCTCCTTTAGAGAACACTTTTCAAAGTCTCTTACCAGCTTCCACAGTCCCTATTCACTGTTTCAATCAACACAGAGTTATTTACAAACTTCAACTGTAATTGGTGATTTGTAGCTCATTCTTAAAATTAGCAACAGTTAGGAGATTGAAGATTTTCCCCCTTAGGTTTGATTATCTATCGTAGTCTTGGAAGTATGCTGAAGTTTGAAACAGACGTGTTATCCCTTTTATGAGGAAGGGAGGCATTATTTTACCAACGCTGCTCTGCATATTGAACTGTTGGAAAGTGTTTCCATGAAAACAGGCTGTAGATACACATGCTCTTGATAATTTCTATTGTTGATTGCTATATCATCAATATGCCTGGCCATAATGGCATTTTAATGCTGGCTAAAAGAAGCCTCTAAGCCCTAATTGCCATATGCTGAAAGAGCTCCTCTTTGTGAGTGGGGAAAGGTGTTAATGCTTTATAATACAATAGATATCCTTGAGCACTTGTTTAGGAACATTTAATGGTATAGGATCATGTTGATGTTTTTGGAAAGGGGGACGTCAATAAGTATGTTATTTACACCAACCTGTGTAATTTTACCTCTGTGTTGCCAGTTTTAAGTAAAGAAAACTTGGTGTGTAATTTATGTAAATTGCATTCACGTACATCATCTGTTAATATCTTGTCAAATATTTGTTTCTTTGCATTTCATTAGTAAGATCTGTGAATTGAGGAATAGTCTTGGCTCGTGGCAGTCATAGAATAATTTAACCGGGGGGCCAAAGGCATATTCTTAAAAAAAAAATGTGCAGGTCTTGCTGTGAAAGATAGATGGTGTTTTTTCATATCTAGAGACCCTTCAGAAAATTCTATATGGTACTTTTTATTCGCCTAAGTCTTATAAAAACTTAGGGTATTAATGTTCGCCATGTGTGCCCAGTAATACTCTTATCTTCAAAAGTAGGTAAGGCTGAAACATCATTTAATCATCTTTTTATATATTTTATGACACGAGGAATAACATTTTACCGTTAGTTTCGTTACCTAAAGCCCCCAAAATTCAGTAAGAGCTAATTTTCTCTGAAAAATACTTGATTTAACCATGAGTGTCAGTCTATCTTTGTCAATAACTTGTAAACCTTTACAAATATCAAAATAAGAGTACAAATAGAGCTTGTAGAACATTTTTAAAACAATTTAACGACTATTTGAATATGTTACAGTAGGTTGTAATGAAGTTATTGCTGTAAGACGGTGACGCTCTAGAAATCATCTACTCCAGCCGGAATAGAAAGCTATCGATGTAATATGTTTAGTTAATGTTAGCATTCTGGATTAGAAAGGTTGTCATGATATAGGAAATAAACTATGCAGAATATGCACCTCTTTTTGTACAGTTACTATCTTTTTGTTCCTTTTATATAAAGATACATTTACTGTATATATTTAGTCTGCCACCATTTCATATTTATGCAGTTTTCTGTGTATTTCCGTACTTTCTTTAACTTCTAGTATTACAAAAGTCTTAATTGTCATTGGAATATATCTTTTTCTCTAACATCATTTTATTCTGATAGTGATAGTCAAATATAGAATTTGATGTTGCTGGGGACAGTGTGCAGGATGGTCCCAACAAAGTTACAGGATTTAGAGGCAAACAATGTACATAATATAATGTGAAGTTTTAGTGCCTTCAGTGCCAGTAGAGGTCAAACGAAAAAAAAAGCAAAGTCTATTAGATACCTACTCCTGATTATCTCTACACTTAATGAGCCCAACAGTAATAATAAAAACAGAAATGATGCTATGTCTGCATCTTGCTGAACACGTTGGATTAGATTTCACTGTTATAACTTGTGACCTGGCTGTATTTGAGATAACGCATGCTTTTCGTGGACAGAACACACTTCTGATTTCTATTATTATTTTATAACTTGGTGGCTTTCATTTTTGTCACAATTACATGAACGCCATAACCAAAATAATGATAGGTCTTCTAAACGCTGGAATTGATTGCAAGAAAGCACATAAAATACTAGGAGAAAAAAAGACCATTACTAGAAACTTTATGTCCTCGGACTTTTGTAAGGAATCATACAATTCTGCAGTGGGGAACATTCGGAGACTTGTTTCTACAAGAGGCAAAGAACTTCCAGAGGTTGGAATATATCATTTATGTGTTACAAGAACTTGCAGTCAATTAGATTTATTATTTCTGATCTAGAAATTAGTCTCTGCACCATCGTTCAGTTAGTTCTTTAAGCATATTGCTTAAGATATTTCATAATTCTTAGCATCCTTACATTCAGATCTTCCCAGACAGCACCATCTTGCATATAATACCATGTATGCGGATATTTCTAACAGCCATGCCTACATAATAAGGCTCAATACTACACAGTATTCTGTTATTTTTATTCCAGCTATGACAAGATTGTGAAATTATCTTTTTAATCAGACATTTGAATTTAAAACTTCAGAAGTTCAAACTTGCAGTGAATGAATGTTTTTTTTTTTTTATGTTGAACAAGTTGACATAAGTCTCTTCATAGTTTACATATGACAGATCTATTCTAACGTTGTTGCTGATCTTCAAGTATTTTATATTAATTTTTCATTACTTCTCGTGTAGTTTATTAATTTCCTTATTTCCTTTCCCCACTGGGCTATTTTCCCCGTTGGAGCCCTTGGGTTTGTAGCATCCTGCTCTTCCAAGTAGAGTTGTAGCTCGGCTAGTAATAATAACAGTAACAATAACACAGAAAACTAAACTAATAACACAATTTGTTAGAAATGATCAGTGTACTGTGTTGGCAGCTGTAAATTTTGAAGAAATGTTAAAAAGGGCCGATGGCAGCCTCACACACATCTATGCCTAGCTCAGAGTTTTGTAATGCCAACAAAGACGAACTCTTTTACTTAGAGAAACAAATTCTTTGGCATAGCAAAGATACCTTCTTGGCTTACGGTATATGCTCTTAAATAGAAGGTCCATGGCATTAATACCTTGCAGAGGCTGGTGTTATGCTACCTGATATTGTTGCTGCGATGGGCATGAAATTTTTACTGTTATATGAGCAGACGGTAGACATTTTTGTGAATCAGCTGACTTAGCCCTTGAACAAACGTAAAATGCATTTCTGAAAAATAAACAAGGTTTTAAAGGAATTGCACTGGAAAAAAAACAAAAACCACAACAACACTTTATGGTAAACTGATCTTTACTGCCACGTTAGGATGTTTCAGGGAAATACTTCAGGTGCATGCTGGCGGGGTAACTATTCATCATGAAGCTTGGTCATCACAAACAAGTGAAGATGGCAACCTAGTTATCTGTGTTTCGAAGGCAATGTCCGGCTGATTTATGAACCCATTTTTAACAAACTCCACCGTGCAGGTTAAACGGAGGGGAAGCATCATGTATATTGCAGAAATATTAAGAATCAGGTTAAAAGATGCTAGTTGTTAAATTGAAAACTTGCATCACAGTCTCCAAAACTTTTAACAACCAAGGTACGCAAACCTCCAAAGGTCACTGCTTTGCAGACTTTCACAGATCATTGTGTCTGGCGGTGCGTTCTATATCTATGAAATGAATGATTGAAATGCACAAGTGTTCAATTAATTCTTCAGCCTTGTTTAATTCGAGTGGCTCATTACGAAGAGGTGTCAAGTCAAAACTGAAAGAAGTCATCCTGGAAGAGACACTGACTGAACAAAGACAGCTTTAGCCAGATGCCAAAAAGCATACAGCAGTTATTGAAGCAATGCACATGATCAGAAGGTGGGCCTCTCTGCTTATTGAGATCTCATGATATGCAAGCTTGACATCGCCACTATCTTCTCTGGGACACTCCAGTAGGCAAGGAAAGTGTCAATTTCATGTGATCATTGCGATTTTGAATTCGGTATGAAAGCATCTCAACAGAAAACACAATTTTCTTTTTAACCAATGAACTTGTTCCAATGCCTCCATTCAAAAATTTTGGAAATCACTCTCGCAACAAAACTCAACATCTTGAGTTTCTATCCAAGGTATAGTCAAGCCCAGAAGCACTCTGAAGCCTTACAGTTATCCTCTCTGGTGGTTTCCCTGACAAGACAACTACTCTATTAGTTAATCAGAAAGCACCTTGTAATGTAGTGAATCTTGAAAGTAACCATTCAGAAGCAGACTCTGCAAGAAAAAACGAGTGGTGGTGCACAAAAATGAAGCAAACAACATCGCAATGTGTACTTACAATGCCAGTGTATACACTTCAATAAAGAACTAGTTTCACTTGGAAGGTAATGAATATTTTCCATTTCGCGAGGTTACTGTAAATCTTAACTCAGCAGACACCAGCTTTCTTGCTTTGGCAGGTAAAGATGATTTTGTTTCATTCATGGTCTTGGAAAGCCGAAATTGAGGAAAGGCCATACGGAAATACCTGGTCATTATATGTCAGAATTTCAGAACAGCTGGAACAGGAGGCAACAAGTCTTATATTGCATGATTACAATGCCATACAGAATTGTGTCAGTGTTGCAGATTTTCTAAATGAAAAATTTCAAGTGAAACCGCGGTTCACCAGTCTCTCCTACCTATTTTAACTGATTATTGCAACATTTAAAACATACAACCCCTATAATAAAATCAGCTGATATTCCCGTAATTCTCAACATTTAACATGACTGATATGGTAGGTCATTTGGGATTTGAAATTTGTACTTGTAAAAATAACAAGAAAGTCTTTCCCGAAGTTCAGGGAACATTCAGTTAATTGAGGATATAAGAAAAAATGTCCTGGCAACTATTCCTGCTACAGAAACAATGTCGTTTACTATATTGCCGGAGTGCTCTAAGATTCAATAGCTACAGATGATACAAGGGACGATGCATACGATAATGAGTGAATTTCTTCATGTTATCATACTTTTATCTTCAATTCTAACTTTCATAGTAGTGAAAATGTCATTAATAAGAATTATCACACTGAGATGTACATACTGTCTACTATAATGAGAAAATGAGTTATGTTTATGATGATACTATGTTAACTGACGACTGCGGCTAGAGTGAATGTTTGACAGTGCCACCGTCTTGTAGCAATAACTCTGTTATAAACTACGCTAGAAATTTGGTTAAATTAAACTCTTTTCAAAATGCTCCACAACCATTATATGAACCCTATTTTGATAGTTGTTAAATTTTACAAGCTATCAACAAAGATAGACTGACCATCGCGGTTGCCTCAGGTATTTTTAAGACAAAATAAGTTTTAACGTATTTTTCATGTTTTAGATAACGAGACTTAAGGGTAAAATATGATTCCTCGTGTCATGAAACATAAAAAGATGATTAATTGATGTTTCAGCCTTACCTAGTTTTGAAGATATGAGTATTAATGGGTTCAAATGGCGGACAGTAATCCCCTAGAGTTTATATCAAACTTATGTGGATAAAAAATGGCATGTGGAATTCTCTGAAGGTTGTCCACCCTAAAATTGCTCAAGAAGGTCCCTAGATATGAAACATAACCCCAACCTTTCACAGCAAAGCCTGCAACCCCAACCACCTTTGGCCCTTGGGTAATATCCTCAATCACAGGAGATTTAACATCTTTCTGGTCATCTTAACATATTCATATACTTTAGTTGAAATAATTTCTGTAGTCTTTAATGAAAGATTACAATTATGGAAGAGACTATTAAGATTTTCAATTCGATCAGTTATGCCAAATTGCACTTATAAAATATTCAACTCTTGATCTTCGGAAGCCAATTTCTTCCGAGTTATCTTCACGAAGATTAATGTATTGACTAAGAATTATTTTTTTTCCTCTTGTAATATTGTCATTAATAGGACCATTAAGGCAAAAAATTTTCGAAGGAAAATTGAATAATTATAGGCTTCAAATAACAAGAAGTTTCTATGTCATTTGCTCGTTCATGGCCCTAAATTGAAACTTTGAGTTTGATCTAATGCAAGTACAGAGCATTATCGTTCATAAGTGGCTAAACGCTCATGTTATAGAAAGTTCCAGGACTAGAGAGAGAGAGAGAGAGAGAGAGAGAGAGAGAGAGAGAGAGAGAGAGAGAGAGAGAGAGAGAGAGAGAGAGAGAGAGAGAGAGAATTATTGCTTACATATTCAACTTTTTTAACTATAGGTATTACTTTTGCTGTATGGTGCTTGAAGGACTATTATGGCGTAATTTTATTGTTTCCGTATGGTCTACAACATTTATGTAAGACAGTTTTCGCACGAGCATCTGTATATATTAATGTTCTTAGAAAATATTCTTACATAATTCATAGTTAAGTGAGAATTGTTTGTGGTTTAAAATGACAAATTCTCAACGAAAAAATAGGTGCGCTTCAAACTGAGATATTTTCACATGGTGGATGGTCTTTGCTTTGAAATGAGAAATGTTCAAATTAGGATTTTTTTGCTCTAAACTAATAAATTCTCATCCGTAGAATGGATTTTGCTTGAAATGAGAAATTATCATGCTTTAAACTAGGATATTTTCAGTGATAGATTTTTTTTTTATGCTTTAAAATGAGAAATGATGACGCGCAGAGTGAGCAAGAAACATTGATATATTGATCCTCCGTTGCCATCTTCATAAAAACGGAAGAATAATGAATATGATTTTCTCTCGTTTTTATTGAAATTCTTTGTTTAAAATTAAACAATAAACTTTCAGGATTATAATTTTATAGTGGTTTATTGTTATTCAAAAAGTTATTTTTATACATTAGCAAATCTTACGGAATATATTCAGCAAAAGAAAAAAAACTGGTGTGAATTTTTGTTCCCACATTATTATGTTCTTACCAATATATATATATATATATATATATATATATATATATATATATATATATATATATATATATATATATATATATATATATATATATATATATATATATATATATATATATATATATAAATTTTTCTTCGTATAGAAATTTTTTTTTTTTTATACATTGTTTGTGTTCCTGTGCAATAATTAGTTATTTATCTGGAAATTACTACTTATCTTTATTACCAAATACAGACATAATGTTCAGATGGATGCAATGAAAAATATTGGTATCAGAAGGCATGCATGCGCGTGAGAGAGAGAGAGAGAGAGAGAGAGAGAGAGAGAGAGAGAGAGAGAGAGAGAGAGAGAGAGAGCGCGCTTTTATGGCAGACCTGTGCTCAATGGTTGGCTCAGAGAGAGAGAGAGCCTTACCTTACCTTATTGCCTTATTTTTTGTTTGGGTTCCCCCAGGTCCCTCAGTGTGAGGCACCTCGTATATCCACCAGAGAGTTGCTAATACATCTTCCGGTGTATTTTGCATCTTCCAGTCTTGGATGGTCTGGGATGCATCTTAGGTATTTATCGAGCTGCTTTTTAAACGCATCTACGCTCACTCCTGATATGTTTCTTAGATGAGCTGGCAGCACATTAAATAGTCGCTGCATTATCGATGCTGGTGCGTAGTGGATTAATGTTCTGTGCGCCTTTCTCAGTTTACCTGGAATGCTTTTTGGTACTATTAATCTACCTCGGCTTGCTCTTTCTGATACTTTAAGCTCCATGATGTTTTCAGCAATTCCTTCTATTTGCTTCCATGCTTGTATTATCATGTAGCGTTCTCTTCTCCTTTCTAGACTGTATAGTTTTAAAAATTGCAGTCTTTCCCAGTAATCAAGGTCCTTAACTTCTTCTATTCTAGCAGTATAGGACCTTTGTACACTCTCTATTTGCGCAATATCCTTTTGGTAGTGTGGGTACCATATCACATTGCAGTACTCGAGTGTACTACGCACATAAGTTTTGTAAAGCATAATCATGTGTTCAGCTTTTCTTGTTTTAAAGTGTCTGAATAACATTCCCATTTTTGCTTTACATTTAGCCAACAGTGTTGCTATTTGGTCGTTGCATAACATATTCCTATTTAAAATTACACCAAGGTCTTTAATTGCTTCCTTGTTTGTGATTGTCTCATTATTAGGTCCCTTGTATGCATACACCATTCCTTCTCTGTTTCCATAATTTATTGATTCGAATTTATCGGAGTTAAATACCATCCTATTTATCTCCGCCCATTCATATATTTTGTTTAGATCTCTTTGTAGTGAGTTCCTATCTTCATCACAAGTAATTTCTCTACTTATTCTTGTGTCATCGGCGAAACTTCTCACTACGGAGTTTTCAACATCACAGTCTATGTCTGAGATCATAATAACAAATAGCAGTGCAGCTAATACCGTACCTTGGGGCACACCAGATATTACCTGGGCTTCATCTGATTTCTCGTCATTTGCAACCACTATCTGTTTTCTGTTTTGCAGGAATTCTTTTACCCATTTTCCTATCTTTCCCACAATATTATGCTTTCTCATTTTTTTCTCCAATATGTTATGGTCTACCTTGTCAAAGGCTTTTGCAAAATCTAGATAGATCACATCTGTGTCTTTTTCATTTATCATATTATTGTATATGTTTTCATAGTGAGCTATCAGTTGTGTCTGTGTACTTTTTCCAGGTACGAAACCGTGTTGACCCATATTAAACAAATTATTTTTGACCAAATGGTTCATTATTTTCTTTTTTATTACCCTCTCATACACTTTCATAATATGTGATGTTAGACTAACAGGTCTATAATTGCTTGCCTCTAGTCTTGATCCACTTTTGAAGATAGGGGTTATATAAGCTAATTTATGTTTAACATATATCTCGCTCATATCTATACTCTGTCTTAGCAGTATTGCAAGTGGCTTCGCGATAGTGTTTGCAGTTTTTTTTAACAAAATCGCTGGAACTCCATCTGGTCCGGCTGCCGATCCATTTTTAATTTCGTTTATAGCCGTGACAATATCTGCTTCATTAATATCTATATCCGTTAGATATTCAACATTTTCTTCTCTCATTTCTGTTTCATTATTCTCATTCGCAATTCTTGGCGTGAACTCAGTCTTATATTTTTCTGCTAATATGTTGCATATTTCCTTTTTTTCATTCGTTAGCCGTCCTTCAATTCTTAGAGGGCCTATTTCTATTCTCCTTTTATTCATCTTTTTTGCATAGGAGTAAAGTACTTTGGGGTTTCTTTTTATATTTTGAAGTGTCCTTTCTTCTAAGTCCCTTTTTTCATTTTCTTTCGACTGCATAATCTTTTGTTCTGCATTTTCTATCTTACATTTTATTTCCCTCATTTTCCACACATTTTTTTCTTTTGCAAGATTTTTCTTCCACTTTTTAATTTTCTGAAATAAGATCCTTCTGTCTCTTGGTATGCACGTCTTTTGTTTATTGTTTTTTTTCGGTACATATTTTTCAACAATTTTCTCCAGTATTTTGTACAGTATATCCGTATTTACCTGTATATTATCACTTATAAGTACATTTTTCCATTCTTTATTCAGTTCTTCATTTATTTCTGACCATTTTATATTCTTACTGTAAAAGTTATATTTTCCATATCCTTCCCAAAGTTTTGTGCTATTATTAATTGTGTGATCACTTGCTTTGGAATGAACTATCAATTCTATGACATTGTGGTCTGAAATTCCCGTGTTATACACTATTATTTCTTTAACATAATTCACCTCATTCACAAATACTAGATCTAGGACATTTTCCTTTCTTGTTGGAATGTGGTTTATTTGTTGCATATTATGTTCTAATAGCATATCTTGAAGCTTTTCAAATTGCCTCTTATCTTCTGCGCTACTATTACTCTCTTTTTTATATGTATACATACAACCACTTTCTTCTATCCGTTCTTTCCAATCCACGAAAGGAAAGTTAAAATCTCCGGATAGGAGTATATTCCAGTCTTTATGGTTTCTACATATATCATCTATTTTTTCTATTATTATGTCAAACTCCTTAGTATTTGGGGGTCTGTAAACTACAATATTCACTAGTTTTTCAAATTCAAATTCTACCGCAATCAATTCACATTCTGTGTTGCTGTATTTTTCACAGACTTTTCCTTGATTTATGTCTCTTCCATATATTGCGGTTCCCCCTTGATTCCTATTTTTTCTGTCTGATCTATAAGTTTGGAAATCCTTTATCTGGTCATCACTGCCAGTCTCTTGGGAATACCATGTTTCACTTATATTTAATATATCTATTTTTTCAATTTGGGTTAGTTCTTCTAGGAACTCTATTTTCCTTTTAGAGTTACTCGTGACTAAACCCTGTGCATTCATCACTATTATGGTTTGTGTCTCATTTCCATTATTTAATATTGGTAATAATATGGATTCTCCCATGCTTCCTTCCTGTTCTGATATGATGTTCTTTTCTTCATTTCTCGGAATTCTGCCATTAAAAAATCCAACTTTTCCATAATATTTGTTCTTTCGCCTTCATATTTATTTTTGTGTGTAAACCTGCAATTATCTCCATATCTGCACCAACCCCTGGCATTATATATGCATTCTTGGTAGTTGGGCTCTATTTGTGGAGCTTTAGGTTGAAAGGCCTTTTTTGGTGCATAGTGCGGTATATACGCTGTCTGCTTTTTTGTTTCTTGTTTTGTTTCATTTTTGTTTTTCTTTTCAGTTTGCTGAGTTTTCTTACTCTCATTCATAGTTGCAGGATGCATATATCGACATTTTTTGTTGAAACTGCATCCTTTTCCTTCTTTTAGGGTTTTGCATATTTTTGGATGGAGATCTCTGCATTCGTCTCCATATCCGTCTAAATACGCACATTTACCATATATTTCATAATTATGGCATATCTTTGGATGCTTGTAGTAGCATCTTTCGCCAAATTTGCAATTCCCTCTTTTCAGCCTATTACAGACTATATCTTTCTTTTCTTTTTTTTCTTGTTCTTGCTCTTCCCTAAAAGTATGTAGGTCCGGGTAGAGTCTCTTGGGTCTATTATTTGTTTCCATCTGATAATTTATTTCTTCATAAGTATGTTGTTGGATGGCATCATAAGTTATATCAATGATTTCCTCTGCATCCTTACACATGTCTTGTTCATTTTTCTCTTCTTCTTCTTCTTCTTCTTCTTCTTCTTCTTCTTCTTCTTCTTCTTCTTCTTCTTCTTCTTCTTCTTCAACTAATTGCAGCTTTAGTCTCGACTTAATTATATTTTCTATCCAGACTAAGCATGTTGAGCAGAATACCTTTGTGTCTCTATTTTTTATTTTTTGCTGTATTTCAGCACATGTGGGGTGTGTTGGAACATTACAGGCATTACATTTTCTAATCAGTTGTTGAGGATTATTAATGGAATACCATATCTTACATGTATTACACCATTTTGGCATTCTTTTTCCCAATGCATCAATCAGCATATTCACCATATTGGACTTGTTATTGTTCTTTGATGGAATGTGTTGATTGATGTAGACTTTCTTTATAAGTCTCTTTATTACTTGGATTTTCTTTGGAATTTCTTCAATTATTTTACTGATGTTTTCCGCAGATGTGTTCCAGTCTATTGGATCATATTGTTTCAATATGTCTGCGAATATTTTTCCGTCACACTGGTTGGAGTTGTTAGTGACATCTGTTGTCAATCGGTCGAGCTCCTGTTTCGCCAACTCATGAAATTTGCCTTTGCTGACTCCAGCGATATCTCTCCACGAGTTGCCTGTGTTATACAATGCCATCTTGGTCAGATTTTTATTAATTCACAAGATAACTATCCTATGCCGACGATTTATCTCACTTTTCTGCCCTCAAACTAATCACCGACTATTCACGAAAACTTGTAGCTATATTTACTCGATAGCCTTTTTGTTATCCGCGTTAAATCAGGATATTTTTAGGGACGCACAAGTGTTCACTTCACCGGCATACAAATACAACTCAGAGAGAGAGAGAGAGAGAGAGAGAGAGAGAGAGAGAGAGAGAGAGAGAGAGAGAGAGAGAGAGAGAGAGCGCGCTTATATGGCAGACCTGTGCTCAATGGTTGGCTCATAGAGAGAGAGAGAGAGAGAGAGAGAGAGAGAGAGAGAGAGAGAGAGAGAGAGAGAGAGAGCGCTTTTATGGCAGACCTGTGCTCAATGGTTGGCTCATAGCAAGAGAGAGAGAGAGAGAGAGAGAGAGAGAGAGAGAGAGAGAGAGCGCTTTTATGGCAAACCTGTGCTCAATGGTTGGCTCATAGGAATCTCGACTTCAGGATGTAAGCCTATCTCATTACAGATCAAGTTGGGACGATTCCATGTTTACATTGTTCCGATCTAACAGGCAGGTTTAGTTGGGCATTTCTATCAGTTTTCATGCAATCCCTTGTATTGGGTAATGCATATAATGAACCATCAGGGTAGTTTACTTGTATTGTGCTAATGGTGAATTAGTTTCCTGAACATACTATGATATTTCCTTAATATACTTAAGATGTGAAATCATCAAAACCAAAACATGCTTATCAGGACCTGTGGCCCCCTTAGAGCAACTGATATTACAAAATAACTTATAGTGATGATGTATATAATTAGTGTTATGATGCCTTGAAACATGATTCTAAGTATTTCCAATGGGTCTTAATAGCCAAGCAAATTAAGTTATTACTTAAACATAAAAGAAAATATGTAAATTAAGGGCAAGAAATATCGTGTTCTTCTATCTTGGGTCAGTTTTACTTGAAAAGGTTTTGAAATATTAATGGGTTTCAAACCATTTTTATATATTAAGGAAATTAAGATGAATGTTGTTGACGAGGATATGCGAAGCTTAGATCTCCATCACCAACAATGCATGGTAGTAGGTTGGCCTGGGCACCAACCACCCGTTGAGATACTACCGCTAGAGAGTTATGGTGTCCTTTGCTGGCCAGACAATACTACATAGGACCCTTCTCTCTGGTTACGGTTCTTTCCCTTTGCCTACACAGACACCGAATAGTCTGGCCTATTCTTTACAGTTTCTCCACTGTCCTCATACACCTGACAACACTGAGATTGCCAAACAATTCTTCTTCACCCAAGAGGTTAACTACAGTACTGTAATTGTTCAGTGGCTACTTTCTTCTTGGTAAGGATAGAAGAGACTCTTTAGACATGGTAAGCAGCTCCTCTAAGAGAAGGACACTCCAAAATCAAACCATTGTTCTCTAGTCTTGGGTAGTGCATAGCCTCTGTACCATGGTCTTCCACTGTCTTGGGTTAGATTTCTCTTGCTTGAGGGTACACTCGGGCACACTTCTATCTAATTTCTCTTCCTCTTGTTTTGTTAAAGTTTTTATAGTTTTTATAGGAAATATTTATTTTAATGTTGTTACTATACTTAAAATATTAAATTTTTCTTCATTTCCTTTCCTCGCCGGGCTATTTTCCATGTTGGAGCCCCTGGGCTTATAGCATCCTGCTTTTCCAACTAAGGTTGTAGCTTAGCATTTAATAGTAATAATAATAATAATGAATGCACCCTCAATAGAATTTGGGATTGAGGAAACATGGAGGTCATTGGTGCTAGCGTAGAAGGTGTTCCCTGTAAGAAGGTTTCTAAGTTTTGATTCCTATAAAGTAATTGCTTGGTTGTCAAAAAGTTCCAATAGACCAGAAATGATCAGTAGAGAAACCAAATTGTGAAGGTAGGAACGAGCAACGTTCGTAATAGTAGATTTCTCCAGAATAGAGCAGGCATAGTTAAATCTGGTGATGTTGGCCAATTGCCAAAATTAAGCTTGATTGAGTCTCATGTTCGGTTACCCAAAAATAGATAATTGTGAATTAACCTTTGACATAAAGCCCTGTTTCTACTTCAACCACGGAGAAGGAGTAATCTTTGTATCTGGAAAGATTATGGAAGGTTTTTAAGGTTTCCTAAATTTTGCCCCAAACTTAGATATTGGAGACCTTAAAAAGTCCAACATGGAGCATATTGATGTAGGATTTGCAAAACTTATATTAAATTCAGCAAAACGTTTAATAAATGCATTGAAAGAAACTAGTTATTTTAAGGAAAAAAGTTCCTTGAGCCCAGTGAATTATCGCTGAACGTCTTAGCAGGTCCTGTTGAAGCAGGTGCTCTGCCGCCTTCTGAGCAATCCTCCTCTTCCAAACCAGGTTATAACAGATTATAGTAAAGGCCTTTCTGGAC
>NC_090729.1:145301044-145321044 GCF_036898095.1 Palaemon carinicauda
ATGAATGGTACGAAGAGGAGAAGAATCACCAGAAGTGACTCATAACGAGAAATACCACTCTCCTCCCTAGAGCTCTGAGACCGAACTCCTCAATAATTATAGGCCCCTACACTCAAAATGTATTATACGATTATGACTCCCGAAGTCTGGGAATTAAAAAATATATTATTCTATGGCTTGTGACTGGGAACCAAACATTTAATGTATTTACTATGACTGGCAAGTTAATTAACCTCTCGAATTCCAAATTACCTTGTTTGCTTTTACATTAAAATTGTTACACTTTAAAGCATTAATACACGAATTCTGAGACTGTTAAATAACTCCCAAACAGCATTTTATAAAACATTGAATATCCAAAAGTCTCTTAAGCACACTCAAAACCAACATGGGTAATTACTCTTAAGTATCATTAAACCGTATTTAACTCTCACTGTGGTTCTTAACAGAAAAGTTAGTAATTTCAAGACACCAGGAGTAGACGCGATTCTGAATTTCTGGCTAAATAAAATCTCAGCTATATTCCTCAACTATGAAAAAGTCTTCTCATGAATGGTACGAAGAGGAGAAGAATCACCAGAAGTGACTCATAACGAGAAATACCACTCTCCTCCCTAGAGCTCTGAGACCGAACTCCTCAATAATTATAGGCCCCTACACTCAAAATGTATTATACGATTATGACTCCCGAAGTCTGGGAATTAAAAAATATATTATTCTATGGCTTGTGACTGGGAACCAAACATTTAATGTATTTACTATGACTGGCAAGTTAATTAACCTCTCGAATTCCAAATTACCTTGTTTGCTTTTACATTAAAATTGTTACACTTTAAAGCATTAATACACGAATTCTGAGACTGTTAAATAACTCCCAAACAGCATTTTATAAAACATTGAATATCCAAAAGTCTCTTAAGCACACTCAAAACCAACATGGGTAATTACTCTTAAGTATCATTAAACCGTATTTAACTCTCACTGTGGTTCTTAACAGAAAAGTTAGTAATTTCAAGACACCAGGAGTAGACGCGATTCTGAATTTCTGGCTAAATAAAATCTCAGCTATATTCCTCAACTATGAAAAAGTCTTCTCATGAATGGTACGAAGAGGAGAAGAATCACCAGAAGTGACTCATAACGAGAAATACCACTCTCCTCCCTAGAGCTCTGAGACCGAACTCCTCAATAATTATAGGCCCCTACACTCAAAATGTATTATACGATTATGACTCCCGAAGTCTGGGAATTAAAAAATATATTATTCTATGGCTTGTGACTGGGAACCAAACATTTAATGTATTTACTATGACTGGCAAGTTAATTAACCTCTCGAATTCCAAATTACCTTGTTTGCTTTTACATTAAAATTGTTACACTTTAAAGCATTAATACACGAATTCTGAGACTGTTAAATAACTCCCAAACAGCATTTTATAAAACATTGAATATCCAAAAGTCTCTTAAGCACACTCAAAACCAACATGGGTAATTACTCTTAAGTATCATTAAACCGTATTTAACTCTCACTGTGGTTCTTAACAGGAATCGAGCGGAATCTGGTTCCAAATACTGATGATTGGAATAATACACTCTTTACAAAAATAAATATATTCTATATAAATTGCAACACTTTGAAAGAAATTTACATAACAAAATTAAGTCACTGGAAAAATAGAAAGTCTGAACAAAACTCAGAATAAGACAAAAATGTTACGATCTGAAATTTATAATGACTTGAACTATTATATCTGAATAAACCTTAACCTAATAAAAGAAATAATACAATGAAAATAATGCAAATGCTCGAAAAAATTCTGAATAATACAATGATCACGTTTGACACCTAATGAATAATGGATAACCAGATCACTTTACAAAAAATCTATACTTCTTACAGGGCCGTTTACAAAAAACCTTATACAATGCCAACACTCGCCCTAGTATAATGAATTCAAAATCACCTTTTAGTCTTGCTCACTTTTGACATATGATTTGCTTTGGGGCACTGAGTCACTTAGGAGAAGACACACTAACGTTATGAACACTTTCGATTATACTCTGGGTTATTTGTGGGAGAGAAAAGGAGAGGGGAAGGAGGCTGTAGTTCTAACTCGATCTCTACATCAGTCTGTCTCTCACTAACACAGTCTTGGGTCACCCATTTATGAAATTTTGGCTAATTCCAGAAGCTTCTAGGATCGAGTTCTGGTAGCGTGGGGGCTTGTGCCAAGCGTCAAAGTTGCCAAATATTTCTCTCCCAAACACTGTATGTATGCTACGCCAGACAGCTCTCTGTCAGCTAGCTCCACCCACCAGGTGTCCCTGAAATAAAAAAAAAAGAAAACGTCCTTTCACCGAGTATTCTCGAAACTTAGAAAGCACGTGTCACTAAACATTCCAAAGCACATGTTCTGAAATTCTCTCTCAAACATGATGCAATACATCCTAAAATATAAAGGAACAATACCTAGACCCTTGTTCCTATCTTGCATGAATCCTACAACAATTTCAAATAGACAACGTAAGACTTTGTAGCATACATACGTGAGAATAAAAAGTTAATTCTTAAAAAATAACATAAAATTACGTATATTGACTTGAATAAAAAGTTGTGAAATTCACGACGAAAGTCTTACGTAATTTACATAAAATACTTATGTCTACTTAAATCTACATAGCTAATTTTTTTGGGCTGGGTGTCATCTCTTCAATGCACAAATAAAAACAGTATATGAAATATAAATAAAATTGTTAATAAACTACAATATTTACTCTACACTAGATCAGCTTCGTAAGACTACAAATTGCTCATAGGAGTCATACCAGATGAGACCTATGAACACCTAGATCATGGCAAATATATGGAAAAAGAATTAAAGTGCTGTATAAGAAACAAACTTGGAACTAAAGATCAATTGTTAATTAACAAAACAGTATTAGAAGACTAAGAAAAGGCAAAATAGCCGTAATATGGCTTTGATAGATTGCTATTATTATTATTATTATTATTATTACTTGCTAAGCTACAACCCTAGTTGGAAAAGCAGGATGCTATAAGCCCAGGGGCTCCAACAGGGAAAATAGCTCAGTGAGGAAAGGAAAAAAGGAAAATAAAATATTTTAAGAGTAATAATAAATATATTCTATATATACTATAAAAAACTTTTAACAAAAGACGAAGAGAAATAAGATAGGAGTGTGTGCTCGAGTGTACCCTCAAGCAAGAGAACTCTAACCCAAGACAGTGGAAGACTATGGTACAGAGGTTGTGGCACTACCCAAGACTAGAGAACAACAGTTTGATTTTGGAGTGTCCTTCTAGAAGAGCGGCTTACCATAGCTAAAGAGTACCCTTTGAGTGAAGAAGAATTGTTTGGTAATCTGTGTTGTCAGGTGTATGGGAACAGAGGAGAATATGTAAAGAATAGGCCAGACTATTCATTGTGTGTGTAGGCAAAGGGAAAATGAACGGTAACCAGAGAGAAGGATCCACTGTAGTACTATTTGGCCAGTCAAAGACCCCATAACTCTCTAGCGGTAGTATCTCAACGGGTGGCTGGTGCCCTGGCCAACCTCTTACTAGCGGGATAGTTTAGTTAGCTAGAATTGTTCGAAAGTTTTTTTTTATTATTTTCAGGCTGCAATTCAACCTTTGGAGATGCTGATTGTGAATGATTTAGAATTTTGATGGCCTTGCAAAAAATATAAGGCATTTGACAGCGTGACACACACCTGGATACTTAAATGTCTGGAATTATATAACATCAAAGAGGAAATAAGATCATCCCTGGCCGCCCAGATAGTTAAGTGGAAGACCACCATCTTCTTATACACACCGAGGGCCAGATAGTAATTCCAGACATGAAAAATAAAGGAATATTCTAGGGTCACAGCCTCTCACCACTTCTCTTCTTCGTGATCAAGATCTGCTTAGTAAAATCTTGAATGACCTTAAAACTGGCTATGACCATAAGGAAGGACAACAAAAGAGTGAACCATCTGCTCCTCATGGATGACCTCAGACTACTGTATATGCAGACACCGAAGTAAAATTGGAAGAATTAGTCAAGACAGTCTACAGATTTTCAAGTGACATCTGCATGGACTTTAGGTTAGATAAATGTGCTAAGATTGCCATCAAGGAAGGAAGAAAGTAACATCAAAAGGAATAGAAGTAGAGGAAGGCATGTTTGTGACGATATGTCGGAGGATTCTGCATATAAGTACTTTGGAATAGAAGAAAATACTTGTGTAAAGATCAAGAAAATGAGAGAAAAGATTGAGTACATCAGCCCCATAAGGAAGATCTGTAAATCAGAACTAACAGGAAAGAGTAAGATCACCACCATAAATCAGCTAGCGATAACAGTGGTGACGTATGGATTTGGTGTTGTAGACTGGCCACAAGGTGGTTTAAATAGGATAGATATTAAGACCGGGAAGATTCTCATTCTACATAAAGTTGGATAGACACACCAGTGTATGGACAGAATATGCCTCCTACGCAGAGAAGGTGGACTAGGCTTAACTGAGATTAGTCAAGCCTACAGAGCAACAATAGTAATTATAGGGAAGTACTTGAAAAATTTTGAAGATGAAAATATCAAAATGGTTGCCAAACATTATAATAAAGCACTGAGACAACTATCATCAATAAAAAAAGCGTGCTAAGAACTTCGCATGAGACTTGCTAAAAGAAAGAACGATAACCAGGGAGATCTGCCAGAAGTTATAGAGAGGATAAACTTAGAATGGAAAGGTGGAAACACCATGGATGAGAAGAAGATTCCAAGAAGAACTGTAAAAAAGTCACGTATACAAAGAAGTTACTCAGATGGATAAGGAATGAAAAATTAAGTTTTGATTGAGAAAGGATGATACTAGGAGCACAAGACCAAGGCCTCCTAACAAATGGCTTCAAAAAATGGTGGGCGTTTCAGGAAACGACTAGTGTAAGTTTTGTCACGCAGTAGTTGAGTGTGTGGGTCATTTGGTTTCAGCCTGCCAGACCCTACTACCTGCCGATGGTCACTTCACAGCTCGCCACAAGGTTTGAAATCATGTAAAGAATACAAATTTGAATCAAAAGATAGGGTATGGGAGCATGAACCAGATCCAGTTACTTCCAACAGGACCATTACCATCCTTTCTGATAAGATAATTCCAACAGGAAGATATACTGGAGAAGGTGCTATGAAGGCTGATATATGTTCTGGAATAAGGAAGACAAAACAGCAAAAATTATAAATGTGACAGTACCCTGGGATTTTGGCCTCAATAGAGCTAAGAAGTAGAAAATAACAAAATATCAAGAACTAAAGAATGATCTGAAGAATACATGGGAACTAAAAGAACTGTGGAGGTGGGCACAACAAGAGTTATGAAGAAAACCCTGAGACAATGCCTTCAGGCAATACAAAGTTTTCCAAGCATAAATGATGTGCAGATTGCTGCCATCAAAGGAACAGTAACCATTTTGAAAATAGCCCCCGGATACAAGGCTAACGGAGCAAAGAGATGCAACCATAGACCCCAGGCTGCGGTCTATTGCACCTCTTGATATAAATTGAAACCAATGAAGGTATTAAGATAAAAAGAATTCTCTCGGTTGAACCCTATTACTAATTAATTTCCCGAACATTCTGGCTGACATAACCACTTCTTCCTACACTACATTCAGCATACTTGCACGCTGCTCTTTGCCCATCCTGGCGTAGGTAGTAGGTTGACCAGGGCACCAGCCACCCGTTGAGATACTACCAATAGAGATTCATTGGGTCCTTTGACTGGCCAGACAGTACTACATTCGATTCTTCTCTCTGCTTACGGCTCATTTTTCCCTTTTCCTCCACATATACCTAATATTCTGGCCTATTTTCTTTTACATATTCTCCTCAATCCTCATACACCTAACAAGAGTGAGATTACCAAGCAGTTCTTCTTCGCTTAAGGGGTTTACTACTATACTAATTGTTCAGTGGCTACTTTCCTTTTGGTAAGGGTAGAAGAGAGATTTTAGCTTTGGTAAGCAACTCCTCTAGGAGGAGGACACTCCAAAATCAAACCATTGTTCTCCAGTCTTGGGTAGTGCCATAGCCTCTATACCATGGTCTTCTGCTGTGTTGGGGTAGAGTTCTCTTGCTTAAGGGTACACTGGGACATACAATATTACGTTATTTCTCTTTGTCTTGTTTTTTGAAGTTTTAGTAGTTTATATATGAAAGATTTATTTCAATTTTATATCTGTTCTTGAAATATTCTATTTCAATTGCTTATTACTTTTCTTGTAGTTTATTCATCTCCTTGTTTTCTTTCCTCACTGGGCTATTTTCCCTGTTGGAGCCCTTGGGCTTAGAGCATCTTGCTTTTCCAAATAGGGTTGTATCTTGGCAAGAAATAATAATAATAATAATAATAATAATAATAATAATAATAATGATAATAATAATGATGATGATGATGATGATTATTATTATTATAATTATTATGATTATAATAATAATAATAATAATAATAATAATAATAATAATAATAATAATAATAATGATAATAATAATAATAATAGTTATAATAATGATAATGATTATGATAATGATGAACATAATAATTATTATTATAATTATTATAGTTATAATTATTATAATCATTAATATCATCATTATTATTATTGGTATTATGATTATGATTATTATGATTTTTATAATTTATTATTATAATTATAATTTTTATGGTTATCATTATTACTATTATTTTTATTACCATTATTATTATGATTATAATTATTATTATTGTTATAATTATTATGATTATTATAATTGTAATTATTGTAATTACTGTTATAATTATAATTGTTATAATTGTAATTTATAATTGTTATAATTATAATTTATAATTATTATAATTTATATAATTATAATTATTATAATCATAATTATGATTCTAATTATTATAATTCTAATTATTAGAATAATTATGTTTATTATAATAATCATGATTATTATAATAATTATAATTATTATAATAATTATAATTAATAAAATAATTATAATTATAATGATTATAATAATTATTAAAAATATGATTATTATAATTATAATTATAATTATTATGATTATGATTAAAATGGTTAAAATGATTGTAATTAATATTACTTGTTATTATTATTATTATTATTATTATCATTATTATTATTATTTTATTGATTATAATTATAAATTTTATGATTATTATGATTACTATAATTTTTTTGATTGTTGTAGTTATGATTATTATAATTATAATCATAATAATTATGATTATTATGATTATTATTATAATTTTATAGTTATAATTATATTGATAATTATTATAGTTAGTTACTATAATTACTATAATTAAAATTACTATAATTATAATTAATATTTATAATTATCGTAATTATAATTATAATTAATATAATTATAATCATAATTATAATTTATAGATATAATTTATAATTATAGTTATTATGATTTTTATAATCATGATTATTATTATTATCATGATTATCATTATTAAAGTTTAATTATAATTATCATGATTATAATTATTATTATTGTAATTATTAAAATTATTATAATATTCATAGTTATAATTAATATAATAGTTACAATAATTATAATAATTATGACAGTTATAAAAATCATAATAATTATGACAATTATAAAAAATATAATAATTATGATTATAATAATTATAATCATAATAATTATAATTATTTTTATAATAATTATAATTATATTAATTGTAATTATATTTATACTAATTGTACTAATTATAATTATAATTGTAATAATAATAACAATTTTAATAATTATAATTATAATAATTATAATATTAATTATAGTTATAATTAATGTAATAGTTACAATGATTATAATAATTATAATAATTATAATAATTATGACAATTATGACAATTATATAAAATATAATAATTATGATTATAGTAATCATAATTATAATTATAATAATAATTATAATTTATAATTATATTTATAATAATTATAATTATCATTATAATTATAATAATTATAGTTAAAATATTTATAATTATAATAATTATAATTAATAATTTTAATAATTATAATTATAATTATAATAATAATTTTAATAATTATAAATATATTAATTATACTTATAATAATAATAATTATAATTCAAATTATAATAACTAAAATTATAAGAATCATAATTATAATTTCAATCATGATTATAATAATTATAATTATAATTATAATAATAGTAATTATAATCATGATAGACTTTAGACTTTTTAAACTTTATTTATTCTTACATATAAACTACATATAAGAAGCCAATAAAGGAACTAAGTCCTGCTATGGCAAATACATTTGACAGAGCAAATATTTAAGAATACTATAAATAATACATTGCCATTACAATTATTTTGAAATTCAATAAGTAATATATTATATACAATAAGTCAGTAAACTGTGTTTCAAGTAAATTAAAAATAAACCTTACTTCAATAACTGTTTTTCAACAAAAGAAAAAATTCACTCAAATAAATAAGGCATCTGGCATATAAAACTTAGTGATAAAGAATCTGGAATATAAAATCACCTAGTTAAATTTTTTACACTTAGCGATTACTGCAAACTCATTTACTAAAAATATAGGAAAATAATGAATAAAATTATATTAAAGGAAACCTAATATTGAGAAACTACCATATGTCTATATTTCCTCTTCAAAGTTACAACAGCCTTAGGATTTAAAAGATCATGAGGTCGTTCGTTAAACAGTCTGCACGTCTGAAACAAAGCAGACTGCTTCTCCACCTCCACCCTAACTGCCGGGAGATTGATCCTCTCGCCCAGCGTACCATACGAGTGTGAAGTCAACAGTGGGGCATAATACTCTCTGAAAATGTCGGACTTTCTATAAAAAAACGTCGTGAATAAACTTCAAAAGGAAATATTTGTATACATCATCAAATTTCATTAAGTTTAACCTTTTGTACATGTCACTAGTTCTCATGAAAGGTACATTATTCTCGTCGTGCTTGACGTTTATAATGTTTCTTAGTATTTTATTGAGAGATTTTAATGTTATGGAGGTTTATCTCAGGAACACCACCCCAAATTATAATATTTTGTATTATTATAGGGTACACCAAGGAGTAATACATGGTCATAAGAGCAGACTGAGGCACAAGTGAGGAAAGTGGATAAAAAACGCCTTGAATTTCGCTTAATTTCCTAAAAACTTCAGCTGATTGCAGAGTAAAACTTGACTTATTGTAAATAACGATGCCCAAGTACCTGATACTGGAGACCCACTCAAGCTACGGGCCAACCAAGGGAAAGGCCCGTGCCAACAACAAGTGTTGGCTATAATACTCCAACAACAACAACCCACTCAAGCTTAGTTGCGTTAAAATACATGTCTGGCAAGCTTTCAACATGTCTTGGTGTGAACATCATTAATTTAGTTTTTTCAACATTAGGAATTAGTCTATTATTCTGGAGCCAGTTTGTGAGTTCAGCAAACAATATATTTATTTTGCTAATACACAATTCAAGGGATTTTTTCTCTGATATAAAAAACCGCATCATCTGCAAATAGAACCTTCTTTGCAATCCTTACATCTACTATATCGTTAATAAAAACATTAAATAGAAGGGGTCCTAAAACCGAACCCTGTGGTACCCCAAAATTCATAGGTCCAGTATCAGACACATGGCCATCAATATAAACATACTGCCTTCGGTTACTAACGTATTGTGAATAAAATTGTTATAATTATAATTATGATTATAATAATTATTATAATTATTTTAATCATTATAATTACAATTACTATATTTATAATTATTATAATTATAATCAATATAATTATAATTATTATAATTATAATAGTTTAAATAATTATAATTGTTATAATTATTGTAATAATCATAATAATTATGAATATTATGAATATAATTATCATGAATATAATAATAAATGTGATTATTATAATTATGATTAATATATTTATTATGATTATAATTATTATAATCATAATTAAAATTATTGTAATTATTATAGTTATTAAAATTATAATTATTATAATTATAGTTATGGTTTATAATTACTGTAATTCATAATCATTATAATTGTTGTAATTATGATTATTATAATTATCATGATTATTATTATAATGATTATTATAATTTTTATGATTATAGTTATTATAATTAAAATTATAATTATTATAATTATAATTTATGATCATATTTTTTATAATTATAATTATTATAATGATAGTGATTATAATTATAGGGATTATATGTATTATAATTATAATGATTATAATTATTATTATTATAATTATTATAGTTAGAATTATTAATTACAATAATTATAATCATAATTATAATATTTATGATAATTATAACATTTATGATAATGGTAATTATAACAATTATAATAATGATGATTATAACTATTATGATAATTTTAATTATAATAATCATAATAATCATAATTATAATTATAATAGAAATTATAATTATGATGAAAACTATCATTATACTAGTTATAATTACAATCATTACAATAATAATTATTATGTTCATAATTATAATAATTATCATTATAATAATTATAATAATTATAATTATAATAATTATATTGATTATAATTATTATAATGATAATTATCATTATAATTATAATATTCATGATAATTATGATAATTATAACAATTATAATCATTATGATCCTAATTATAATAATTATAATGAAAATTATAATTGTAATTATAATAATTATAATAAAAATTGTAATTATAATAAGTATAATTATAATTATAATAATTATGATTATAATGATAATTATTATTATGAATTTTTATTATAGTTATAATAATTATAATTGATAATTGTAATTATAATTAAGATTTATAATTATAATTATTATTAATATTATTGTAATTATTATAATTATAATTAGTATAATTGTAATTTTCATTATAATTGTTATAATTATGATTTTTATTATAATTATTGTAATTATAGTTATAATTATAATTATGAATTATATCCATAAGTATTATTATAATTAAAATAATTATAATATAAATATAATTATACTCATAATAATTATAATAAAAATTATAATTATAATAATTATAATTATGATAACTTATAATAATTATAATTATGATAACTTATAATAATTATAATTATGATAACTTATAATAATTATAATGATGATCATAATAATTATAATTATGATTATAATTATAATAATTATAATTAGGAAAAAAATTGTAATTATAATAATGATAATCATAATTATAAATTTTAATCATAATTATATTAATTATGATAATTATAATTATAATTAATATGATTATGATTTTAATTATAGTAATTATAATTTTAGTAATTATAATGATTGTAATTATAATTATTGTAATTATAATTATAGTAATTATGATTATGATAATTGTGATTATAAATTATAATTAAGTTTGATTATAATAATTATACTTATAATACATATAATTATTATAATCATTATAATTATAATACATATAATTATTATAATAATTATATTTATAACTATTATGAATATAATAATCATAATCATAATTATCATAATTTTAATCAATATAATTATAATCAATATAATTATAATCACAAATATTATAATTTTGATTATTATAATCAGAATTATAACTTATAATTATAATTATTTCAATAATTATAATTCTTATAATTACTTTAATTATAATTATGGTAATTAAAATTATAATTATAATAATATCAATAATTTTAATTCTTATAATTATTGTAATTATAATTATAATTATTATAGTTATAATTATATTAATTATAAGTATTATATTTATACCTATTATAATTATGATTGATATAATTATTTTGATTTATAATTATTATAATTATTAATATAAATATTATAATTATCATTATTACAATTAAGAAAATTATAATTATAATTGATATATTTATAATTATTGTTATAATATTTTTTGTAATTATAATTATTATTATAATTATGAATATTATAATAATCATAAATGTTATAATAATAATAATTATTATTATCATAATATTAATAATTATAATAATTATAATAATCATAATAATTATGATTATAAGTATAGTAATTATATTCATAGTAATTATAATCATAATAATTATACTTATTATAATTTCAATTATGATAGATATAATAATTGTAATAATAATTATAATAATTGTAATTATAATGATTATAATAATTGTAATTATGATAATTATCATAATTCTAATTATAGATATAATTATTCTAATAATTTTAATTATAATAATTATAATTTTTATAATAATTATAATCATTATCATTATTATAATCATTATAGATATTATAATAATTATAAGTATATTAATTATGATAATTATAGATAATGATTAAAATAATTATAAGTATAATAATAATAATAATAATAATAATAATAATAATAATAATAATAATAATAATAATAATAATAATAATAGTAATAGTAATAAATATGATAATTTAATTAATAAGAATTTATAACGCTCATATCTATTTCACTATCACCAATCTTAATTGGCCCTCTAATAACAATTACTATAAAACTACCGAATTTTGGCACACTTTTCTTCCAATCCAGTTCTTACATTTATTTTTTTGATAATTCTCAACTATCTTTAAAATATGATTCTATGCCAACCTTTCATCCACCACATTTTTTGCTTCCGTTTCAAATTCACAAACTCATGCGTATTCTCATTTATAGTACCTAAAAACTTCATCAGTTCTTTACTTGTATATATGCGTCCTCCCCAATACTTCTAGCTAAAATTCCAAATGTTATACATACGTAAATATAGCTTCAACCCCATTCATGCTCGCCTTATCAAACTCATTTTAACGCCTTCACCTAATACTTTTTTTTTTTTTTTAATACTTGTTACATGTTCAGTTATCCTATTATGCAGTTTCATACAGACCATCCTCTATTCTCATTATCCCCCGATACATAGTTAACAAATACTCTCATAATTTTCAAGCCCAAAGTCTCTTGCTATTACATTACTTAGGCTGACAATAGCTTTTATACTCTCCGAAAAAGTCCTATATATCCTTAGTACTATGGTCATTATATCTTTCATATCAGGGTATTTCTCTCCTAAATACTATCTAACGCACTCCAAGTTCATTTTCCCTGCTATCTTCACTACTAAATTCCTTTGCGTTTCCTCCTTCCTCATTCGGATATAACAAATCTAATTCTACACTTGAATTACTATCCATAATCACACTCTTCTTACCTTTATTCTTAACATTTTCACCCATTCATGATCTTCACTCTCATCATAACCCGTTTTCACCACTTTTTTCACGTTATTTTTACCTTTCCTCTTACATTTCTGTTCATTCTTGCTATACTTGATACCTTTACCTGCACTATGTCTTGAGGCTCTGAATCTTTTAAAAGTTTGATCCCATATTTCATGGCTGGGGGGGGGGGGGGAGGCAGACAGTATAACTCTTTTAGAATTATACAAGGCCCTAATTTTTCCAAAAACTGGTTATGAGTGTGAAACATACTCCTCAGCCACCCTAAGCCATTAAAAGTTTTAGATTCAATACACCATGCTGGTATCAGATTGTCCACAGGAACCTTTAGAACTTCACATATCCCAAGCTGTCTTGTTGATGCTGTAGAATTGCCTTCAGACCTTTATCGGAAGTCATAGAGTTTGGTATTGGTTTTAGTTGCAAAGACTTCCTATTTCTTTAGCCTGTCAGACTCCAAACCTTGTAAGGCATTCTAGATATTTTGAGTTGCACCCAAAATCTCCTCAACCTAATGGTTTCCTGGTAAAAACTTCCGTAGACAGTTTAGATATAGGTAAAAATAAAGTGCTCCCATGTAGGATATCATCAACACCTCCATGGAAATTGGCGGATATATCTTTTTGTAAATATTTTATTGATATAAAAAAGCATAACTACAAATCTTCAAATTTTCTGTGTTTAAGCTCCAAATGCTCTATGTTTCTGTGTTTCAGCTACAAATGCACAATTTTCCCCTGTTTCAGCTACAAATGTTCAACTTTTCAATGTTTCAGCTACAAATGCTAAATTTTTCCATATTAAAGCTACAAATGCTAAATTTTTCCGTGTTTCACATACAAATGCTCAATGGTTTTATGTTTTAGCTACAAATGTTCAAGTTTTACCTCTTTCAGCTACCAAAGTCAAATTTTTCCGTGTTCCAGCTACAAATGCCCAATTTTTCCGTGTTTCAAGTACAAATGCTAAATTTTTCTGTGTTTCAGCTACAATTGATCAATGATTCTGTGTTTCAGCCACAATTGTTAAATTTTTCCGTGTTTCAGACACAAATGCCAAATTTGTCTGTTTCAGCTACAAATGTTCAATGCTTCCGTATTTCCGCCACAAATGGTAATTTTTTCTGTTTTCAGTTACAAATGCTAATTTTTTCCGTGTTTCAGCTACAAATGCCCATTTCTTTCTGTGTTTTAGCGAGAAATTTTAAATTTTCCGTGTTTCATGTACAAAGGGTCAATGTTTCTCTGTTTCAGCTACAAATGCTCAATTTTCCGTGTCATCCACAAATGCTCAATGTTTCTCTGTTTCAGCTACAAATGCTCAATTTTTCTGTGTTTCAACTACAAGTGCTCAATTTTTCCGTGTTTCAGCTACAAACGCTCAATTTGTTCCCTCTTTCAGCCACAAATGTTAAAGTATTCCGTGATTCGGCTACAAATATTCAAATTTTCCATGTTTCAACTACAAATGCTAAGTTTTTCCGTATTTCAGCTACAAATGCTTAATTTTTCCATGTTTCAGCTACTAATGTTTAATTTCTCTGTGTTTCAGCCACAAGTGCTCAATTTTTCCGTGTTTCAGCTATTAATGCTCAATTTTACGCATTTCAGCTACAAATGCTCAGTTACTTCGTTTTTCAGCTACAAATGCTCAATTTTTCTGTGTTTCCGGTACAGATGCTCAATATTTCCGTGTTTCAGCTACAAATGCTCAATATGTCCGTGTTTCAGCTACAAATGCTCAATTTTTCTATTATTTCAGCTAAATATTTCCCTTTTTGTCGTGTTTAAGATGCAAATGCTCAATATTTCAGTGTTTCAGCTACATTCGGTAAATTTTTCTGTGTTTCAGCCACATATGTTAAATTTTTCTGTGTTTCATGCATGAAAGCTTAATTTTTCCGTGTTTTAGCTACAAATGATCAATTCTTCCCAGTTCAAGTTACAAATGCTCAATGTTTCCCTGTTTCAGCCACAAATGCTCAGTTTTTCCTTGTTTTGCTACAAATGTTCAATTTTTTCGTGTTTCAGCTGTAAATGCTAATTTTTTCCTTGTTTTATCTACAAATGGTGAATTTTTCCGTGTTTCAGCAACATATATCAAATTTTTCCGTGTTTTAGCTACAAATGCTCAATTTTTCCGTGTTTCGGCCACAAATGCTCAATTTTTTCGTGTTTTGGCTATAAATGCTTAACTTTTCCATGTTTCAGCTACAAATGCTCAATTTTTCCATATTACAGCTACAAATGCTCAGTGTTTCAGCTACCAATGCCCAATATTTCCAATTGTCAGCTACAAATGCCCAATTTCTCTGTGTTTCAGGTACAAATGCTAAATTTTTCCATGTTTCAGCTACAAATGATCAATGATTTTGTGTTTCAGCTACAATTTTTAATTTTTTTCGTGTTTCAGACACAAATGTTAAATTTTTCCCTGTTTCAGCTGCAAATGTTAAATGTTTCTGTGTTTCAGCTACATCTGCACAATATTTCCATGATTCCGCTACAAATATTCAAGGTTTCCGTGTTTCCGCTACAATTGCTCATTTTTTCTGTGTTTCAGTTACGAATGCCCATTTTTTTGGTGTTTCAGCTACAATGCCCATATTTTCCGTGTTTTACCCCGGAATTTTAAATGTTTTCGTGTTTCTTCTACAAATGCTCAATGTTTCTCTGTTTCACCTACAAATGCTCAATTTTTCCTTGTTTCAGCTACAAATGGTAAATTTTTCTGTGTTTTAGCTACAATTACTCAAATGTTCAGGTTTTCTGTGTTTCAGTTACAAATGCTAGATTTTTATGTGTTTCAGCTTCAAATGCTTAATTTTTCCCTCTTTCAGACATGAATGTTAAAGTATTCTGTGATTCAGCTACAAATATTCAAATTTTCCGTGTTTCAGCTACAACTGCTCAATTTTCCGTGTCTCAGCTACAACTGCTCAAGTTTTCCATGTTTCAGCTACAACTGCTCAATTGTTCCATGTTTCAGCTACTAATGCTTAATCTTTCTGTGTTTCAGCTACAAAAGCTCAGTTATTTCGTGGTTCAGCTACAAATGCTCAATTCTTCTGTGTTTCAGCTACAAATGCCTGTTTTTCTGTGTTTCAGCTAGAAATGCTCAATTTGTCCATGTTTCAGCTAAAAATTTCCATTTTGCTGTGTTTCAGCTGCAAATGCTTAATTTTTCTGTGTTTCGGCCACAAAAGCTCAATTTTTACGGATTTTGGCTACTATTGCTTAATTTTCCTGTGTTTTGGCTACAAATGCTCAATTTTTACGGCTTTTGGCTACAAATGCTCAATTTTCCCGTGTTTTGGCTACAAATGCTAAATTTTCCTGTGTTTTGGCTACAACTGCTCAATTTTCCTGTGTTTTGGCTACAAAGGCTCAACTTTCCCGTGTTTTGGTTACAAATGCTCAATTTTCCTGTGTTTTGGCTACAAATGCTTCATTTTTCTGTGTTTCAGCCACAAATGCTCTGTTTTTCCGTTTTTCGTCTACCAAAGCTCAATTTTTCCGTGTTTCAGCTACAAATTTTCAATCTTTCTGTGTTTCAGCTACAAATGCTCAATTTTTCTGTTTCAGCTACCAATGCTCAATTTTCCCCTGTTTCAGCTACTAATGCTCAATTTCTCCGTGTTTCAGCTACAAATGCGCAATGTTTCTGTGTTTCAGCTACAATTGCTCATGTTTTCAGTGTTCCAGTTACAGATGCTCAATATTTTTGTGTTTCAGCTACAAATGCTCAATTTTTCCGTATTTCAGCTACAATTGCTCATGTTTCCAGTGTTTCAGTTACAGATGCTCAATATTTTTGTTTCAGCTACAATTGCTCATTTTTTCAGTGTTTCAGTTACAGATGCTCAATATTTTTGTGTTTCAGCTACAATAGCTCATGTTTCCAGTGTTTCAGTTACAGATGCTCAATATTTTTGTGTTTCAGCTACGATTGCTCATGTTTCCAGTGTTTCAGTTACAGATGCTCAATATTTCTGTTTCAGCTACTAATGCTCATTTTTTCCGTGTTTCAGCTACAATTGCTCATGTTTCCAGTGTTTCAGTTACAGATGCTCAATATTTTTGTTTCAGCTACTATTGCTCATTTTTTTCAGTGTTTCAGTTACAGATGCTCAATATTTTTGTGTTTCAGCTACAATTGCTCATGTTTCCAGTGTTTCAGTTACAGATGCTCAATATTTTTGTTTCAGCTACAATTGCTCATTTTTTCAGTGTTTCAGTTACAGATGCTCAATATTTTTGTGTATCAGCTACAATTGCTCATGTTTCCAGTGTTTCAGTTACAGATGCTCTATTTTTTGTTTGTGTATCAGCTACAATTGCTAATTTTTTCAGTGTTTCAGTTACAGATGCTCAATTTTTTTGTGCTTCAGCTACAATTGCTATTTTTCTCCTGGAAACACCTATTCATATTATCTATGCTATATATAGTGATTTTATTGAGATTTTCATTGCCCTTCCATTACGATATTCATTATATAGTTATATATGAAAAATGTCAGCGTAGATATGGACAGTGGCTAGCCCATCAAGGTTTGTGGTTCAGCCTATGTTTTAGGATTGCATGAATAATTTCTCGTACACATGATTTTACATTTTTGAATAATTGTAATGTTGATGGTTCATCTACTATGTAAAAGGGAATTCTTTATATTTTCACATGGTGTCAGCTAAAATGTAAAAATATATACTGGTATATAGATACAACTTCACCGAAAATTTTGTTTACACAAAAAATAGTTTCCAACCTTCAGCTACAATTGCTATTTTTGTCTGTGGGAAAACCTATTAATTGCATTGAAGGTATATATAGGAAATTATTCGGCTTTCCATTGCCATTTCAATTTTTTATAGCGTTATTTCTTATGGAGTGTATGTATAAATTGTATGTATATATACGTTGTTCCCAATTGTTCAGCCTGAATTTAGGCATGCATAGAGAATTTACTTTACGGATGCTTTTGCGTTTATAAATAATTGAAATATTCATCTTTCATACACCATCGGAAAGACAATTCTTTTTATTTTAACATGGTATACAGTACACTCGGGCACGTTATTTTTATCTCTTTTTGTTTTTTCTTCCTCTTGTTTTTATGAAGTTTTATAGTTTATGTATCGTAGATCTAATATAAGGTTGTTAATGATATTAAGATATTTTATTTTGATTGTTATTACTTCTCTTGTAGTTTTTCTATTTCCTCGTTTCCTTTCCTCACTTGGTTACTTCTCCCTGTTGGAGCCCCTGTGCGTATAGCATCATGGTTTTCCAAGTAGGGTTGTAGCTTGGCTAATGATAATAATAATAATAATAATAATAATAATAATAATAATAATAATAATAATAATAATAATAATAATAATAATAATAATAATGATAATAATATTAATAATATGATAACAATAATTATTGATTATTAATAATTAATAATTAATAATAATAATAACAATGATAATAATAATTTAATAATAATAGTAATAAAATATCAATTATAAATTAATAATAATAATAATAATAATAATAATAATAATAATAATAATAATAATAATAATAATAATAATAATAATGTGAACATTTCTGCATAAAAAGCTATTTTTCGCAATTTCTTTGACCAAGACCAAAAACAACTTTTCTGTAATATAACGATGGATGCTCGGTATTTTTTTTAGTAATACATACAGTATGTGTTTTATTTGTTTTGTTTAAATAATACTTGCAAAGGATTTAATCGTAGAGGTTACCAACGGTTTCTAATCTCCTGCTGTAATTGTAAAGAACAAAGTTAGCATTCCCCTCAATAACAGTCCTATTGATATGGACTATGTCAAATGATGATTTTAATTTATCTTCATTTGTAGACTTTCCAATTTTAATATTCACAATATTTTGCTCTATACTTATATGTGCCTCTCAATTCTTGTTATTCTCCCCAACCATTTCTTAAATCTTCATAAATTTCTTCTTTCCTGATGCATAGTTTGGTAATTTACTCGTGTACCACTTACTTCTTGTTACTTTGTTCAAATTAATTCGTATAATTTTACTTAATATTTATCAAAATAGAAATAAAAATAATAGCAGTAAATTGATATTACTAGCTGCTTGTTTTTAATTTGTTCGATTTTATGTTGAAAAATATCAAATAAATCGTACACGATTCTGCGTTTATGCTATTTTTTTTTTTTTTTTTCACAAGAGACTGAATGTATAACCTTGAGGTAATGCCTCACCTTCCGTGAGGTATTATTAAGTTTACCTTGGTGCATTAATATATAATAACTTAAGTGAGCCCACTTTGTATCTAGATTTAATAACATAAAAGCATAAGTAAACCAGTTAATGGCGTCCGTCTTTATATTGTTCCCTTTATTGTAGTTTGTTTCAGAATTTGATATTAATAAATCAGTCTTTCTCATAGTTTTCTAATGAAGATGAATAATTTAGTTTTATTGAAATGTATAGAGGTACATTGATGAAAATATCACCTCTTTTATTGAAGTGTTTAGAATGACATCAATGACATAAAGATTGCTGCCACATACGAACAGACACATACATAATATAGCTTATATGCACACAAATACACTACACATGCAAACACACACACACACACACACAC
>NC_090729.1:145323544-145328544 GCF_036898095.1 Palaemon carinicauda
AAAATTCCTTTTTGATGGTGTTTGGATCTGCTTTCAGGGCAAAATTTCGTTTCACCAGCGATCATACTCTTTATGAAAGCTGGGTAGTGATAGTGGATGGGCAGCTTGCTGACTTGTCAGCAGCCATTATCTGGTCGTCCAAGATATTTTCTTGGTAGGCGGCTCCTACTCTGATCATAGATATTTATATACGAGATCAACAGGATTTTGTGCGACAGAGGAGTGATTGCATTACAACTGGCGATTATGAGCGGCAGTTGAACCTTTCAATGCTTTTTACAGTTAATGTAGACTTAACTTTTTTTTTCATGCAGCTAAGAATCGATAGATAATTGGGGGTTTTGCCCTTTTTTTTCTTTTATTTTTAGGCAATAAGGTAAACAAAAATTTATTTTGGGTGGGGCAGGGAAAGGTATCGAAAGAAAACTAAAAAACAAATCATTTATATTTTTAATGTCAGACTCATAATTCTTGAGTTGCATGTAATGATATAATGGACGTCTGTAATTCCCCAAGAAAATACTTTTGGCAAAAAAAAAAAAAAAATAAAAAAAAAATGAAAGAAAATGATTTAATTTTGCAAAAAGTACATATTATTGAAGAAAATTGCGTTGGTTTGAGCTTTATAAGAGGTGGAGTATGTACTATTGTTATGTTTGTAAATAATATTTATTGTGTGTAACACCAATGTTATTTTTATCTTTATTCTAACAAAATTGAAGCTTTGTTTATCTAAACCAATTATGTGCACTTGCATTTGACAACCTTACAACGTCGCTTTACTTTGCTTTAGACATATTGCACTGAAATTTATCTGTTGATTGATTATGTCTGAATTTAATATTTTTAGATAATTTACTGAAATATTACATGGCGGAAAGGTCTTTGGTGTGTCGATTTAGTAACAGTGATTGTTTTCCCGTGTCCCATCAAGCTCTGGAAGTCTCCCCCTTCTCGCATTTTACCTCATTTTTATGACCTTCATCTTTTAAAAGAATGGTCTGGCTCCCTCAGAGTTGGGCCGCATGCTATACCTTTCAATGTTCTTTTACTTTTATTTTATCATTCAGGCAAGGGTTGGTCGATAGGGTATTTATTTGCTGTCTACTCTGAAACCACTTTACAGGTTGAGGTTAACTTTCGTTATCAGATATCCAGGTTTGGGGTGTGATTTCCAGAAAATTAGAGTATAGATTTTAGTTGCTTTGTTAAAAAGGACAACTTAGCTTGTAGAGGACAGTTGATACAGAAATAATATTACAATTAAGTACTTAACTTAGCAGGGGGTTACTCATAAAACCTATTCGCTTCCTTTGGTTAAATGACGAAAAACATATAAAAATTACAATAATGCGAGTATGTACGTACATGCTGATTGTGAGCAACCGAAGATTCCCTATAAAAAAAAAACACCTTTCGTTGCAATATTTTCATTGTTTATTTTTTTTATTTTCTTAATCAGAATTAAAAATTTGATACCATCTGATGTATCTCGTTTCGACATTAACAAAGATACGGTATGATTCTCATATTCCAACTTCTTTTTTAATTACCGTATTTTAGCTCATATTGCTCTCTTTTAGTGTTCGGCTTTTGCTTATTTTTTTGTCTGCGTACAGTTTATAACCTTTATTGTGAGAGCATAGTAGTACATGAAATATAAGATTATACTTCTGAACTGTTTGCTAATTATAAAGATCTCTTATTGCTTTTCAATATTTAACCAAATATACCCATCATTATCTAATTATATTGTGAAAAACGTACTCCCCAAATTGATTATACACTCATTCCTCCACTATAATAGAGGTTCCGTCTAATACCTCTTGGGATTGAAAGTAGGGTGACTGTGACAGATATTAATGGACTGGGTGTGGATAAATGTCTACCGCACACACACACAAACACAAACACATACATTTATATATTTGAATATGAATGTCTATATATACTGTATATATATTTAAATATAAATTATCTCTCTCTCTCTCTCTCTCTCTCTCTCTCTCTCTCTCTCTCTCTCTCTCTCTCTCTCTCTCTCTCTCTCTCTCTCTCCTTATATATATATATATATATATATATATATATATATATATATATATATATATATATATATATATACATATATATATATATATATATATATATATATATATATATATATATATATATATATATATATGTACATGCATATATAGAATGTGCGCGCACACACACACACACACACACACACACATATATATATATATATATATATATATATATATATATATATATATATATATATATATATGTATATATATATATATATATATATATATATATATATATATATATATATATATATATATATATATATATATACACACGTGTGTGTGTGTATCATAATCAGTCATTTCTAGTCCACTGCAGAACAGATATCTCTGACATTTTCCCTCCATTTGCCTTTGTTTATCGGTTTTCTATGCCAGTCCACCTGCAAATTTTCTTATTTCGTCAGTCCATTGTCTTCTCTTTTTTTCTCCTGCTTCTTGTGCAATCTCTAGGGGCCCATTCTGTAATTCTTAATGTTAATCTATTATTTGTCATGCTCATTATATTTCTTGCTAATGTCAATTTCTTAATGTTATATTTTAGAATATCCTCTACTTTAGTTTGTTCTTGTATCCATGTTGCGCTTGTTTTGTCTTTTAGTGTTATTCCCATCATTATTCTTCCCATAGCTCTTCGAGTTGTTACTAGCTTATGCTCTAAGGGTTTAGTAAGGCTCCAAGTTTCTGATGGATAAGTTGAAACTGGTAAACCATCTAATTAAAGACTTTTCTCTTTAGGGAAAGGGGCTTTTTACTTTTCATAATTTCATTTTGTTTATGAAAAGCTTTTCATCCATATGCTTACCCTTCTTTCAATTCCGCTCTCGTGTCTTGGTGGTGTATCACTTACTGTCTGTCATAATTACGAATATTCATTAACAATCTAGAGGTTCGTCCATAACTCTTATTTGTGGTCCCTGCATTTTCATTGAACATTATCTTAGTTTTACTCTCATTCATTTACAGTCCTACGTTTCTGCTTTCTATATTTAAATCTTTTATATTTTTTTCATAATTGCTCCCGTGATTTACAAAACCCAATTATATCATCTGAAACTCTCAAGTTGTTAAGTTATTCCCGGTTAATATTAAATTATGCATTTTCCCAATCCAAATTCTCAAAAACTTCTAGATATGCTGTGAATAGTTTAGGAGATATGGGGTCTCCCTTTATAATACCTTTTTACATCGGAATTTTCTCACTATCTTTATGTAGTTTTAGGATTGATGTACTTCCTGCATAGATATCTTCAAGTGTTCTTACATACTATTGATCTATTCATTGTCTTTAAAGGGTTTTTATTACTGCTGACAGAATAAAAAGCTTTCTCTTAGTCTATAAATGTTATACATAGTGGTTTGTCATACTCTGTTAATTTTTCCATTAGCTGGTTAATTACATGAATGTGGTCAGTTGTCATGGAAGCTATGCAATATACGCCTGCCTGCTCTCTTGATTGATTAAAGTCTAGCTGTCATTCTATTCAGCTTGATATATAATCTTTGTAAATATATATATATATATATATATATATATATATATATATATATATATATATATATATATATATATATATATATATATATATATATATATTATATATATATATATATATATATATATATATATATATATATATATATATATATATATATATATATATGTATATATATAAGTATGTATGTATGTATATGTATATATACATATATGCACACATACATACATATACACACAAACACAGATGCACTAGGAGTGGTAATAACCACTGTCAAGACATTCTCAAAATAACTGAGGCCCATTAGAGGATATGTACAGTATATATTATATCGGCTAACAGTAACATATAAACTGACTTGCATTAAAGACAGTCTTCGTAAATATCTATGATAAATACGTTGAACCTCTCTGGCCAATTGTGCTTGCTGAAAACATATTTCGATTGACCTGTGGCGGACATATTCATTTGGTTGTTTTGTATAGATAGAACACTACGTTGGTAAATAGTTTAATTTTCACTCGGTTTAAATATCGTTGTTTTATTTGAAAATTAAATATTGTATATAAATGATGACAGAATAAGCAAAGTTATTAGCGTGTTTCCCATTAATAACATGATTTTTATATTCTGACATGAAAATGATATTTACTTCAATCTTTTCAATATCTCATGAATATTCTGTTGCGTCTAGTCCTGTTATGCTTTAATTTAATTGTTTAACCAATATACCTTTTATTACATGAATTACTCCGAGTTTGAAATTTACATCATCATGTAAAGTTAAGAAAAATCTTTACATGCTTTTTTCAATCTATATTATAAACAAAACATTTGGTGAGAGAGAGAGAGAGAGAGAGAGAGAGAGAGAGAGAGAGAGAGAGAGAGAGAGAGAGAGAGAGAGAGAGAGAGAGAGAGAGAGAGAGAGTTTGTTAGTTCTCCAAATCACCTGACAAGATAACGTATTCCTCATTACTGTTATCACGAACTACTCTTTGCCTCGCCCCCACGCTACCTTATTTCCACATTTTCCTCTTATAATTACAAGTAAAGAGGAAGGCCACTTCGGATGGGGTTTATGTATGTTGATAGTGTCATTGTTGTCTCTATGTTTCCATGAAAGATTAAAGGCGCCAAAAGTCAGAAACACTTTATAAAAGATGTCTAAAAATGGTAACGTTATTTTAGCAACTTAAGAAAATATGAAAAACATCTCCTTCCCAGCATTGTACCATATGGGTAAAATTCCGTTCAAACAGTCATCTATGCATCTGTCGGTGATTTTAGAGATTTAACCTTTATTTACCCATTTTATCCTCAATTTTATTTTGATCCCTCTTAGGAAAATAATTTTGATTATCAAGAATAATTGTTTACTTAAAGTACAAACAAAGTACACACTTTAATTGCT
>NC_090729.1:145333544-145341044 GCF_036898095.1 Palaemon carinicauda
GTAAATTTTCAAGTGGAACATTGTACAATGCTAAAACAGAACAATGAGTTTAATAATAGTCTAGGGGTCAATGACAAGAGAAGAGGGTGCTACTGAGAAAGCAGTGAAAGAAGCATGGCAAAATGGAGAGAATTAACTGGAGTTATTTTAGAAAAGAGAACGCCTAAAAGACTCCAAATGAAGATATATAAGACACCTAGCAGTCCCGTACTATTATATGGGGGCACGATCTTCTGGATTTTAGAGGAAAGAGGAGGGACTGTTGGAAAGAGCCAAGTTGAGGAAGATGAGATGGATTCCTGGAATATCGCTACTGAAAAGGAGGGAGTCAAGATATCAGAAGAATGTGCGGGATATGTAATGTAAAAGATAAGGGTAGGGAAGCTTGTCTGAGTTACTGTGGTCATGCAATAGGAAGGGAGGAGGTGGAACCAATTAAGAGACCTAAAGGCATGTCAGTGATGGGGAGAAGTGTGGGTCGTCAGCCTATTAGATGGATGGGTGTGCTAAGGAGGACTATGAGTGAGGTGGTTCAAGAGGAAGAAGATATTAGGAATAGAAATAATTAGAGAAATTTGACTCGAGTAGCCAACCCTGCTATACAGTAGGATTAATAAGTTCGAAAGAAATATAAGAGATATAATTGATATTTCGGAATAGATACCATATATCCATGAAATGTTTTATAATTTTTCTATGTTTTATTATGATAAAGCTGAATGACATCCCCTGTCCTAGATTCGAACCATTGGCTTTAAAACTCATATATCTAATCCAATCCAAATAACTCTGTTCTGTAATCCAAGAGATGATTGATGAATCAATTTGGCATGACCAAAGTTCAACACTGCTATTTTATTTCGTCTCTAGGATTCATCAACGTTGTATTTTCGTATGAAATATGATTTAGTAATTAAACACGAAGACTTCATAGTAATATTAATGTACTAAAGTGAATTTTATCCATCAAAAAGTTGTTGAGAGGACTGGAAGACAACCTTGTAGAAAATGTTAGCATTAATGGCGCAATTTGTGTGAGGAACATTTATCTAACAGACCTCCATATGAGATAGATAATTGATCCCACTTTCCAGATTTTAAACGTGATTAGATTTACCTCTTGAAGATTTTTTCGTTTTTTTTATGAAATGTAATATTATAATCGCCCGGAGCGCATGATAATAGCCAGTTTTTGTTCGGCAGTTGAAACGAATAAACCATGGCCACTGTATAACTCCCTATGATAAAATATGTATTTGTCTATAATACACTAAAAAGATTTTGTAATGTGATGACGATGCAGATTTTTTTTTTTTGGTTTCATAACCATATCTATATAACTTTTCTTTTATATATATATATATATATATATATATATATATATATATATATATATATATATATATATATATATATATATATATATATATATATATATATATATATATATATATATATATATATATATATATATTTTTTTTTTTTTTCATGAATACCCTTACGTGAGCAACCCCCTAAAAATACATATGGAGTGGAGGATAGACCTAAACTGTCCGTTCCAATATTTGGTATGTAACTCATCAAAGGCCTGCATATCAACTGTTGCATTATTCTGATATTAGGTCTCCACATCAAAATCCCAGATCAGTTGACGGTTTCCAAAATGTTGCCTGGTAATATGAAACGTTGCTTAAAAAAAACTTGATGCAAAGGTTGATTATGGTATTTGATATTAGAATCACATAGCCATTGTTTCAAGTAACCTTTATTAAAACATTAAACTTGGTGATGTCTATTTTTAGGTATAAGTTTATAGGTAGTCGCATAAATTTGTCAAATAATTTCTATAAAATACATGAGAAACTTTATGCTATGTATAATTATGTAGATGGCATAAGTTAGAGTATTTTTATTGTACTTTGATTGGAACTCCAATAGCCAAGGTTAAGTTTATGTAAATCATCTTGAATGTATTTGCCTTTGGAATTAGAAAGACTTGTGTTTTTCTTTTTCAAACTTCTGCCAAATTAGTTACACTTTCGGTGACATTGATATTTAACTAAGAATTCTCCACTTTTGTGTGTACACAAATGAAATCTACGTGGATATAGATGTCGGGTTTCATGACTTGTCGAGTGTATTTTATCCTCGTAACTTACGTGAAATTTTACCAGATCAAGTCATTTTTCTCATATGAATCAGATTCTCTTTTTATAAATACATACATACACTGACAGTTTATTGATAACAATCTTTGCATATGCTTGATATTCTGTTTTCTAATTTAAAAAATTGTCAATTTGTATCAAGCTATTTCAAACAACATTTTATTGGATGTTTCTTATATTTATACTTACATCTGAAAGTGGGAAGGACATTTATAACGTAAAGAGCGAAATATATATGTTTTATTATTACTGGTGCTATTAGTGTATGCAGTATATGAGCATCCTTCATCATGAAACTAGGCATTTTCTATTTATCCTTGCCCATACAGGAGTCTTCAGAATAAGAAAAAGGACGGAGGTAGCCGCTGTGGTATCGTTTTGTCCATGACACGAAATACAAATTTGTCCAGTCCAAGTTGGCTTCATTTTCATGCTGGAGGTAGTTACCACAATAATTTGGACTGCGGTTCTTATACTTATTCTGATATTGCTAGCTGCACTCTCTCAGACATTTCAATCAGTGGTAGAATCTGATATCTCAGGACAAATGCTTGGGTGGTATTTCTAGAGGGTATGGGAGATGTTCTTATGGCATTTTTAAAGATAGTCTAAAATAAATAACTTTTTATCTCATACTGATATCGAACCTTAGTTTCCTTAAATAAAAGGCAACGTCACTACCAATCATATAATCTCTACCAGACTGGAATGGTATTTTGAGTGGTTTTGGGGCTGGAATTTGTCACAGTTGTTTAATTGTGTTGATCCTGTTGTTTCTTTGAATGAGAATCTAGTCAACATAAGAAGTCTGAATATAAATGCTAACTGCATTTCAGGATTTAATTGGTGAGACATCAGTCTCACTCCAGTGGATCGGGAAGTCGGGAAAAGTTCGTTGGTATGAAACTATTTGTCTCACCAGGTAAATCCTAAAGTGCAGTTAGCACTAATGTTCCAACTTCTTTTAGAGGCTTTAGTAGCATGATTGGTAGCAACATTGCCTTTCATTTGAAGAGATTAGGGAGCTCATCTGAGCTCCTTATAACTGGTTTTAAGAAGCCATTGATTTTTAAACGAGATGCCATTCCTACTGCCAGGGGAATGGCAGTATATATTAGGACTGATTACCTGCTTCTCATAAGTCCTGCTATGAATGTGGATGCCAGGAGATTCAGGTAATAAATGTTTGTGGCAGGCATAACAACTTCTATTTGTGATCGATATATTAAAATCCAGACATGGATGATTCTATCTTCGACTGTCTTCTTATCATTATGACTAAGATACAAGAGGATAATAGAAAAGCCTATTTCTTTTGTTGGTAATTTCATGCTCACCATAGGGAGTGAATCAGTCTGTGAACAAATCATAAGTGAAGCTACTCACAGGTCTGGTAATTGCTTGGAACTCATATACACCAATTCCCTTGGTGTTATAGCAAGTAACGTTGATTTTCCAGTTGGGACATCTGATCATGCCAAGATTTCATTGTTAATGAAGACTGAGCAGCCTGTCCCTGATGTAACATAATCATGAAATATTTTATATAAAATCTCTTTTGGGCTTGAATTGGTCACAGTTTAAGTGATAGTCTTGATCCTGCTGTTCCTTTGAACGAGAATTTATTTAACATAATAGGCGTACCCCTTTTCGTGTGCTAAGGTACCAAGTGAAAGACAAACCTTGGTTCAATGGTGATTGTAGGCGAGCTTATTTGGCTTAGAGAGTTTATACTTCAAACTGTACAGAATACAATTTAACCATAAAAGAAACCCTTTTTGGTACAACCCAGTGGTGGGGAACCCTTATATCTGCACTCTTTGGTGTAGATGCAACAGTTCCTCCTTTACTGAAACTAGATGGCTCTGTCACTCATGGTCCAAAGGAAAAGGCAACCCTTTTGGCTGCTGTGCTTTAAAGTTAGCAGTTTAATGAGAAATTTGATCTTCCTCATTCCTGTTTTCCTGAAACTAAATCAACTCGTTTATCTTTTCTTTCATGTGAAATTGAAGCTCTTTTGATGGACCTTGATGCTTATGGAGGTGTAGTCCCAAATGGCATTTTTCCTGCTTCTTTTTTTTATAAAGACTGCAGGGTTATCTGTTATTTTGTGCAAGTTAGCAAGAAAGGAGTTTTTAGCACTTTTTGGAGAATGGGTAATATTACTCCAATATGTAAATGTGTATGTGGTCGCTCAGGTCCAACTGATTACCACCCATTTTGCACAAGTCCCATATTATCCAAAGTTTTTGAATGTCTTTTGGTAAAACGTCTAAATAGGTTTGCTTAAGGTAATCATCTGTTCCCTAGTTTGTAGTTTAGTTTTCATAAATTCCTTGAAACATTTGGTGCCCTTTTTACAATCTCCAATGCTGTACAAAAATCCTTTGTTTATGGTCAGGAAGTTTGTATGATCGGCATTGATATTAGTGTTGCCTTTGACCGTGTTAATCATTAGGCCTTGTTTTGAAACTCAAACAGTTGGAAGTAGGTGGGTCTTTTCTTAGCATTGTTATTGACTTTTTGAGTAACAGATTGTAAAGAGTTGTTGTTGATGGGCACCATATCGAGTAGAGAAATTTTATATCTGGTGTTCCTCAGAGTACTGTTGTAGGCCCGTTTCTTATCCTACTTCATACAGATGACATGTGGTTTGGCCTAGAAAACAAGTGTATTGCATATGCAGATGATGCTATTCTCTTTGCATCAATTCCATCTCCTGAATGTAGATCTGGGGTTTCTGAATCCTTTAATAGAGATCTAGCTAAAATTAGTGCATGGTGCAAATTATGGGGCATGAAGTTGAATCCTAACAAAACTCAAAGTATGATTGTAAGTAGGAAAAGGACAGTTTCTCCTCAACATCCTGATCTCAGCATTGATAATATTTCTTTAAGTCTGTATGATTTTTTTATTTTTTTTTTATTTTAGGTGTAATTCTCGACAGCAAATTTACTTTTGAGAAACACATTAGGTCTGTGTCTTCTTCAATTACACTAGAAATTGGCTTATTGGGTTTTCTGTGATCATTTTACTCTGAAGAAGTGTTTCAATTCTTTCCTTCTTCCTTGTTTTGAATATTGTTCTCCTGTCTGGTCTTAATTTGTTTGACAGAAACTTACGGCCTACTATACTTCTTATTCGTGATCTAGATATTAATCTCCGGCACTGTAGTTCAATTATTTCGTTATGCATGTTACATGAAATTTTTCATAATTTTCACCATCCTTTACATTCCTGTCTTCTCAGACAGTACCATCATGTTCGTAATACTAGGTATGCAGTTATTTCTAATAATCAGGCCTTCTCCATCAGGAGGTTCAATACTACAAAGTGTTCTAAAAGTTTTATTCCAGTTGTGACCAAGTTGTGGAATGGTCTTCCTAATCTGGGTAGTTGAATCGGTGAAACTTCAAAAGTTCAAACTTGCAGCAAATATTTTTATGTTAATCAGGGTGACATAAGTCTCTTTTTATAGTTTGTATATGAAAGATATGTTTTAATGTTGTTACTGTTCTTAAGATTTTTAATTTTGATTATTCATTACTTTTTATACCATTATTTATTTCCTTATTTCCTTTCTTAACTGGGCTATGTTTCCCAGTTGGAGTCCTTGAGCTTATAGCATCCTTCTTTTCCAACTAGGGTCGTGGCTTAGCTAGTAACCACAATATTAATGATGTAAAAATTTATTTCTCTTTGAGCACGATAGTGTGTTGATTTTCAGCCATAAATTAATATGATTTTGTATTGAACTTTTAAATCATGATTCCACGTTCTTTTTCATCAATCTACCCATAAATTTTTTTGAGTGTCAAATCTAACACTCCCCATTATCTATTCGACAGAATTTCTCTTTTCCCTACTTACAGTAGATATTAGACCTTGTTGTTGTTGTTGTGGTATTGTAGCCAACAATTCCTGTTGGCACAGGCCTTTCCCTCGTTCGGCCCGTAGGTGATCTGAAAAATTCGGAAGGTTGGTTGTTAAACAAAAGGAAATTTGAAAGGTTTTTAGTTGTAGAGACAGATGTGAACAGAGGAAGTATGATAGTGATAGTGGATGGGGTCCATCATGTCACAGATAGTGGTAGTTTGAAAGATTGTAAGGCCTTTGAAATGTAGAGATATATTGCGGGTGGAGTTGTCCAAGCATTTACTCCCTAGAGTCCTTTTGGAGTATTGTAGTAGTAGAAAAAGTTATGGAAAAATACATTGTAATGTGTATAGGGCCTGAGATGAGTTTTAATGAGTAATTCAGAGGTTACATTACCTCGATGGAGGTAGATTTGAAAGCAACTATCTGTGGATTTCAATGTTCTCAACTATTGCTTTTGCCAGTGTGGCTGCAGTCGGCATGGCGTATTTTGGGTTGACGTCTCCTTGTAGGTTACCCCTCAATTGTACTGTCTCCGTACATTCTAGTAGGTAGTGCAGGAGGGCCTGTTGGTGTCTCGTCACATTGTTCATATATGCTTTCACCGTTTTCTACAATCTCCTATCATGCTTTGTATCCCAGCCTGAGTCTGTGAATGCATACAGCAAGCCGTAAAGTTGTCGGAGTACACTGCAGCTCCTTATGTCTGAATTCCAGGATCTGCAGTGAAATCTGTGCTGTAGGTCTGCGCCCCTGCTATTTCTGTGCTCCTGATTGCTTCCTGGGCTACAGTTCTTAGTTCCTCCGCTCATCGACCCATACCAACTGGTGATTTTAAACGCTAACTGGTTTCGCAGGCATCTTTAGGGCGTTATAGCCCAAAATCCATAAATTAATCGTCATCATCTTCTATCTTTAATGCTCAATCTGATCTTTTAGCCTAAGTGAGGTGTTTTCATTAACATTATCTTTAGGATCTGATATGCTTCCTCTTTTATTTACAATTTTATATACTTTCCGAAACAATTACTTATCAATTCTTAAACTGGTAGATATAATCGATTGAGGAGAGCAATAAATTTTCATGCCTTGGAGAGAGATCTTGATGAGGCAGTGCAGTTACTTCACCTACTTTATTTGAAAATTATGTTATGAAATTTTTCAATAACCATATTCCTTAAGAATAACGGCCTGTTATAATTAAATTGATATTTTAATTATGTGCCCTCCAAACGAAAGATCAGTTTATTCATTTTTTTTACGTAAAGAAAAAGTAATATACTTTGGCCCTGATGTTTGGTATGTTGCTCCTTATTTAAATGGCCAACCATCATATTAGTTACAATAATCATCATATAAAGATACAAGAGGTTATTTTTGTTTGTTATATGATGAATATTTCAATCTTTTCAATTAATCTCTGGAACTCCATTAAAAATTTAAAGTACATAGACAT
>NC_090729.1:145343544-145358544 GCF_036898095.1 Palaemon carinicauda
CCACACTATACAGTTCTCTCAAACTTTTCTGTTTATATAAATGTTATATTTTAGATCTTTTCTTTATTCAAGAATTCTCACATAACTATTTCGTAATGAATAATTCACGGTATAACTTTCCTTTCCTATAGCTACACTTCTCATCTCCCTTAATTTTTTCTGCCATCTCTTTTATTTATCAAGCAAACCCTTCCCGTAGAAATTTTTATGGTTAACTTAGAAATTATATGTATCTTTAATTCTTAAATTCACCTCACATCTTACCCTAATGCGATGCAACCTTTCTTATTTTCTCTCATACTTTTAGAATCTTCCCCTTCTCCAAACTTAGGTTGTATACTACAGTCAACGACTCGGTTATACGAAGACAAACATCTAGTAGTCTCTCGCATGTAATCCCACTAACTCCTGGTACTTATACATTCATCAGCCTTTAGATTAATATATTCAGAAGATACGTAGTATATTCATCAAACAGTAGACGTTAAACGAGGCAGTACGTTGGAAAAAGGCCAGCACACCATTTTTAACGAGATTCCGAAGAAAGTATTATTCTAATGGGATCCTAAAATTAGAGGATATTAATTCTTGATGAGCTCATGAGAGTCGTCCTAACCAATTTTACCTTTACTTTAAAAAAAGTGTATGAAGGTAAATTTCTACGTCAATCCCCAATAAAATGAGGGTGAAATGCCTGCTGAGCTCTGATCTATAAGAAAAAAAAAAACGAACATGTTCCAGAGTACACATACACTATATATTGATAAAATGAATAACGTATTGTGGAAGGTATCTAGAGTTTTTAAAATAAAAGAAGTGATTTATAAGTGCAGTACATGAATGACTACAGGCGAAAGGGATTTTTTTTATTAATAGAATAGTTATATATATATATATATATATATATATATATATATATATATATATATATATATATATATATATATATATATATATATATATAGCTATAATCTCTGACGTCCAGCAGAATTTTTCAAAATAAGTGGCAACCGCCGTTTGGTGGTTGTCGGTTAGGTGGTTAACACCCCTTACAGGGTGGTACTTGGAATCATTCCCGTTTTCTGTTCCTCAGATCATCTCTGCCGGTTGGACTGACAACATCGTTGATCCACCATTGGAGTTTTTCGTTCGCTTTCCCTGTGTCGCTGTACTGGACTTCTTTTTTGGTGACGTACACTGATCTAGGGTTTTGGCAATCGCTTTTGTCATTATTCTTTGAGTGTTAGTTTACGATGACTGATAAACTTCATTTTCGTGTTTGTGTAAATGAGGTATGCAAGGTGAGGTTACCGAAAGTTTCGGTAGACCCTCACACTGTGTGTTTAAAGTGCAGGGGCTTTGAATTTGCGCTTGATAATAGGTGCAAGGAATGTAAGGTTTTGAGCGAGAAAGAATAGTTAAGTATGAAACGCTATGTGCGTAAGTTAGAGTTAGCTAAAGCCAGGAGGGCTTCGAGATCTAAATCTAATTCTGCTAGTGAACTTAGCTTAAATATTTCTTTGTATCCCTTAATTAATTCCTCTGTAGAAGTTGAACCTTCTCCTGAGGTAGTAGCTCCTGCCCCTTCTACAGGAACGGTATCTAGGATGACCCTCGGTATGCCAGGATGGCGGCTGAGTTGAAGGCTATTAAAGACCAGCTTTCAGCCTTTAAAGGTAAGAGTGAGAGTGTGATCAATGCTTGTGAAAATGCAGTGGAGGTGGCGACTGATCGAACCTGTCATGTCCCCAGGTCTAGACCTCTACCAAGCTCCCAGGACCAAGGGAGAATGTATGTCGACGCCGTTCCAACAAAGAGGTCAAAGCCTAGAAATGGAGGGAAGGAAGATTCTCCTCTTCTTGTAAGTGACGAGAGACTATCGAAAGAACTTTCTCCTACGACCAGCGCTACTCGGCAGTCATCGCCTTCGGAAACGCAGGATCCAGCAGCAGTCGCAAAATCTTTTATGAAAGTTATGCAGAAGCAGCTGTCTTCTCTGGTACAAGCTTTTAGCCGCCCTTCCTCCCAGTCGGGCAGGCGTAAGGACGACACTTTACCGATTATGAAATTGGGCTCCAAGAGGGAACGGACTGCCTCTCCCAGGGAACCACGCTGCGATTCATCAAGCACGCGGTACCGCGCTTCTTCTTCCTCGACACGCTGCCAGGACGCTCCAGCCTGCCTTTCCAGGACGCTTCCGCTTCACGACGCCAGGACGCATCCAGCTTTCGTTGCAAGAACGCTTCCAGCTCTCGGCGCCAGGAATATACTCCTCCTGCCTCGAGAACACTTCTAGCGCGCGATGTCAGGACGCCTCCGGCGCGCGGCGCCAGGACGCACGCGCTCCTGAATGTCAGGACGAATTCAGCCCTTACCAACGGGACGCATCCGACGATTTGCTTTTCTGGGATGCAGATGAGCAATTGGAAACTGATCGGCTTGTTAAAGCAACCTCAGACTTAGTTCCTGCAGCCCAAAGAGAGACTGAGTTGGTAGTAGGGCAAGATTTAGAGGATATCTCAGAGGATGAAGATAAGCCTGCTAATGTGGCTGCAGATTATAAGGTTCTCTCTCTCTCCCTCCTTGAGCTTTATGGGGAGGAGTTTCAAGCTGCTGCTCCTTGCTCTCCTCAGTTGCAGTTTAGCAGGAAGAAGGCCAAAAAGCAGTCGGCTATTATCAAAATGAAGCTGTCCATCTCGGCTAGGAAGGCTCTCGCTAGAATGGATGACTGGCTGAAGGAACGTAGGCAAGCGGTCAAGACCACCTTCTCGTTTCCACCAGCTAGACTTGCGTCTAAGGCGGGTATGTGGTACGAGACTGGAGAAGCTCTAGGCCTGGGAGTGCCTGCCTCCTCCCAGGGGGACTTCTCGTGCATTGTTGACTCTTCCAAAAGACATGCCCTTAACTCGGTGAAGGTAATGTGGTCTATGTCTGAGCATGACCATTCGTCAAGGGAATTTTCCGAGCCTTCAAAGTCTTCAGTGTTTTGGACTGGTCTCTGGGTACGCGGGCCAGGAAAACAGAGCGTTTGGAAGATACAGAAGACCTTACTAGTATTATGGCCTGCATGGACAAGGCAATTAGGGATGGGTCAAATGAGTTGGCTTCCCTATTTTTGGCAGGAGTTTTAAAGAAGAGGGCCCTTTTATGTTCCTTCACTTCTAGAGCAGTTACAGTTGCGCAGAAGGCCGAAGTCCTTTACGCCCCTCTATCGGAGCACTTTTTTCCTGAGTCCCTTGTCAGGGACATTACCCTTTCTCTAGCGCAGAAGGCCACACAAGACCTCCTGTCACGTTCTGCAAGGAAGCCTTTACAAGCGGTTCCTTCGTCATTGAAGAGAAAGGAGAGGAAGCTTCAGCAGCCCTTTTGAGGTAGAGCTCCGCCAAGAACAGACTTCAGGGGAAGAAGGCAAGAGACGGGCGGTAGAACGAATAGGGGTTCGTTCAGGTCCCGCCCCAGGAGATGAAGCTCAAGTCCTCCAGACAGCGGTAGGAGCAAGACTGTCACTTTTTTGTTAGGCTTGGAAGAAAAGAGGGGTGGTCGCCTGGTCCCTCTCGGTCATCAAGGAGGGATACAAGATCCCCCTCTTGAAGAAGCCTCCGCTTTCAAATAGGCTTCTATCCTTGGTGGCGTAGTACTCGGACGTCGGGAAACAAGAGGCTCTACTGGATCTGGTGAACCAGATGCTGGAGAAGGGAGCGATAGAGCCAGTTCTGGAACTATCCTCCCCAGGCTTCTAAAATCGCCTGTTTCTGGTACCCAAGAGCTCGGGTGGATGGAGACCAGTGCTAGATGTCAGCGCTCTAAACTTCTTTGTGGAAAAGAAAAAATTTACCATGGAGACGACTCAGTCGGTGCTGGCAGCGATACGTCCAGGGGACTGGATGGGGTGTCTGGATTTACAGGACGCTTACTTTCACATCCCGATCCATCCGACTTCGAGGAAGTTCCTAAGATTTATGATCCAGAAAAAGTGTTTTCAGTTCAAGGCTCTTTGCTTCAGCCTCAGCACTGCTCCTCAAGTCTTCACCAGGGAAATGGCAAATGTGGCAGGATGGCTTCACCAAGAGTATCTCTATATCTGGACGACTGGTTGATAAGATCCCGGTCGAAAGAGAAATGTCTGGAGGACCTACGCAAGACTTTTATGATGGCTCAGGAACTGGGTCTTGTCATCAACAAGGAGAAGTCCCAGACCGAACTGAGTCAGACAATTATTTATTTGGGGATAGTTCTGGACTCAGTTCGTTTTCGGGCATCTCCCTCCCAAGAAAGGCAGACCAGGTGCCTCGGGAAGGTTCAGGAATTCCTGGAAAGACAGAAGTGCTCAGCGAGGGATTGGATGAATTTGCTGGGAACCCTCTCCTCGCTCGAACAGTTTGTCTCTCTGGGAAGACTGCACCTCAGACCTCTTCAACACTTCCTATCAAGGGTGCGGGACAGGAAGATTCAGGAGAACTCCTTATCCTTCCTCATTCTAGCAAAAATCAAGATTCATCTGATTTGGTGGCTGGATCCAGCTATTTTAGGGGAAGGAATCTCCCTGTTCAGGAAGAACCCAGACCTAGTGGTGTTCTTAGATGCTTCGGAGTCAGGATGGGGAGCAACATTGGGAAGCAAGGAGGTCTCAGGCTCTTGGGGAAAGGAGCAAGCCGGGTGGCACATCAACAGGAAGGAGTTGATGGCCATTCTGTTAGGACTGAAGGCCTTCAAAGATCCTGTGTCGGGGAGGATAGTGGAGGTCAATTCGGACAACACCATGGCTTTGTCTTACATCAGAAAGCAAGGGGGAACTCGCTCTCTGTCTCTGTTCGAAACAGCAAAAGAGCTCCTTCTGAACAACTTAGAGCTTCTAACAAGATTCGTGCAGGGACAGAAGAATGTAAGAGCAGACATGTTCAGCAGGAAAGGGCAAGTTCTTCCCACGGAGTGGACCCTCAATCATCAGGTCTGTCAGAGTCTGTGGAAGTTATGGGGGAGGCCTTTACTAGACCTCTTCGCCTCCAACCAAAACAAAAGGATCCCCAACTACTGCTCCCTAGTCCCGGACGAGGAGGCAATAGCAGTAGACGCCTTCTTGATGGACTGGACGGGGATGGACACCTGTGCGTTCCCCCCTTTCAAGATCATCCATCTGGTAGTCAGGAAATTCGCTCTCCTCGAATCAGGAAGAATGATCCTGGTAACTTCATTCTGGCCAGCAAAAGAATGCTTCACAGAGGTGTTGGACATGTTAGTAGACTTTCCAAGGAAGAAGCCCTCCTCCAAGTCCAAAGCTTCTCAAACAGCCCCACTTCGAGAGGTATCATCAAAACCCCCTCGCTCTACGACTGACTGCCTTCAGACTATCGAGAAGCTTGTCAGAGTGAGAGGCTTTTCTGCGCAAGCTACAAGAGCTATCGCCAGAGTGAGAAGGGTCTCTTTACAAAGAGTCTACCAATCGAAGTGGAAAACCTTTAGAGCTTGGTGTAAGCAGCATAAAGTTTCCTCAATCACTACCTCTGTGAGCCAAATTAGAGGATTTTTTGTTGTCCCTCAGACAAGATTCTAAACTGGCCGTATCCACTATTAAAGGGTACAGGAGTATGCTTTCTGCTGTCTGTAGGCACAGAGGCATAGACATGACTCAGGATAAAGACTTGCAAGATCTCTTGAAATCTTTTGAGACAAGTAAGCAGGCTCAGTTAAGACCCCCAGCTTGGAATTTGGACGTGGTTCTGAAGTTTCTATGCAGCAAGAAATTCGAACTCATCTCACAAGCGTCCCTTAGAGATGCTACAAAGAAAACCCTCTTCCTGATGGCTCTGGCCACAGCAAAAAGGGTCAGCAAGATTCATGCTATTGAAAAGCAGGTGGGCTTTAACCAGGATGGAGCAGTATGTGCATTGAGGATCGACTTCCTCGCTAAGAACGAGAATCCATCTAAACCCTGGCCGAGGATGTTTGAGGTTCCTAACCTCACTAATGTGGTGGGTCAAGAGCAGGAGAGGCTCCTCTGCCCAGTTAGGGCCCTAAGGGCTTATTTATCTCGTACCAAGAATGTTGGAGGTGCTTCCAACTCTTTATGGGGCTCAGTGAAAGATCCTCTAAAGCCCCTCTCAAAGAATGCATTGTCATTTTCTTGAGGGAGACAATAAGAGAAGCTCACCTCTTGTGTGAGGAAGAGAGCTTCGGTCTTTTAAAAGTAAAAGCTCATGAGGTGAGAGCCATTGCTACTTCACTGGCATATCGCAAGAATATGTCAGTTAGACAGATTATGGATGCAACATTCCAGAGAAGCAACTCTGTGTTCGCCTCTCATTACCTCAGGGAGGTAAGAGTTGATTATGAAAGGTGCTATACCTTGGGCCCATACGTAGCTACTGCTTCTGTATTGGGCAAAGGATAAAACCTTAACTTTTGTATGCCAGTGTTTGGGTTTTGGTTTTTATGGTTTTCTGAGGACTCTGATTGGTATTACAGTGCCGTCAATCTAGCTAGATAGTAATATTTATTCTGCAAGGTTAGGTGGTTAGTTTGAGTAAGGTTGCAGTTTTTTTTTAAAAAGGGGCATAGGTAGTGCTGAAGTCTAGTCAAGTTGTTGGTCTCACACCGTTTGACAGTTTCGATTGAGTTGTTTCAGCATAACAGGTCCACTCCTTGCTGACACTCCTAAGGGAAAGCAACTCAAGAGGCAGGAACCTTTGAAGTCAGCTACCTTACCAGGTAAGGAATCAAGGTGTTTTATCCTACAACTTATTATTGCGTTCCCAACGATGTTAGCTGTCTGTTTCCCTCCTCCAAATGTGTGAATCAGCTATCTATCTATCTATCTATATATATGTATATATATACATACATATATATATATATATATATATATATATATATATATATATATATATATATATATATATATATATATATATATATATATATATATGTATATATATATGTATATATATATATATATATATATATATATATATATATATATATATATATATATATATATATATATATATATATATATATATATATATATATATATATATATATATATATATATATATATATATATATATAAAACTGCCTTGTAAGTTCTATTCATAAAATTGCAGTTTTTATGATAAATAAAGTTTTATGAATACTTACCTGGTAGTTATATATGTATTTTAAGTCCCCTCCTCCTCCCCTCAGGAGACAGGTGGGGCAAAGATGATCTGAGGAACAAAAAACGAGAATGATTCCACGTACCACCCTGTAAGGGGTGTAAGCCACCTAACCGCACAACCACCACACGGCGGTTGCCGCAAATTTTGAAAAATTCTGCCGGACGTCAGAGACTATAGCTATATATATATATATATAACTGCCAGGTAAGTATTCATAAAACTTTGTTTTATCATAAAAACTCCATTTTAAAACTTATTAGTAATATATTTTCCTATTATGTTTTCCCCATTATCATAGAAAATAAAACACCCTAGGGTTACTGTCCCATTCATACATTAGATGGTGTAGGACTTTTTCTACGTATACAATTTCCACGTTGGCTGCTACATAAATTTACACAAAATAAGTAGTTTGTTGTAGTCCCCTAAAACACACGGATGGTGGTCATCTGTATTCTGCATACATTTTCATGTACCACGGATGTTATTTCCAGATCTCTATGACTTCCTCTCCTCCCTCATAATAACATAACTCATACTTTTTATTTCATCTAGTATAGTACTCCATTCTTTCCTTGTTACAAAATAATCTTAAGAGGCTTTGGTAACCACTTTTGTCTTTAATTTTTCTCACCCTTTCAAATCTGCTTTCCCCTCGGATACTATCCAATAACTCCACTATCATAGCGGGGATAGGTTTAATAATGACAATTTGCATTGTCCGCGTGGATTTTCTAGACACCAATTTTCCTCTCCATACTTTGCACGCACTGGGCTGTCTTCCTTGGCTCGCATATTCTGTGACTTACCTCTCCTTTCAAATACAAATGTTTATTAATTGCTTCCAGCAGGCAGATATAAATTTAGATTTATTGTTTCATGTTTCTAATTACTATAAACTATTGTGACTCTTCATGTTTTTTTTTACTTTTCTCATCTTGTGAACAAGTTCAAGGTCGTACCATTATTTTCGATTTTCCTCTACGTTATCATCTGCAACTTTAAGTGATTACACCTGAAGTTTACAAAACAATGTAAAGTGCCGTTGTTATAATTCAGAGTATCGCGTAATCCATAAAGATATTAACATCTACTAAAGAATATCGCAGTTGTCCCAGACTTATTTTACATAAAACCAGTCTTTCACACATCTGTATTTTATGAATATCAAGTGATATATAGACAATAAAAGAAATAAACTGGTTATATTATGTGTACTTTACTGTAGAGTTAAGTCAAAGACAGTGGATGGGAGGGAACGTGGCATAGCAGAGGTGGAGAAAAATTTTAGAGGAGGTTGGGGTAGTATTTAATTTCGTGCTCTATCGCGCAACTTACTTGTTACTCAATGTTACAATTTATATATCTAAGTTCAATTATAAAACAACAGTGCGTAATGCTACACTTTATAGTGCATTCTTTGCATTACAAAAGGTCGTTTCCTGACAAAGGCAAGGAGGGACCCCACTTCAGGTCTTTTGGGGTGCCTTTGGAGGAGGCGTAGAGTGGGGCAAGAGTGGAATTGATGGTGGCAGGAGCCAGTGATAATAGTTTATTATGCGCAAGAATTCTTGCATTGCTTCGACGGTCGAAGGCGTGGGGAAGTACTGAACAGCTAATACCTTCTCAGTGAAGGGTTGGATGCCTTCAGGAGTGATACGGTGCTCTTAAAAGATACTTCGTTGGCACTAAGGGTACACTTGTCATAACTGACTAAAAGGCCGTTCTATTGTCAGTGGTTGAAAAATGGGTAGGTGACGTAAGTGTTCCTCTTTGGAGGAAGAGAACACCAATATGTTGTCCTCGTAACATACTTGGAAAGGGAGGTCCCCTAAGATGCCATCCATGAGGCATTGATAAGTAACCCCAGTATTATGAAGGCCAAAACATTCATAATTGAACGTGTATGTACCAAAGGGGTGGTGACGGTGGTCTTGGAGATGCCTTTTTGGTTAATGGGCACCTGAAAGTATCCCTTCAGGAGGTAGAGAGTGGAGAATACCACCATCACTTACTGCAAGTAGGAGGTAACATCGATGATGTTTATGATGGGGTAGTGATCAAGTGCTTTCTGCATGTTTAGATGCCTGTAATCCCTACAAGAACTCAAGGAACCATACTTCTTTAGGATGATGTGTAAGGATGACAACCATTTGCTTGAGGCCATTGTGCCGATGTCCATTTCTGACATTTCGGTGAACGTTCATTTAACGGCTTCCAATCAATCTGTGGCCAGAGGTCTAAATCTGGCAAATACTGGGGACCCGTTGTCTTAATATTCTGGACAGAAGACTTCCGACTACGATGGGAGGAGTTGGGCATAGGCCTCCGTGTGTGACTTAACATGGAGTGCGAGGTTGGATGGGGTGGGTTCAGGAGGTATCAGCGAGTATGAGTCTGTGTCGACCAGGCATCGGTGTGACACATCAATCACGAGATGGAAATGGGCAACGAAATCCGCACCGAGTAATGGCATTGTTATGTGAACGAGGAATCTCTATCTTAACGTCAGTGTGCATAGAAAAACTATGTTGGGTCCTGGAGAAGGACCTTGGTAGAAGGTAATGGCAAGCACAAGTGTATATCAAATACTGTGCACCCATACCAACATCTTTTAAAAGAAAAGATTCGTGATGAGAGTAGAGTTGGACTACTTACATGTGTTTTGACCACTGACAACCGTCCATGCTTCTCTTCGCAGCAACCGCAAATCTAGAATGTTAGTAGCAGAACTGTGGCTGATGGGCGTCAGTAAGGGGCTGGAGATGTCATTGGTTGGTGTGTTGGTGGGGGGTGGCTCTCTCCCTGCTCAGTCATGTCTCGGGGCGGGCGTCTGTGTCTTTTGCATTCAGGTCAACTTTGGTCAGTGTTGAAATTTGTTCTCTTCATCAGGAGTAGAGGCATTGATAGAGGTCTTTGAAGGTGATGAAATGGCTGTCCTTAAGGGCATCGACTTTGGTCATTAGGTCCTTCATGGGCAAGGTATCGACATCAGGGATGGGAGTGCGGACAGGTTCCGGTAGGTGTTGTACCTAAAGGGCTTTAAGTAGGTTCACTTCCTGAAGAGAGCTGAATGCGACAGGTTGCAGACAAGCGATACTGGTCCTTTCCCTGAGGGCGAGCAAAGCCTTTTTGGTCCCACAACAACTGTAGAGAGAGCTGTAAGTGCTGCTGGTTAGTACTACTTCAGGAGTTATGTTTTGAGGGCGCCGTGTGTTATTATGGCATCCCTTTGGTCGTAAAGCCAATCAGAGATTTCTGGGAAAGTGTACTCGGGAGATCACAGCAATAAGGCAAAGATCCTGTTCAAATTTAAATGTGCTAGCTAAAAAGTGGGTATCCGGCTCTGAAGAATCCGTAGAAAAATCATCATTTATAGTGGCTTATCAGTACATGCATATGGTGGGAACATTGTTTTTTCTTTAGATTTATTCAATCTGTAAACTGTAGCAATAGGAGGGTTTGAAAATCATTTTTTTAACCCTTAATTTGCCAAATTACTTAAGGATGATCAGATGTGAAGCAACTAGAAAGTAATAGGAAGCTGTTCTGCACAAGTCAATTTTTTTTTTTTTTTGTGCTTTACTTACTTTGTTTACTTTGAAAGCAGCTTTTCTGGTCCCATACAGTAGGGGAACCACACTCTCTACAGGACCTCCACTGCCGTTATATCTTGTTCGTTCAGAGTATTCAACGTTTTATATCACATATTGCTCATTTACTGTTAAGTCGTCACTGTTCAAATAGTTTATACATTTAGACATCTAAATTTCATATTCGTATCTGAAATATTTTCTCACTTTTTAGAAATTCTGAATTCCAATATAATTAATAATTTTCAGATAGAATTATCCCTTTATCAAATGTTTGCGGCCCCCTAGCACGCCTTTGTGCCCCTTAGTGGGACGCACCTAACAGGCTGGAAACCACTGTATTATACCATACCAGCTATGCATTCCAGGCAGTCATTCCTTCCCGTCTTCCAAAATACCACGAGATTACATTAGCTCCTCTACTAAGTGGGCTCCTAACCTGACCATTTAATCATCCGCCGTGTCTTATGGAAAATAATCACGACTCAGAAAACCGAAGACTGAATTATCTCGGAAATACAGGTGGTCTGTTTCCCTAATTTTTTTTTTTAATAAATTTATATACATGTTTGCAATATATATTCATTGTGAAATTTTCTAGTAGATCAGTCCTCTTCATGTTGTTAGACGAAACTGTTTGGGAATCACTAATATTTTAGTTTTTTTCATCCTGGTTGATATCTCCCCTATATATTGAAAAGCAAGTATCTTGGTATCTATCTATCTATCTATCTATCTATATATATATATATATATATATATATATATATATATATATATATATATATATATATATATATATATATATATATATATATATATATATATATATATAATCTCTCCTGTTAAACTCAGCTCACCCCGTCCCTTGGGTAGTGGGAGAAACAATAGCCATATCTATTTAGTTAATTAGCCGTTATTTTTTATGGATTGCGTACAGATACACACGCACACACATACACACACACACACACACACACACACACACACATATATATATATATATATATATATATATATATATATATATATATATATATATATATATATATATATATATATATATATGCATATGTGCGTTGTGTGACTTGAACCAACCGAGTAGCAGTTGACCCAATCAGCAATTTAATCACGTAGTGGTCTGTCTACTATTTTAGGTTTTCAACAGTTTGAGGAAGAGGAATCGTATAAAACTCTCAGTTTCGTGAATTAATCCTATATAGGCCTACATTTGCTGTGGTGAACAGAGACTTGCGTACCTGGTTGCTAGTCTACTGTTTATTTCGTAGCTTGAGAGAGAGAGAGAGAGAGAGAGAGAGAGAGAGAGAGAGAGAGAGAGAGAGAGAGAGACGGATTGGAACTTTGTGGCAAATGTATTGGATTTTAGTATAAAATTGCAAATGGGAAGTCTTCGAGGTAATCACTCTTTTGGTGTCGAACGGTTCATGAACCATTCATGACATTCTCTCTCTCTCTCTCTCTCTCTCTCTCTCTCTCTCTCTCTCTCTCTCTCTCTCTCTCTCTCGGCTATTACATAGTAAACTGAGCATGAAAAAACTAAAATGGGTGTGCAGTAATTACAATCCTCGCCAAGGCAACTTGGAGTGTATGTTACAACTGATTACTTGAGACCACTTTTGCGGATTTCGATGATGATTTTTTTTTTTCTTAATCATTAGGTGATAGATTTTACAATAAAACAAATAACGAGAAAAACTCCTAATTGTTATTCTTGTCATTTATAAATGTCTTACTAAATGTGATTAAATATATATCTTTGGTTGCATGACACGCGTTTTATTATTTTGGCTAATTTGAGTTTTAAAGATGTGCTGTATGTTATAATACTTTTTTATGCCATTTAATGAGAGAGAGAGAGAGAGAGAGAGAGAGAGAGAGAGAGAGAGAGAGAGAGAGCCACAAAAGTTAGACTATAACAACGCTCTAAAACTGAAATTATATAACTGCATATATATGCAGTTACATTTATAAATGAAACTGGTAAAAGACAAATGAGTAGAGCAGGCATAACAACTATTTGTGCTCCATCTACCTAACTCCAGACATGGATGAGTCTGTCTTCGATTGTCTTCTTACCATTACGGCCAAGATACAAGAAGATGATAGAAGGGCCTCTTTTGTGTCTTTGTTGGTGATTTCAATGCTCACCAAAGGGAGTGGTTAAATTTTGTTTTTCTTACCGGTAGCCATGGCTTAAGAATGTTAGACTTGCCTCTGAATCAGGATATGAGCAGAGCAAATCATAAATGAAGCTACTCACAGGTCTGGTAACTGCTTGGACCTCGTATACACCGACTCCCTTGGCGTTATAGCAAGTAAGGTTTGTTCTCCAGGTGGGACATCTGATCATGACTTTATTTCATATGTACTAAAGACTGAGCAGCCTGTCCCTGATGTATCATACTTGTGTAAGATTTATTCAAAATTTCAAGCAGACTGGAGTGGGATTTTGCATTATCTTTTGTGCTTGAATTGGTCACAATTATATAGTAGTGTTGATCCTGTTGTCCCTTTGAAGGAGTCTCTAGTCAACATAATTGACAGGTGTATCCATTCTCATGTGCAAAGGTACCGAGTGAAGGACAAACCGTGGTTCAATGATGATTGCAGATGTGCTAATTTGGAGAAGAAGGAGGCCTATCATCTTTAGAAGGGTAACAGATTAGCTTTGACTTGGAATAACTATACTCAGCCTAGAGCTTTTGCTCGGAGAGTTCATACTTCAACTGAAAAGGAATACAATTTAACCATAAGAGAAACCCTTTCTGGTACAACCCAGGGACACAAGTTGTGGACTACCCTTAAATCTTCACTCTTTGGTGTAGATGTAACAGTTCCTCCTTTACTTGAATCAGATGGCTCTATCACTCTTGTCCAAAGGAAAAGGCAACCCTTTTGGCTGACAGTAAGGAGAGTAATGAGAAACTTGATCTTCCTCATTACTGTTTTCCCAAGGCTAAACTAACTAGTTTAGTTTTTCGATTTCGTGAAATTAAAGCTCCCTTGATGGACGTTGATGCTTATGGAGGTGTAGACCTAAATGGTATTTTTCCTATTTTTTTTTCTTAGAAAGACTGAAAATTTCTTAGCTCGAAAGTTATTGTTTATTTTGTAAAAGTTAGCAAGAAGAGGAACTTTTAGCACTTGGTTGAGAATGGGTAATGTTACTCCATTATGTAAATGTGTTTGTGGTAGCTTAAGTCCAACTGATTACCGCCCAATTTCCATAACTCCCATATTATCTAAAGTTTATGAACGTTTTTGGGCAAAACGTCTTAACAAGTTTGCTGTAGGTAACCATTTATTTCCTAGTGTGCAATTTGGTTTTCGTAAAGGCCTTGGAGCATGTGATGCCCTTCTTACAATCTCCAATGCTGTACAGAAATCCCTTGATTGTGGTCAGGAAGCTCGTATGATTGGCCTTAATTTTAGTGCTGCCTTTGACGGTGTTAATCATTAGTCCGTTGTTTTCAAACTCATACAGTTGGATCGTTTCTTAACATTGTTATTGATTTTTTAAGTAATAGATTGCAAAGAGATGTTGTTGATGGATACCATAGTGAGTATAGGAATATGATATCTGGTGTTCCTCTTGGTAACGTTCTTAGTCCATTACTATTCATACTATATATACATGACGTGGTTTGGCCTAGAAATCTAGCTTGTTGCATGTGCAGATGATGCTACACTCTTTGCATAAATTCTATCGCTTGCATGTAGATATGGGGTTGCTGAATCCCTTGATAGAGATATGGCTAAAATTAGTACATGGTGCAAATTATGGGGACATGAAGTTAAATCCCAACAAAACTCAAAGTATGATTGTAAGCAGGTCAAGGACAATGGCTCCTTAACATCTGCACCTCAGGATTGATAATGTTTCCTTAGCTCTGTATGACTTTTAAAATTTCAGGTGTGTTTCTGGATAGCAACTTTACTTTTGAGAAACACATTAGGTCTGTGTCCTCTTCAATTGCACACAAAAATTTGCTTATTAGAAAAGTCTTTTACGATTTTCGGTGATCAATATATTCTAAAGAAGTGTTTCAATTCTTTCATTCTACCTTGTTTCGAGTGTTGGCCATCTTTGTGGTCTTCCACTGCTGATTCTCATCTTAATTCGTTGGACAGGGACTTACGGTGAATTAAATTTCTTATTCCTCATCTAGATATTAATGTGTGGCACAGTCGTTCAATTAGTTCGTTACACGTGTTGCGTAAATTTTTTCATA
>NC_090729.1:145366044-145391044 GCF_036898095.1 Palaemon carinicauda
ATGGACTTTTATAGATGAACCTACATGTATATATGCTCCTTGCTGGTGAGGAAAGTTAATGTTGGTAAATATTTTGAGCAGTTTTAAGGGCATTACTTGATTTTTAATGTAGTATATGCATTCCAGGTTGAGGTCTATTATTTCAGCTACAGGTATATTATTAAAAGTTGTGCTAATGTACCTACCACATTTGAATCCTTTACCTACTACAATAATTCAGCAGAATAATTCAGACTATGCTACGCTATATGCAAAAAGGATATACGGTATTGAAATCCATTTGAGATATTCTGTCAGTTAGGATGTAGAAGAAGGTTATGGGGGGAATGGGGTTACCCGGCCTGTGCTTTTTCATTTAATTGTATATTTATCTATATATAGTTCCCCAGGTTACGGTGTCCAGAATAAGGGATAAGTAATTACTAATTCTTTAGGTCTTTGCGATTTTAATTATGTGTTCGGTGTAAATTTTCATAACCTCAGTGAGATTCTTTTTAATATTTTTCAACTTTGTTTAATGTTATGATAGTGTATGATTACTAGAGTTATTTTTTTGTGCTGATATGTATGAATGCTGCAGTTTTATCAGCTTATTGAATGCCAGTGTTATTATTCCTCTTCAGATTTTTGTTGCATCTTATATTTCATATGCAGATTTGCTCAGGTAAAACCAAAGATCATAATTAGTCAATATTCTCTCTCTGGTTTTCTTTTTAAACGGCGAAGAATTGAATTTAGACGCATTTCAATATTGGGTCTCATATGTGATATCCAATTTTGAAATGTATTGGCAGTTTAGGTCGTCTTAATGGTTGTGTTGGAGTACGCATAGTATTTTTGAGATTGATGTTTTCCTGTTTCTTCTGAGGGGATTTATAGCTTAGTTCAGTTTATGTTTATCGGTTTTCTGGTGATGGTATAAAGTGTTTCTTGTACTTTCACTTTGATAAGCTCCGGGAATGTCGATATTAGGTGGGTGTGTCAAGACAACTAACCAGTTTATTATTCATATTACTAATGTTTTTTTTCTTATATTTTATTTTAAACATGTTACTCAAGTTACTTAATTTATCCCTTAAGGTTCTTATATCCGCTTTCTTCAATTTGGGTTGTTTAATCAAGAGCGTTCTGTGGTAGCTAGTGATTTCCATTTGATGGTTACCAGAAGAGCAGTCTCCTATTTTGTATATCTTATTAGAAGAGAATCTCTTCTCCCACGTAAAGCCTAATAAGGTGTAGAAGGCTTCCATATGCTCGAAATATTGAATCATACATATTCAGTGTTATGAGGAACCAGAGCAGACTTTTTAGGGTTTACTGTTGACTGCACGCATGCTCATTTAGAAAATGGCATATTATCATTATGAAATTTTTCCATATAACTGTAAAGTTTGACACTTTTTTCTTTTCTAATTTGCATAAAGTTTGTCTTATGATTTCTTACTTAGACCATCAACCATGATTTGAGGATCAACAACCGTTATATTATTTAACTTGGTAACAGGTAGTTTATGGTGAATATCTTCATCTTTTATTATTGCTTTTTCCACTCTTTATGTATGTGGATTTTTTGGCATTAGTGTGATCTCTTGGTTTTTTTAAGCTATGCTATATCATTTTGATAAACAATAACTTAGCAATGGCATCCATTTCTCATGGAACGGGCTTTTCTTCCCTCATAGTTTTATAAGTCACATAAACTTTAGAGCTCAGCCATAACACGGAGCAACACAAAAGAAAAAAAAAGTTTTGCGGGAATAAATTAGTCTTTCACCAACAATAATGGTGTTGAATACAAACAGCGTTAGTGTATGTTTTCATGTCAAAGACGGCTGCTCTCCATTCCGGCAAACTGTTGAGTGGTAAGCTTTCATCCATCCTTAACACGTGGTCATACCATCTCGGTCGTGACGCTCTTATCATCTCTGTAATCTTTACTAGACCTTCCATTCTTCTCATTTTATCATTTTCCAATTTTCAAACAGTGATAGTCTCATATCCACCTTAGCATTCTCATATCTGTTCTTTTAAGCTTTGTTTCCTCTTCTCGTCCCAAAGCCCAAGTTTCTGATCCATACGTTAACACTGGTCTGATTACTGTTCTATACTGTAGATCTAGACTTTTACCTTGATATATCCCAAGTACCTAGATTGTTCTCCCTGTTTTAAGTGCTTCTCTTTTTTCATGTAAGGCTATCCTATCCATACCCTCCTTACTGCTCATCATAGCTTCAGTCTTATTAAAATTTCTTCTCAAACCACCCTTTTCAAAAGTTTCTTGCCAGTCTACCAGCCTTCTCTGTAATTCTTCTTCATTCTCAGCAGTTATCACCAAATCTGCATATAACAATTCTCATAACTGTTCATTTCTTACTTATCCCTTCACCTAACACTTCCAAGACCAACACAAATAAGAACGGGCTTAATGCTGAACCCTGTTGTAATCAAACAGTAACTTCAATGGTTTCTGTTTCTCCAACATCTGTTATTACTTGTCCTTGTTCTTTTGTATATCAGCTCTACCTTTCTAATCAACTTCTCCGGGACTTTCCTTTTCCTCTAGCCCCAAAACATGTAGAAACATCAGCGCATTAGGAAAGAACAAAATAAAATTATATTTTACCTCGTTGAAAATATTCGTAAGCTGAGAGAGAAAGCGAAATAGAGTAAGAATGGCGTAGATAGATGAAAAGAACCGAGCACCTCTTGGAAAAGAGGTAAAATATCCCTAGAGAATCACCAGTCTCTGTAACTTGATTAATCATCGTGATTCAGAGAAAGAGGAGGACTGTGAAGACGAATATTCTTTGGTCTTTCATGAAGGTACGAATGAGATGTAGAGATCAGGAGTCCCTTTTATATGCCGATATTCTTTTTAAAGCCCAAGGATGATTTCTCTAGAAATTTTTATTTTACTGGAAAATCGATATCTAGATTTTAGATATTCTCTAGGGAAACATAAAAGTTTCTTATGGGTGTTTTGTAAGAATTGGATTTAAAATTAGTTGCTTTGTGTTGTGTTTTGGTTTGGAATATGTTTATACCAACTATGGAATACGATAATGATGAAGTTCCTTGCTAGTCAATTCCATGAACTTTTACGAAGCTATCCGAGGTTGATATCCTTTTCATAATGAATTATTTATATCTAATTAAAAAATCGTTGTATGGCCACGTGTTTTAGGAACACTTTTAAGAATATTTCAAACATTTTTTTGCACTTTTCGTGCTATGAAAAATGTAGCTATGTTAAACAAATATATTTTTGATAATAGATTCGCAATTATTTTCTCAGAATTTCTTTATGATAATGTCCAGTTTGCCTTTGTAATCACGTTTTACGAGATATTTCGAGAATATAACATTGTTAGTCTCGGACCATCCTGTCTTAAGTTTTCGTTATTAGATTATGAAAATGGTGTACATAACGTCGCTGCTCACTAGCTCGGGTTATTGGAGGGGGTGATTCTGTAAAATTAGAAATAATTTAATTTCCAGATATAAGATCTAGTAGGCCTAATTAAATTTTTGACATTAGTACGCCCATCTTAGAAAATCAGACAATAGATTTGATTATCTCAGATCATTATAATGAAAATCAAAATTTAGGGAAAGCAAGTTTCGTGGAAACCCTTATTACGTCAAACTCGAGAGCTAGATAAATTCTAACCGTATATAAAAGTTAATAATTGAGCTGACATTTGCAGGACCTGAAGGGCATTGCGCCAGCAAGGTTGTAATTAAAATCAGACTATATAGTGTTTTATTTTGATTGGTCGAGAACTTGCTACAAATAAATCTGTTGGTTGTTGTTGATTGCCTGGCCCTTGCGGCCAAGCCCGGGATCTTACAACAATGTAGACCGTAGCAAAAGGAGACAAGCACCGTTACTCTAATGTACAATGCTTATGAGGTATCACATATGGAACTTATATGATTGTCCCATCCAAAGCCTGGTAATGAAGATCCACTTGCATACATTCAACTAAAATCCTTTGAGAATCTCTGTACCTAAGAAATCAACTTTACTAATAGGGTCTCATTTAATACAATGGTATCACCATTATAGGGTAACTCCTCTTCATTTATTTGTTATATTATGTATGGGTCTTGCCTCATTCCTGATAGTACACACCAACAATAACAGGTCTGCAATTAGTAGATAAGATCAGTTCAAACAGAGTAATTTTATATGTATACGAATAGGCATAGCTTATAGGCAACATACCCTGTTCATGATATTGAAAATAATAGTAGGGCCTGAACACTACCCTAAGGAACATCAGAGGTTGTCTTCCTGTTGTCTCTATAATGTCAAAGAACTAATAATCTTCATAATTTATTTATGAAAAATTCAATGATATTAAGGAAACCTTCCCAGCGCTCATCAGTGTAAGTATGAAAACAAGGCCTTCATAGTCAACCTATCAAAAACAGGATAAAAGGTAAAACCAATCGTAGAAACTTTATGACTAGAATCCGGGTTTTTGTACAGTATAGGAAATTAAAAGAAGAACATCACAGGTATTTGGGCCCTTTAGTAAAGACAAACTGCAATATACAGAGCAAATGTTTACTCTGAGAATACACATTCAGATATGTTACTAGCAGTTGTGAGAGGGCATGAGCTTCTGCCCCCATATATAGATAGTGTGATAACATTACAAATTCTCCAAGATTTAAAAATAGTGTCCCTTCATGGTAACTTGCTGATAAAGATAGACAACATTTGAACCAGGTAGTTGTAAAGATACATTTTCACAGATCATAGAAACTAAACCCTTGAATTTAGCTACATACAAATATACCAAAATTCAGATTTCATTGCAGTCTACTATTGATGTTCAAGTTGTCTAAAAAACTGATTTATATATAATTTGTATTCCTTATTAGCTGAACCCCAAACTTTGCTGATCCATCAAGACTATTCTCTATCACCTTCATAAACTTCAAATTTTGACCTGGATTCGTACTCTGGGTGTTTAACCTACATCATCTTTAATGGGAATACTAGTTGTAAATATCACTATTGAACGATTTAAGCCCAGGCAAATTTCACTCTAGAGCAGTTTCACTATAAGGCCAGGCAAATTTCACTCTAGAGCAGTTTCACTATAAGCTAAGAACACACTTGGTGAGATATGTATAGGCCCATATAACAACCCTGGTCAGTTTTGCTTTACAACCTGTAAGTTCATTTGAATACTCTTGAGGCTCAAAATCCTAATCTTTTTTTTTTTCTCTCTTCAAAGTAGTAGTATAAACAACCTTATTGCATTATTTTAAACCTTATCTTAAGAAAACGTAATGGGTTTATGTAGCATATGATATAAGATTAGAATTGTACTTTACATACTGTACACAAGGGGATATGCAAGACGATATATCATTCTTATGTAAAGAAAATATTATTTTATTTTAATTGTTAAATACATTCTCTTGTAATTTATTTATTTCCCTATTTCTTTTTCTCACTGGGCTATTTTCCTTGTTGGAGCCCTTGTGCCTATAGCATCTTGCTTTTCCAGCTAGGTTGGTAGGTTGCATGTAATAATATATATATATATATATATATATATATATATATATATATATATATATATATATATATATATATATATATATATATATATATGTATATATACATACATATATATGTATATTTATATATTTATATATATATGTATATATATTTATATATATGTATATATATATATATATATATATATATATATATATATATATATATATATATATATATATATATATATGTATATATAGATATATATTTATATATATAGGTATATATATATGTATATATATATCTATATATACATATATATCTATATCTATCTATCTATCTATCTATCTATCTATCTATCTATCTATCTATCTATCTATATATATATATATATATATATATATATATATATATATATATATATATATATATATATATATATATGTGTGTGTGTGTGTGTGTATATTTTAATGTATGGATCCCTGGTCTGGGTACTAGCCAAATACACTATACTATTGCTCGTGACTGGGAACCAAATACATGATATGATATATACTACGACTGGCAAGCTAATTAACCTCTTCAATTACAAATTACCGTGTTTGGCTTTTAAATAAAATCTGTTACACTTTAAAGCATTAATACACGAATTCTGAGACCGTTAAATAACTCCCAGACAGCAATATATAAAACACTGAATATCCAAAGATCTCTTAAGCACAATCGCAGCTAAACTGGGTAATTTCCTTTAAGTATTATTATCACTTCGGTTCTTAATAGGAATCGAGCGGAACCTGGTCTTAAATAGTGATGATTGGAATAATACACTCTTTACAAAAACAAATATATTCTATATAAATTACAACACATTAAAAAGAATATAACAAAATTAAGTCACTTGAATAAAATATTAAATTTGAACAAATCTTAGAATAATAACTTGACTTGAACTACCTGTGTAAACCTTAATCTTGGAAAAGAAATAATGCAATGAAAATAATACAAATGCTTGAAATAAGTCTGAAATAATACAAAGTTTAAGTTTGACTCTTAATGAATATAAGTTAACCAGATCACTTTACAACCCTATCCTGCTTACAGGTCCGTTTACAAAAATCGTTATACAATGTCAACACTCACACTAATACAATATATATGTATATATATATATATATATATATATATATATATATATATATATATATATATATATATATATATATATATATATATATATATATATATATATATATATATATATATACATATATATATATATATATATATATATATATATATATATATATATATATATATATATATATATATATGTATATATAAATGTATATATATATATATATATATATATATATATATATATATATATATATATATATATATATATAGATATATATATATATATATATATCATCGTCATCAATATCAGCCAGCCGTTACTAGTCCGCTGCAGAACAAAAGCATCAGACTTGTCCTACCAATTGTGTATGTTTATGTTCCTTCTATGCCAGTCCACGACCGCCGACTTTCTTAGTTCGTCAATCCATCGTTTTCTCATTGTTCCCCCAGCATCTTTTCCAGTGTGTAGAGACCTATTTTGTTATTCTCAATGTTTGTCTTATGATTGATTGATTGTAAGCTCTCTGGCATCCTGACATCATTCTCTGTTGACTGTCATTCTTATTATATGTCGTGCTCATGTCCATTTAATTTCCTTACATGTTAGAATATCCTCTACTTTTCATTTATAAATTGCTCCAGAGGACCTGAAAAGAACAAAGAAAATGAAGTTAGTTTTCTTATTGATAAAAATATTCCTGGTAAAATAGAAAAGATATTTAGTACTAGTAATAGAATTGCAGGATTAATTATCAAACTAAATCGGAATAAAAATAACTGAAGATCATTCAAACGCATGCACCAACATCCCATTCGGAGGAAGAAATAGATACTTTTTATGGAGATCTGGAGATATCTATGAAACAGCATCAGACTCAATTTCCATTTGTTTTCGCAGATTTCAATGCTAAAATAAGTCAAAATAATAGAGGAGAATCAGCAGTATGGAAATTTGGAGTAGGCACAAGGAATGAGGGGAGACCTGCTTGTAGAATTTTCTGAAAATCATCTTTTATAAGAAGGAACGTAGAAAGTGGACATGGAGAAGCCCAAACGGAGAAACGAAAAATTAGATAGATTTTCCCAATAAAAAAACTATTTTGGTGGAATATGTAACAGTGTTAAGCAATTTAAAGTCAAGCGATCATAAAATTATGAGAAGCAAAATATGTTAAGATCTAAGGAAAGATACAGAAACTGATTTTAAGAAAGAAAATAAACACTTGCAATAAGAGAAACCTCTGATGAGTTTACTTTAGCAATACTAAATAGGTACTCCCAGAATCACGATGAAATAGGAGCTAGTAAATAAGAAATAAACAGTAATTTAACTAAATTTCTAATGCAATCAAAAAGAGATACGTGGTAAAGCTCCTAAACAAGATCTTGGAAAACTATCAGAAAAGACCTAAAAACATAATAAAGAAAAAAATGGAAATCAGTGTAAAATCCATGAGAGACGAAATAGCAAAACTATCCAAAACTATAAACAAAGTAAAAATTCAAGATCTTCATAAACACAATAAGACCAAAATTGAGGAAACACTAAAGAAAGGAAGAAGCATGAAACTGATGAAAAGGAGACAGTGCCAACAGATGTTCGCTATAAACAAAGAAAATGGAATTATCAACAATAGAGATGGAATGATAAAATTTGCAGAGGATTTCCATACGATGCTTTACAATAGTGATATAAGAAAAAACTTCACCAATAGAAATAAAAAAACGCTTGAGCCGGTACCAAACGCAACAGTAGAAGTAAAGAAAGCATTAAAAGGCCTTAAAAAGGAAAAAGAAGCAGGAGAAGAGGGCATAACAATTGATTCAATAGGAGATTAAGGAAATTTCTTATTAGTAAAGCTCAGTGAACAATTCATCAACAAATGGCTGCAAAAATACCATATACCTACAGCTTGGAAAAACTTTAGCATTTTACCCTATTCACAAAAAGGGAGACATAAAAGACCTGAAAAATTACCCTAAGGTTATAGTAGGGTAAGACAATTTTGGACAGGGCAATTTTGGACGAGTAAGGCAAAAACTGGACATACGCAATATCTCTAAAACTATTTATAATTTTCGAAAACTATAATGCTGTTAAAATATGGGTGTCCAATAACTGCTTCGCCTTCATTTTAGGGCTTCTTAGAAATAATACTAGAAATTATTATTTCTAAAGGGAAGTTAGTAGATGATACTAAAGGAAGGTTTAAAATGAAAAATTTATGAAAAAATCAGGAATATCTAGTGTCCAATTTTGCTTCACCTTGAAAAATGGTATGGCAATTTGGACACGTAATTAAAAAAAAACAACTTCTTCATAATGTTAAGTTATTAAGTAATATATTTTGTAAATATTCTCATCTTGTATATTATTCTTATATATTATTCTTATATATATTTATATGTTTTCTTGATAATTTAAAGAATATAGTAAGTGATAGTTCCTTTAAAATATTTTTAACCATTCAATTGAATAAGAAAAATATTGATTTAAAAAAGACTAAAACAATTTTTTTTTTCTAATTAAATAATAATTAATCAAACCTATTACTAATGAAAAAAATAAGTACACGTGCAACAATTCCATGCGAACAATTCAATATATATTATAATCATACACATAGCAAATTGAATGCTTGAATATAAGACTTGTCTATTTACATTAACTGAATGCTAAAAAAACTGCTTCAGTTCTTTTAAAGATGGCACTAGCCATTTTCTTAAATGAAGGATCTTTAATTACTTTTGTGTTATGAAAAATTTTCGTATCTGTCTGGTGCCCTGGATACTCCTCTTCTCCAGATGCCTGGAGGCTGGTCTTACTGGAATTAGTATGGACCGGCAGGGGTCACTTGTCTTAGATAGGCACTGTGCATCACAAGGAACTGGCTATCCTTTGATGAATTTAGCCAATGAATCCTGTATGGATTTAGTCAGTCTATGGAAAGCGAAAATGGAAGAATGGCCCCAGCCCTGGGCGTAGCGAGTTGCTAAGAATCTCCAGGTTTACAAATACTAACGAATGTTAGAACCATAAATCAGATTCTGAAGTTACAGCAAGTAGAGAATGAATTTATTATAAAGTATAGTTTGGATATCTTGGCCATAAGTGATACACGTTGTAAGGGGGTTGGTAAAGAACTCTTAGACCAAGGCAATACATATATCTGCTCAGGAAGAATAAATGGCGTTGGAAGAGAAGGGGTAGGGATGATAAAGACACCAAGAGCAGAAAAGTCATTAACGGAATGGAGAGCTGTAAATAGCAGATTGTTACTTGCAAAATTTGAATATAAGTATTATAGTTTGCCATTCACCAACAAATGATTCCCATGAAGAAAGGGAAGATAAACACTAAGAACTCCAGAGTGTAATAGATGTGATCCCAGAAGGAGATATAAACATTGTGAGTGGTGACTTCAATGCTAAAGTTGGAAGGAATAATCAAGGTATAGAGAATGTGATGGGTGTTGAGGGTCATGGCGAAGCAGCAAGTGAAAATGGGATCACATTTTGTAAGTTTTTGTTCAACAAACAATCCTCTTACTGTAGGTACTCTTCCAGCACAAGGACATCCACAAATATAGATGGACTTCACCATGTGGCAATTACAAAAATAAAATAGATCACAAAGCCATTGATAACGAGAAAAAAAAGACTCTGAGAACTGTAGGAAGCTATAGAGGTGTAGGTATTGGTAGTGATCACCAGCTCCTCATTGCCACACTGAAATTAAGACTGAAAGTACCCAACAGAAATGTGGGTAGAATACCTGGGTTTTAGCACTGAGAAACCTTTGCAATTGAATTTAGGAATCCATTTGCAGTCGTAGGGACTTTAAGAGCGGAAGAGCAGACAATTAATGAAGAATGGTATGATATTAATGACATACATCAGTCAGTTGGTAGTGAAGTTTTGGAACACGCTATTACAAAGAGAAAGCCATAGATATCAAATGATACTTGGGATACTATAAAAAGGAGACAACGACAGAAGTTGATTGTTAAAAGGTTTCGAGGAAGTAATGAAAATTACAAGGTAGAGCATGCTAAGCATTCCAGCATTGATAGTGAGGTAAAAAAAAAAAAAAAGCCAGGAATGACTGGAGAGAGTATTTAGATAGGAAAGCAGACGAGGCTGACAAAGATATGAACTCAGGGAGTGGCTATTGTGTAAGAATTGCTCATAGAATTATTGATGAAATCTCTACGGGAGCAAAGAAGAAAAAGCATATATCCATCAAAAAAAGATGAAGAAAGGCAATGTTGGATAGAACACTTTAGTGAGGTCATGAATAGGAGATATGAAGGAAATAATTTGACTGATATACCTGGAGATGATTAAGACCTTGAGGTGCCCCTGAATGAATTCAGTTTGTTTGAAGTCGAAGCTATCATTAAAAACTCAAGAGATGGAAAACCCCAGGGTACGATGGAATAACTGGCCAGATGATATTGACCGAAAATGAAGCGACTCCTAGATTACTAACAAGATTATTTTGTAGAATGTGGTGAAGAGGTAAATCCTGATGAATGGGAGCTAGGAGTGTTGGTGAAAATAGTAAAAAAAAAAAAAAAAACAGATCTGACTGATTGCAATAATTACAGAGGAATCACACTTACGTCAGTTTTGATGAAAATATACAGTATTCTCATTCTAAAGAGACTGAAGAGGTAGATAGGTGAAAAGCTGAGAGATGAAAAAGCAGAATTTAGAAAAGGTAGGAATTGTACTGACTTAGTTTTTGTTTCAAGATATTGGATACCGCAATATGTAGAATATAGAAATCCACTTTGATGACATTTGTGGACTATGAAAGAGCCTTCGATAGTGTCCACCAGCCAATTTTGAGGAAACCTGCGTTATTATGGAGTTCCTTTCAAATATGTGAATTTCATTGTCTGTTCATGAGCATAAAAAATGCAAGGTGATGTTAGTGCAGTCCTATCAAATTAATTTCCAGTGAACAGTGGAGCAATCCAAGGGAATGTGTTGTCACCTATGCTGTTTATCCTCCTCCTGGATTTTTTGATGCATAGAACAGTCGGAGATGGTGGACAAGGATTGGACTGGATTGTTAACAGGATATTAGCTGACCGAGAGTATACTGATATATATATTTATAAATATATATATATATATATATATATATATATATATATATATATATATATATATATATATATATATGTATGTATATGCATATATATATATATATATATATATATATATATATATATATATATATATATATATATATATATATATACACACATATATATATAATTATATATACACATATATATATATTTATATATGCACACACATATATATATATTTATATATATACACACATATCTATCTATCTATCTATCTATCTATATATATATATATATATATATATATATATATATATATATATATATATATATATATATGTATATATATATATATATATATATATATATAATCACACACACACACACACACACACATATATATATATATATATATATATATATATATATATATATATATATATATATATATATATATATGTGTATATATAGGTAGTAGGTTGGCCAGGACACCAGCCATCTGTTGAGATATTACACTAGAGAGTTATTGGGTCCTCTGACTAGCCAGACAGACAGTACTACATTGAATCTCTCTTCCGGGTTACGACTCATTTTGCCATTGGCTACACGTGCACCGGATAGTCTGGCCTATTCTTACCACATTCTCCTCTGTCTTCTCACACCTGACGACACTGAAATTCTCAAACAATAATTCTTCCATCAAGTGGTTAATTACTGTACTGTAATTGTTCAGTGGCTACTTTCTCGGAGAAGGACACTCCAAAATCAAACCATTGTTCTCAAGTCTTTGGTAATACCATAGCCTCTGTACAATGGTCTTTTACTATCTTGGATTAAAATTGGGAGTACACCAGGCATTCTAATCTATCTTATTTCTCTTCCTAGTTTATAGTTTATATGTGAAGGATCTGATTTAATGTTCTTACTATTCTTGAAATATTCTATTTTTTACTGTTTATTCTTCTCTTGTAGTTTATTTATTTCCTTGTTTCCTTTCCTCCATCGCGGCTTTGATGGGTTGCTCACCATCAGGGCAAGGGCCTACTTAACCTTGTCGAGGTGGGATGGCTTGTTCAGACTAGTATATCTGCCTGGGGAGAGAGTGGAGCTCCCTGTAACCAATTGGGACCCATAGGTAACTAGGAGGTACTAACATGTAGGTTTGAATCCTGCTTTGCAGGTTAGATTGGGGCTCATACCCCCATCTGTAAAACTACCACTTGTGACTGAAACTTTGACTGTGAATAACCGGACGGCCTTTAATGTAGATGACACTGGAACCCCACAAAGGATTACGGATTGGAAAAGATCATTAAGAATTGCCACATGAAATTTAAGAATGCTCTATAAAGCGGGAGTTGCTAAAGTATTAGAACATGAATTGGCCTAATATAAAATTGTCATAGCAGCCTTACAAGAAATACAATGGACAGGAATAGGAAAGCTGGAGCAGAAGGGAGTTATATTTTACAGTGGAAGAGATGATGGTAACCACGTAGAAAGAGCTGGTTTCTATCTGAGTAAAAGAGCATATGGAGCACTTATGGAGTTCATCCCAATATCCAGCAGAATAGCAAAAATTAGACTGAATGCAAAGTGTTTTAACATAATGATTCTATGCTTACATGCACACACAGAAATAACAGATGATGATGAAAAAACATGAATGGTATGATCTTGTACATTCTGAAATAGACCAAATACCATGACATGATGTATTTTAAATTTTGGGTGATATGAATGCAAAAATTGGTAAAGAGGTAAAGGCTTTCCAAGGCTCTATCGACCTCCATAGTCTTCCTCAAGAAAACAATGATAATGGGATTAGATTGGCAATATTTGCACTCCAAAACTCTATGGTCATTAGAGGTACTATTTTTTCCCGTAAGGAATCTCATAAAGGAACTTGGATTTCACCTGATGGTGACACTATAAATCAAATTTACCATATAATGATTAAAAAGAAATTCAGATCAGCTCTGTTTGATACTAGGGCTTTCAGAGGTGGAGATTGAGACTCTGACCATATGTTAGTGGTTTGAAATTTCAGAGTTTAATTGAAAAGTAAAAGCTTGACAACAGTAAAAATCATCAAACCAAATATAGAAAAACTAGAAGAGACAGACATAAGAAATGCCTATGCCATAAATGTACAAAATAGATTTGAACTACTGGAAGAAGAGGAAATAATATCCGACTGGGAGACAATAAAGTCAGTAGTGACTGAAGCTGCTATGGAATCTCTAGGACCATGTATCAATGCACATAGAAGGAATAATTGCTTTGATGAAGAGTGTAGAGGTACTCCTAAAAGAGAAAACGCTGTAGGATGAAATGGATAGAAGACAGAGCTAACATTGGCAAGAGAGAAGATTTAAGAGTTGTCTAGAAATTTAGCAAGAAAAACAAACAGAAGAAAGAAAAGAGAGAAGGTAGGAGAGGAACTGAGAGAAATTGAAGAAATAGACAGCTTGGAAAATCGAGAAAGCAATTTCAGAGAATTTATAGGAAGAGAAATGGATTCCAGCCAAGAATGAACTTAATCAAAAATAAAGAAGGTAACATAATTATTGGAAAAGAAGAAATACAAAGGAGGTGGATTGAACACTTTAATGAGCTTTTCAGTTGGCCACCACCTCATAAACCAGTGAATGAAATGGAGATAGAGGGAAATATCGATGATGTGGTGGCACTAACCCAGAGGAAATTACAGATGCTATAAGAAAACTTAAAAATAATAAAGCAGCTGGGATTGATAATATAGCTGCAGAACTAATCAAGTATGGAGGCCAGGCTCTTCATGATAAGATTATTAGCTTAATGTATAGCATATGGGAGAATGAAGTAATGACATCAGACTGGGAGGAATGGATTCTGGCCGTACCACATAAAAAAGAAGATCACACTATATGTGGAAACTAGAGAGGCCTTTGCATACTTCCAATTGGATACAAATCCATGCAAATATTTTATACAAAAGATTACGAGTTTATTGCGAAGATATAATTGGTGACTATCAGGTAGGCTTTAGACCTAACCGAGCTACAGGTGACTGAATTTTCACCATAAGGCAAGCTCTAGAGAAATATTGGTAGTTCAACAAAAATTCTTACCATCTATTCATAGATTTCAAGCAAGCCTATGACATTGTGCATCGACCATCATTATGGAACATACTGAAGTTCTTCCACATACCAGAGAAATTTATAAATGTGGTCCAAATGTGCTACTGGAATACGATATGCAGGATCAAGGTCGGGGGAATACTGACAGAGCCCTTTGACATCCATGGAGGACTAACGCAGGGATGTGCTCTATCAACACGTTTATTTAACTTGGTACTGGAATGGATGATGCGAAATACACCTCTTACCATATTACCCATCCTGCTGGATTATACCATTGTAGACAGACTTGGATATGCCGATGATGTAGACCTTTGTGGAGAACATCTACCTAGCATCTATGAAACATACGTACAGTTTTAAAACAATCCAAAATGTACTGGCATGAAAATAAACAATGCAAAAATCTATGCACCAAATTTAGTAGGAGATGTAGATTTTGGAGGATCACAACTGGAAGCAGTATCCACAGTTAGAGATCTTGGCTCCACCATAGCGTCACACAACATGATCCAGGATGAAGTTAGACTAAGGATTGTAGCCTGGACAAGATGCTCATGGGCATTTGATAACACCTCAATGTCCAGAATTTTATCTAGGCCCACAAAAACACAAATATATTCCGCAATTATCCATTCAGTGATCCTATACGGATGTGAAACATGGGGACTCACTAAGCAGTTGGAAAATAAACTTGAAATTTTTCAACACAGTATCTTGAGGCGGATCTAGGTAACAGTTTGGGATGACGAAGCTGGAGAGCGGTGCAGGCGCCACAATCATGAATTGATAGCTGTTTCAGGACTACTGCCTATCTCCAATGTTATTAGATCCCAGAGACTTCGATATGTACGACATATTGCTAGAATGGAGGAGAGAAGGCTGACTACCAGACCAAGAGGAAGGCCTAGAAAGAGATGGGTGGATAACATAATTGAAGATTAGGACAGCCTGGAAATAGACCCCAGTGAGTGGATGGAGCTTGCGAGGATAGGGCTCTCTGGAGACGAACGGTCAAAGCGGTAATGGATCAGCCTGGTCTGAGGCCTCCGGAATGAGTAAGAGTAAAGGCCGATTCACACGACCCGTTTTCTTTCCGACAGGCTGGGTGGTGGCTAACCTCCGTCGAAATGTTTTACGTTCACACGAGGCGTTCCGTTTCCGTTTACCAGCGCGCGGTTTTCATTGTATACTTAGAATCTGTCACTTGAACACCGAGTAAATTACGATAATTTTGACACTATAAGATGTTGGTTGATAACTGTGTTGATAAAATAAGTTATGCAACTTCATTATACTCTATACACCCTGCCAAGAATATTAAAATTATGATAAACTCACCTGTTTTATTTAATGCCTCTCCAGTCATTTTCCATATCTTTTATTTATGTAAATTATTTCTATACATCTTGTTTGCCATGTCAAACATCTCATACCCTTGAAACAGTTCAATTAACCTTTAATACATGGTGTCAAAGTAACTAATTTCTATGACTATACTATGAGGAATAGTTGGGGTCGTAGGCCACGAAACGAACGGGTACGATACAGGTCCTCGTTCACACAAACCATCATCCATATGTTGGTTGGGATGGGTGGCTAACGGCCGTCAAACCGGACGAGGTTTCTTGGGAAGAAAGTCGAGCCGACTCGGACGTCCGAGGGCCGCCGTCAACCTAACGGGTCGTGTGAACAGTTGCATTTGAATACATATCAGAAAGCTAGACGCCGGTTAACCGACGGCCAGCCTGTCAGAAAGAAAACGGTTCGTGTGAATCGGCCTTAAGTTGTTTCCTTTCCTCACTGGGCTATTTTTCCTTGTTGCAGCCTTGGGCTTATAGTATTTTGCTCTTGCAATTAGCGTTACAGCCTAGCTTCCCACGATATATATATATATATATATATATATATATATATATATATATATATATATATATATATATATATATATATATATATATATATATATATATATGCACACACACCTACATCAATAATCAAGAGAATTGAAACAACATGGGCAATATGAATTCAGTGCATAAACCCGTAAATTGCGAACTATCTTAATTCAAGAACTTTTGCATTCACAGTGAAGAAAAAAAGAAAATGCTTTTTTAAATTTCCTTGTGGTCATATATATACTGTATATAGGTATATATAGGTACATATATGTATATATGTATCTGAGCGTTGATAACTTGGTAAAAGGGTTTGTTATAATCTTGATCAACAAAGTTATAATAGTCAGTCTCCCTCCGTCACCAATCCACAGTGGCCAGTGTGGTGATAAAAACTGGCCAGACCCCAGACCTGATTAAGGACTTACCTGAGGCCTTTGTCCTATATTGGACTAGTAGCGGCTGCATTTGTTGTTATTCCTGTGTGTATTTGTGTGTGTGTGTATATATATATATATATATATATATATATATATATATATATATATATATATATATATATATATATATATATGCAAATATTGCCATATTTGTATTAGATATGTAATTCATTCATGCCTATTGAAAGAGGCCATGACGTACAAGGGTTTGTTTAGATAATGTGTTCGTAAATTCGTATTCGTATGTAAAGAGGAAGAGGGATTATAAATTCAGGAAACTGCTTTATATATATATATATATATATATATATATATATATATATATATATATATATATATATATATATATATATATATATATATATAATATAAATATATATATATATATATATATATATATATATATATATATATATATATATATATATATATATATATATATATATATATATATATATATATATATATATATATATTTGTGTGTGCGTGTGTGTGTAGGTTTATTGGAGTAGTAATGAACCGTATAGTATTAAAGGGAGGGGTTTCAAGAAGAGAGAAGTCATTCCAGCTTTTCCCTCCATGGTGTTTTCCTGGGAACCATTACAGTGATGGTTTTTGTATGGCTTTATATTAGTTGTGTGTTTCAGTAAAGGCAGCATTTTAAAACTGTTTCTTTGAAAGCGATATAGTGGCCATCTCTAAGTTTTGTCCTGAAGCAGCATTCATATTATTTTAAATACCAGCATATTATTCAAACAAGAAGATGATTTAGGAAGCAATTTGACTTGTTTATATCGTTCTTAATGGATTAACATGTAAGCCTTTTTTTGCAGCAACTGTTCTAAATGAAAGAATTTTATTTTCCTATTTCTTTGTCAAAGGATCTCCCGAGCATTTTCTCCTCTTATTTTTGCATGAAATATTAGTGTGGTGTGGACTTTTCTATTAGCTTTACTTTTTTCCCAAGATTATTTTCAATGTTATAAAAAGTCTTTTTCTTTTTGCGAGAAAGAGCATTTTACTGATCTTGTAAATGTCAGCTCGATATAATCCGCTTAGTTACAGTGTACTTGAAATATGCTATTCCTTGCTGTGTTACACGAATATATATATATATATATATATATATATATATATATATATATATATATATATATATATATATATATATATATATATATATATATATATATATATATATATATATATATATATATATATATATATATATATATATATATATATATACATATATATATGTATATATATATATATATATATATATATATATATATATATATATATATATATATATATATATATATATATATATATATATATATATATAAATGTTTATATATGTCATCATCATCAACATCATCATTATCATCATCTCCTCTTACGCCTATTGACGCAAAAGGCCTCGGTTAGATTTCACCATCCGTCTCTATCTTGACCTTTTAATTCAATACTTCCCATTCATCATCTCCTACTGAGCGCTTCGTAGTCCTCAGCCATGTAGGCCTAGGTTTCCAACTCTTCTAGTGCCTTATGGAGCCCAGCTAAACGTTTGGTGAACTAATTTCTCTTGGGGAGTGCGAAAGCGTGCCCAAACCATCTCCATCTACCCCTCATAATGATCTCATCATATGGCTCTCGAGTAATATCTCGTAGTTTCATTTCTAATCCTGTCCTGCCATTTACCTCCCAATGTCCTCCCGAGGGCTTTGTTCTCAAATCTACTAAATCTATTGGAGATTGTTTCATTGTTATACCATGACTCATGTCCATTGAGTAATACCGATCTCACTAAACTGATATATAGTATGATTTTTATATGTAATTTCAGGTGATTTGATTTCTAAATTTTACTTAACTTAGCCTTTGTCTCATTTGTTTTTTTTTTAATCTTTTAACTAAATTCTAATTCTAAAGACCCTGTATTGGAGATCATAGTTCCTAAATACTTAAGAGATTCTACCTCATTAATCCTTTCTCCTTCCAATGATATTTCATCTTCCATTGCATACTATGTTCTCATCATCTCTGCCTTTATATTTATCTTCAGCCTAACCTCATGTGATATATCATGCATTCCGCTAAGCAAGCATTGCAAATCCTGCGGTGTTCTACTAACAAGGACAGAATCATCAGCATACTCTACGTTTGCTAAATTCTTATCACCAATCCAGTCCAATCCTTCTCCACCATTTTTGACTGTTCTATGCAATACAAAATCTATGAGGAGGATAAATAACATAGGTGACATCACATTCCCTTGGAGTACTCCGCTTTTCACTGGCAATTCATTTGAAATGACTCCATTAACATTGCAATTGCTATGCTCATGAACAGAATTAATCAAATTTACATATTTAAGAGGAATTCCATAATAACGCTTGACATTCCACAAAATTGGCCAGTGCACACTATAAAAGGCTTTCTCGTAGTCCACAAATGCCATGAAAAGGGGATTTCTATATTCTACTCATTGCTGTGTCTGTCTCAAAATGAACATTTGGTCAGTGCAACTTCGACCTTTTCTAAATCTTGCTTGTTCATATCTCAGCTTTTCATCAATCTTTCCCTCTAGTCTCTTTAAAATAAGCATACTATATATTTTCATAACGACTGACGTAAATGTTATCCCTCTGTAATTATTGCAATCAGTCAGGTATCCTTTGTTTTTTTTTTTTTTTTTTTTTTTTTTTTTTTTTTTTTTTTTTGCCATTCTCACCAACTCTCCTAACTTCCATTCATCAGGTTTTGTCTCTTCATGCCCCATTCTACAAACTACTCTTGTAAGTATTCTGGGAGTCACTTCATTTTCAGCCAGTATCATCTTAGCAGTTAATCCATTGTATCCGGGGGCATTACGTCACTTTAGTTTTTTGTGGATAGCTTCCACTTCAAACACACTGAAACCATCCATTGGCACATCAAGGTCTTCATCAGCTTCAGGTATATCAATCAAATTATTCCCTTCATATCTCCTATTCAGAACCTCACTTGAAATGTTTCATCCAACGTTGTCTTTCTTCATCCTCGGTTGTTATACTGATTCTTCTTCTTTGCCTCTGTCGAGATTTCATTAATAATTCTATGGCAATTCTTACACCATAGCCACTTCCTGAATTCATAGCATGTCCCAAGACTTCACTACCAGCTAACTGATATATGTTCTTAATATCACATCATTCTTCATAAATTGTCTGCTCTTCATCTCTTAAAGTCTGTAAGACTACAAATTGATTCCTACAGTCAATTGCAAATTTTCTTTGTGCTCTTCTAAAATTTTAGTTGTATCAAACCTTAGTATTCTGTCTACCTTTCTGTTAAGTGCTTTTAGTTTTAATTTCAGGGTGACAGTGAGGAGCGGGTAATCACTACCAATATCTGCATCTCTATAGCTTCTTACATTTTTTCAGAGTCCTCCTCTCTCTATTAATGGGAATGTGATTTATTGATTTTTGGAATTGCTACATGGTGAAGTCCATGTATACTTGTGGATGTTCGTGTGTTGAAAAAGATTACCTCCAATGACATGATTGTTTGCTGAACAGAAAGTTATGAAATGTGCTTAATTCTCGTTTGAAACTTCACCAAGACCCTCGCCCCGACCCTTTGGTGAGAGAGAGAGAGAGAGAGTTGACATGCCCTGGTGAAGGTGGTGTTGCTTGTGTATGTTGTGACGGAGCCGAGAGAGGGTTGTGAACTCAAAGGCAGGAAGCAATAGACTGAGTTATATTATTGTAGAACACTCTCCTTATATACAAAACCTCAAGGCAACAGGACATAACAAGTTCACAAGACAGACAATATTACAGAGGAAAAACCAGACATGATCATTCAGGTTCTTTTTAGTGCGAGGGAAGAGCGCAGATACAAGCATAATATATACAAAAGGAATTATGTACAATTGTGTGACACACGGTTGGTACATGGCTCCCCCCCTAAAAATGACATACTGTACATGTTAAATTGGGCGCCCTGATCTAGAGAGGCGAACTGTAGGCGGGTCATCTGGCAGAAGATAAGCAGGTTTTAGACGATCAATGGAGACCCAGTGTTCTTTGCCCCGAATGTTTAGGAGGAATTCTTTCGGACTGTGTCGGATCACAAGGAAAGGGCCCGTGTAAGGGGGCGTTAGTGGTGGCTTTCTGGTGTCGTTGCGCAGGAAGACGTGCGTTGCAGAGTGCAAGTCCGTTGGTATGTGATGCTTCGCTGGGGGCTTGTAAGTCTGGTGGCACGGAGTAAATTTTCCCACGACGTGACGTATGCGCTGGAGATCGTCGGAGGAGGTTGTAGAAGGGAAAAATTCGGCAGGGACGACCAACGGGTCGCCATACACCATTTCGGCTGCCGAGACGTCGAGGGCGTCTTTAGGAGTGGTCCTTAGTCCAAGGAGGACCCAGGGAAGCTGAGTAAACCAGTTGCAATCCTTGCAGCGGGACATCAAAGCTGCTTTGAGGGTGCGATGAAAACGTTCAACCATTCCATTGGCAGCGGGGTTGTAGGCCGTTGTCTGATGTAGGGTGATGCCCGGGAGATTCGCTAATGACGTCCATAATTGAGAGGTGAAAGTTGTTCCCCTGTCAGAAGTAATATGCTCAGGGATACCGAATCTTGAAATCCATCCAGAGAGTAAGGCAGATGTACATGAGGTGGACGTTGTAGTTTCCATGGGAATGGTTTCAGGACAACGAGTGGAGCGGTCGATGACGGTAAACAGGTAACGATGTCCTTGTGATGTGGGTAGGGGGCCTACGACGTCAACGTGAATATGTGCGAAACGACGCTGAGGTTGAGGAAAGGTGCCCACTCCTGAATCCGTGTGTCGATGTACTTTGGAAGTTTGGCAAGAAGTACACGCACGGACCCAATCCTTAGCATCCTTAGAAATGCCGTGCCAAATGAACTTTGCCTTCAGCAGCTGTGCAGTAGAACGGCACGAGGGATGTGAAAGGCCGTGGATGAAATTAAACACCTGTCGGCGCATGGGAGCAGGAATCCAAGGTCGCGGTCTACCAGTACTGACGTCACAGAGGAGGGTGGTGTTGGAGTCTTCGAGGGGAAAATCCTCCCAACGGAGGGACGTGTAGGATGTCCTACAAGCTTGATACTCTGGATCCTGTCGTTGGGCTTCAGCCAGGGCGTCGTAATCCAATCCCAGTTGAACGGCAGCCAACGTGTTTCTTGACAGGGCATTGGCAACGGGATTCATTTTCCCAGGAACGTATTGGAGGGTGCAGTTGTATTCAGCCACGGCGGAGAGATGTCGGCGTTGACGGGCAGACCAGGCGTCAGACTGTTGAGTGAAGGCGTGCACCAGAGGCATGTGGTCTGTGCGAATGACGAAGGGTGTACCTTCTAAGAAATTGTGAAAGGGACGGACAGCCAAGTGCACCGCCAGCAATTCTCGAGCGAAGGTAGAATAACCCGATTCTGCCTTGGACAGTTTTCAGCTGAAGAAGGCCAATGGGCGGGGCGAGCCTTTGACCACCTGCTCTGTTTGCATGTTCAGGCGCCTGTAATCCCTGCATGGATGGAGGGAGCCGTCTTTCTTCAGAACGATGTGTAAGGGTGACGACCATGAGCTGGAGGCCTTTTGGCAAAGGCCCATTTCCTCCATTTCGACGAACGTCTGTTTGGCGGCTGCCAATCGTTCCGGTGCCAGACGTCTGAATTTTGCGAAGACTGGGGGTTCCGTCGTCTTGATATGGTGATAAATACCGTGCTTGGCAGGAACCGTGGGCGTTTGGCGAAGTTCTGGACGGAAAACTTCCGGGTACGACGTGAGGAGGTGGGCGTAGGCATCCGTGGGTGCGCTAATATGGAGAGCGAGGTTAGAGGGGGCGGGTTGAAGAGGTGTCGACAAGTACGAGTCTGCGTTGACCAATTGTCGGTGGGCGACATCGACCAGAAGGTGGAAATGAGAGAGGAAATCCGCACCGAGGATTGGCATGGTGACGTCAGCAACGAGAAACTTCCAATTGAATTTACAGTTTCCGAACGATAATGTGAGGTTCTCGTAACCGTAGGTGGGTATCACAGATCCGTTGGCAGCTACCAAGCGGACGTCGGCAGATGTAGACAGACTTCGTCGTGTTTTGAAGAGTTTCCTTGGCAAAAGTAACGACAAGCACCCGTGTCTACCGAAAATCGCACGCCCGTTCCTGCATCCTGTAAAAAGAAAAGATTAGAAACACGGGAGGCCACCGCCACGAGCGATGGCCTACTTACACGTTTTTTGGCCACTGACAATCCTCGGCACATTTCTTTGCAGTTGCCCCGAATCTGAAGTGGTAGTAGCAAAACTGCGGCGGATGGGAGGTAGTAAGTGGCTGTAGAAGTCGTTTGTTGGGGCGCGAGCGATTGGTGGGTGGTGGGCGGCTTTGTCTCTGCTTCGGCACGTCACGGTGTGGGCGTGTATGTCCTACAGCATTCATGTCAGCTTCAGTTGACGTTGAATAGGCATCCTCTTCGTCAGGGGTGGAGGCGTTGATGGAGGTCTTGAAGTGGCTGTCCATAAGGGCGTCGGCTTTGGTCATCAAGTCCTTTATGGGTAAACTATCGACATCGGGTATGGCAGCGTGTATAGGTCCGGGTAAACGGCGTATCCAAAGGGCACGAAGTAGGTTCACCTCATGAGGAGAGCCGTCTGCGGCAGGTTGAAGGCGAGCGATACTGGTCATTTCCCTGAGGGCAAGCGAAGCCCTTTGGTCCCCCAACGGTTGTTGCGAGAGCTGAAAAAGCTTTGCTACACGGGCGGCTGGCGACGGCGAGTACTGCTGCAGAAGGTATGTTTTGAGGGCGTCATACGCTATTGGCGTGTCTCCTTGTTCACAAAGCCAGTCAGATATTTCCGGGAAGGTGTCCTCGGGTATCGCCGCGAGAACATAATCTGCTTTGGTGGTTGAGCGAGTCACGCCGTTGATGCGAAACTGGACTTCTGCGAGCTGAAACCAAGTAAATGCTTCTCCCCTGGCGAACGGTGAAAGTTTCAATGGGGCGGCCGCAGCACCAACTGCTCTAGTAGAGTCTGCCATAGTACTAACGATGGAGGGGCGAGGGAGGTGGGGGTGGAAGGCAGTGGGAGCGAGTCGACTTCCGGGGTCACCAATGTGACGGAGCCGAGAGAGGGTTGTGAACTCAAAGGCAGGAAGCAATCGACTGAGATATATTATTGTAGAACACTCTCCTTATATACAAAACCTCAAGGCAACAGGATATAACAAGTTCACAAGACAGACAATATTACAGAGGAAAAACCAGACATGAATTTTCATGTTCGTTTTAGTGCGAGGGAAGAGCAAAGATACAAGCATAATATATACAAAAGGAATTATGTACAATTTTGTGAAACACGGTTGGTACAATGTGCTTGCATATCTATTAAAATATTCATCCGTCATTTATATGGACCGCGTACACTAGTATATATACACACACACTAATTATTAATTTAGACATGAAATTTTAACTGAGTATTCTCCAACCATCTGCTAGTATTTTGAAGGGCCAAACTTGTTCTTCTTACAAGCTTGGAGGCGTCGGGGTATGGACGAAATCAAGTTTTGGCACAGCCCGGGCTCGATGCCCTCCCACACAGCGCGTATGGTGTCTTTAAGCTTGTCAACGGACAAGATGTCTTTGTCCTGTAATTTACGCTTAATAAGGGCCCAGAGATTTTCAATTGGCGATAAATCAGGAGAATTAGCTGGCCACTTACGTAATAACTCAATACCACAGACCTCGAACTAGTTTGTAAGCAATG
>NC_090729.1:145396044-145421044 GCF_036898095.1 Palaemon carinicauda
TACTTTTTGCATATGCATGACAAACACACACACACGTACTATATATATATATATATATATATATCTACGTATATATATATATATATATATATATACATATATATGTGTGTGCATGTGTGTGTGTGTTTGTGTGTATATAGGTATACATCATTAGTAGCCGTAACTAGTCCACTGAAGGACAAGGCGGCCTCAGACATGTCCTTCCACTCGCGTCTATTCAAGGTCTTTCTATGCCAGTTTATACCCACAAATTTTCTTAGCTCATCAATCCACCATGTTTTCTTCCCCTGCTTCCTTTGCAATCTCTAGGGACCTATTCTGTTATTCTTAATCTCCATCTATTATATGTCGTTCTCATTATGTCCTGCCTATGTCCAGTTCTTTTTCTTACATGCTGTTAGAATGTCCTGTACTTTAGTTTGCTCTCCTATCTGTATTGCTCTTTTTCTGCCTCTTATTGTTGCCATAGCTCTTTGAGTTGTAACTAACTTATGTTCTAAAGCTTTAATGAGCTTCCAAGTATCCGATGCATAAGTTAATACTGGTAATACCATTTAATTAAATTTTTCTTTTAAAGAAAGTGATATTTTACATTTTATAATCTCATTTTGTTAACCAAGAGCTCTCCATCCCATGCTTATCCTTCTTTTAATTTCAGTCTCATGTCCTCTTGAAACACTTACTATATATCTTAGTTTTACTAATATTCATTTTCAGTCCTACATTTTTGCTTTCTGTAATCAAATCTATCCTCTTCCGCAATTCCTCCCATTAATGTTAATTTCAGAATTTACTCTATCTAAATTCTTAAAAACCTCTATGCAAGCTGTGAATAATTTAGGAGAGATGGGGTCTCCCTGTCTAACTTCTTTTTCCATTTGAATTTATTCACTGTCTTTATGCAGTTTTAGGATTGCTGTACTTCTTGTATAGATATCTTCAATTGTTCTTACAAAAGATTCATCTATTAATTGTCTTTGGAGGGCTTTCATTACTGCTGAAGGGTTGAGAAAATCAAAAGCTTTCATAGTCTATGTATGCTATACATATTTGTTTGTCGTAATGTGTTCCTTTTTCCATTAACTGGTTAATTACATGACTGCTCTCTTGATTGATGCGAGTCTAACAGTTTTTCTATTCGGGGTAATATGATGTTAGTAAATATTTTATATATTACTGAGAGTAAACTTATTGGGCAGTAGTATTTTAGGTGTTTTGTGTCTCCCCTTTTGTAAATCAGTATCATGATGATAAGTTTTCAAGCGGTAGTTTGAGTATTCCTGCAGAAATTTTGCTAATATGAAATCTCCTCCATCTATTGTATTATTATATCAATCGTTAGGCCAACTTCTCCTACTGGTTATCCTCTTTACATGCCTTTTAATCCTTTCTTTACCTCTCCTATTGATACTTTTGGTCCCGACTCAGGTGTTTCATTATTTCTATTGGCATAGTTATTTCTTATATCAATATTGTATAGTATTATATAGAAATCCTCCGCAATTTTTATCACCCCATCTGTTTTATTGATATTTCCATTTATATCCTTGCAAGTCTTCTTTTTATCTAATTGATGTTTATTCCTTTCTTTAGTGTTTCCTCAATTTGGGTCTGATTTTGATTAGTAATATATTGGGATTTTAGTTTGTTTATTTTTTTGTTAAATCTATTTCATATCTCGTATTTTACCATCATTTCCAATCTTTCATTGATTATGTTTTTTTTTTTTTTTTTTTTTTTTTTGTCTTTTCCGATAGTTTTTCTTGATCTTGTTTGGAATTTTTCCATCCATCTCTGATACTGATTGCGATACTAACTTTTGTTTTAATTACTGTTCATTTCTTCTTTACATACTTCTATTTCATCATGTAGCTGTGAGTACCTATTAGTATCGATAAACTAAACTCGTCAGATTTTTTCCTTATTACAGGAGTATTTATTTTCTTTCTTAAAATTATTTTTTCCTTTGGTTCCCCTAGGTCTAAATAAATTTGGCTTCTCACCAATATTTAACTACTTTAACTCTATTATATCTTTAACCAAATTAACTTTTTCATAGAGATTAAAATCCATTTCTTTTTTTCGTTTCTCTATTAAATATTGTGCTTCTCCATGTCCATCGTCTGTGTTCCTTTTTATATGAAAAAGGTGTTCATGATTTTAAGATGATTCTTACAGCAAGTTCTACAAGCATGTCATCTTTGTACATTCCTTGCTCCTACTCCAAATTTACATACTGCTGATTCCCCTCTCTTCTTTTGACTTACTTTCGAATTGAAATCACCCAAAACAAAAATATTAACCGAGTCTTATATTTGTTAATAGATATCTCCAGATACTCCTAGAAAGTTTATATTTGTTTCTCCATATGGCATGTTGGTGCATACGTTTGAATGATCTTCAGTTTATATTTCTTAGTTTGGTAAGTAATCCTGCAATTCTTTCACTAGTACTACATTATTCTTCGGTGTTACTGGCAACATTTTTAATGATAAGAAAACTCACTCCATTTTCTTTGCTCCTTCCATGTCCTACGAAGCACAATTTATGGCCCTCTTTTAGGTCTATACATGATTCCCCAGTTATTCTAATTTCCTTAATCCGATTCTAACCCAATTTATTGATTTCCGCCCTTATAGTAACATAGCAAGGTCTTCATCCCTAGACAGGTGTTAGACGTTATATAGATTTAGTTTTCAAAGCTGGCCTGTTCTAGTCCAGAAACTGATGGATATTGTGAGACGGCTTGAGAGAATACGGCACTTTTTCTTGAATCTTGAGACAGTACTTATAGAAAGTGGCAAGGGAAATAAGTTGCAGAGGAGAAAACGTGAAACTAGAGAAGAATTGTGGTATGCCCATTGAACAGGGAAATTGTCTTTGATTCAGTTATACTGAGAAGGATTATAAGAGATTTATCTCCTAGTAATGACCAACTTTTGCCATCTGAATCATGAGATTTCTATGTTAAGCATTTAGTGACCTTGCATTGCAAATGTTAACTGTCCACACACACAGATATATATATATATATATATATATACATATATATATATATATATATATGTGTGTGTGTGTGTGTGTGTGTATGTGTATATATATAAATATTCAAGACCTTACAGTTGCGTGCAGACAGTATGGTATTCTTTTGTGCTCAGAAACTTTGGTTTATAATATGAGGCACTCATCTGAGCTCTTTATAACTGGTTTTAAAATACTAATAATGTTAAAGTGGGATGCCATCCCTAGGGCCAGGGGAATGGCGGTGTATATCAGGACTGTGTACCCAGCTTCTCATAAGTCCTACTATGAATGTGGATGTCATGAGATCCAGGTAATAAAAGTTTTTGGCAGGCATCATAACTTTTGTTTGTGTTCCATCTACCGGAATCTAGACATGGATGATTCTACCTTTCATTGTCTTCTTACCATTATAGCTAAGGTACAAGAAGATGATAGAAAGGCTTCTTTTGTCACTGTTGGTGTTTTCAATGCTCACCATAGGGAGTGGTTAAGTTCCATCTCTCCTACCGATCCCCATGGCTTAAGAGCTTTAGACATTTTCTCTGAATCAGGCTGAGAGCAATTCATAGTTGAAGCTACTCATAGGTCTGGTAATTGCTTGGACCTCGTATACATTGACTCCCCTGGCGTTATAACAAGTAAGGTTGGTTCACCAGTCGGTACATCTGATCATGCCTTGATTTCATTAGCAGTGAAGACTGAGCAGCCTGTCCCTGATGTATCATACTCTGGTAAAATTTATATGAAATATCAAGCAGACTGGAATGGGATTTTGCATGATTTTATATGCTTGAATTGGTCACAATTATATAGTAGTGTTGATCCTGTTATCACTTTGGATGAGAATGTAGTCAACATAATTGATAGGCGTATCCCTTCTCGTGTGCTAAGGTACCGAGTGAAGGACAAACCGTGGTCTAATGATGATTGTAGACGTGCTTATTTAGAGAAGCAGGAGGCCTATCATCTTTGGAAGGATAACAGATCAGATTTGACCTGGAATAATTATACTCAGCTTAGAGCTTTTGCTCAGAGAGTTTATGCTTCAACTGAAAAGGAATACTATTGAACTATAATAGAAACACTTTCTGATACATAAATGGAACATAAATGGTGGTCTTCCCTTAAATCTGCACTCTTTGGTGTAGATGCAACAGTTCCTCCTTTACTTAAACCAGATGGCTCAGTCACTCACTGTCCAAAGGAAAAAGCAACCCTTTTGGCTGATGTTTTTGACAGTAAACATAGTAATGAAAAGCTTGGACTTCCTCATTCCTGTTTTCCTGAGGCTAAACTAAGTAATAAAGTTTTTCGCTCTCGTAAAATTAAAGCTCTGTTGATGGACCTTGATGCTTATGGAGGTGTAGACCCAAATGGTATTTTTCCTTTGTTTTTTTATAAAGACTGCAGATTTCTTAGCTCCAAAGTTATCTGTTTATTTTGCGCAAGTTAGCAAGAAGAGGAGCTTTTAGCATGTGTTGGAGAATTGGTAATGTTACTCCTCAATGTAAATGTGTTTGTGGTAGTTCAAGTCCAACTGATTACCGGCCAATTTCCATAACTCCCATATTATCTAAAGTTTTTGAACGTCTGGCAAAACGTCTTAATAGGTATGCTGAATGTAATCATCTATTCCCTAGTTTGCAATTTGGTTTTTGTAAAGGCTTGGAGCATGTGATGCCCTTCTTACAATCTCAATCCTGTACAGAAGTTCATATGATTGGCCTTAATCTTAGTGCTGCCTTTGGCCATGTTAATCATGAGGCCATTGTTTTCAAACTCAAACAGTTGGGAGTTTGATTTTTCAAGTAATAGATCTCAAAGAGTTGTTGTTGATGGGCACCATAGTGAGTATAGGAATGAGATAACTGGTGTTCCACAGGGTAGTGTTCTTGGTCCATTACTTTTCCCACTATATACACATGACATTTGGTTTGGCCTAGAAAACAAGCTTGTTGCATATGCAGGTGATGCTACTCTCTTTGCATCAATTCTATCCCCTGAATGTAGATTTGGGGTTACTGAATCCCTTAATAGAGATCTAGCTAAAATTAGTGCATGGTGCAAATTATGGGGTATGAAGTTGAATCCTAACAAAACTCAAAGTATGATTGTAAGTTGGTCAAGAACAGTGGCTCCTTAACATCCGGATCTCAGGATTGATAATGTTTCTTCAACTTTGTATGACTTTTAAAATTTTAGGTGTGGTTTTCCACAGCAAATTTACTTTTGAGAAACACATTAGTTCTGTGTCTTCTTCTATTGCACAAAAATTTGGCTTATTTGAGAAAGTCTCTCAAGAATTTTGGTGATTAATCTATTCTGAAGAAGTGTTTTAATTCTTTCATTCTACCTTGTTTTGAGTATTGTTCTACTGTCTGGTCTTCAGCTGCTGATTTTCATCTTAATTCGTTAGGCAGAAAATTATGGTCTAATAAATTTCTTATTCCTGATCTAGATATTAATCTTTGGCACCGTCGTTCAATTAGTTCATTATGCATGTTGCATAAGATTTTATTCATAATTCTGACCATCCTTTATATTCAGATCTTCCTGGACAATTCCATCCAGCTCGTAATACTAGGAAGGCAGTTAATTCTAATAGCCAGGCCTTCTTCATCATGCGGCTCAATACTACACAGTATTCTATAAGTTTTATTCCAGCTGTTACCAAGTTGTAGAATTATCTTCCTAATCGGGTAGTTGAATCAATAGGACTTCAAAAGTTCAAAATTGCAGCAAATGTTTATATGTTGAACAGGCTGACATAAATCTTTTTATATTTTAAATACGACATATCTCTTTTGACATTGTTACTGTTTGTAGAATGATTTATTGTTAATTTGTTCACATCATCTATTTCTTTCCTTATTTCCTTTCCTCACTGGGCTTGTTTTTCCTGTTGGAGCCATTGGGCTTAAGCATCTTGCTTTTCCAATTAGGGTTGTAGCTTGGCTTGTAATAATAATTATATATATATATATATATATATATGTATATGTATATATATATATATATATATATATATATATATATATATATATATATATATATATATATATATATATACTATGAACATCATTATCATCATTAGTTTTAAATAGAACAATGCATGACAAAGGCCTCAGACATGCCCTTTCACTCACTTATGTTTATTGCCTATCTATGCCAGTCTATTCCCCAAATTTTCTTAGTCGTCAAATCATCATCATCTCTTTTTTTTCCCCCGCTTTGTTTGCAAATTTTAGGAACCATTCTTAATGTCCATCTATTATATATCATTCTCATTATATGACCTACATATATCCATTTTCTTTTTTGTACATTTTTGTTAGAATATTCTTTACTTTAGTTTGCTCTTATATAAATTTTTGCCGCAATTTATTTACTTTTTATCTATTATGAGTAATACTGTATGTTTTAATCCATTATAATTATTATATATTTCTATCCAATACATTTGATATATTTTATTTTATTAATTTACTTAATATTTATATATAAAAAATATATTTGCTTCCTTATGTGAATCGGGCCAGCTCTTTAAGAGTTGAGTTTGACTCACTGGGCTGGTTAATCTCCCCATTTCATAAAGTATATGCTCTCGTATTCATGTTGCCCTTTTCTATTGATTATGGTTATTTACATCATTATTCATTCCATATCTCTTTGAGTTATAACTTGCTTATGTTCCAAGGCTTTAGTAAGGCCCCAAGTTTCTGATGCATAAGTTAATCCTGGTTGGACCATCTGGTTAAATGCTGCTGCTTTTTTTTTTTTTTTTTTTTTTTTTTTTTTTTTTTTTTTTTTAAGAAAAAGTCATTTTACATGTTATGATCTCATTTTGTTGACGAAGAGCTCTCCATTCCTAGCTTATCTATCTTTTAATTTCGGTCCATGTCCTTATGGAAAATACTTACTGTCTATTTAACTCGGGCACATATATTCATTAATCATCTGTTGAGGTTTGTCCATAACCCTTATTTGTTACCGCTGCATTTTAAATTGCGCATTATCTTAGTTTTACTCGTAGTCGTTTTTAGTCCTACACTTCTTTTTCCTCTATATCTTCTATCATCTCTTGCAATTCCTTCCATGATTTACTAAACAGAACACTTAACTATATATGTATGTATATATATATATATATATATATATATATATATATGTATGTATTTGTACATGAACTGTCTAAATATTTAGAGATATATATATATACATACATGCACACACAGATTTATACCTTCCCTCCCCTTCCCCATTTTCTAACTACAACTTAGCTGTTCCAGCAGTTTATGGGAGATTTTAGTTTCTAGGTGTGCCTCCTAAAGTACCACAGGAAAGAAAAATATTTATATATGTAGCCAGCCATATTGCTCTCTATTATATAGGGTATATATATATATATATATATATATATATATATATATATATATATACATATATATGCGTAAAAATCACAGAGAAACGTGATGCTCAGATACACAGATACAAAAGAACCCCAAGGAAAATGAAAATAGAAAATATTAGATTAAGTTTCGTGATACTTCTTCTGAAGAATTATTTATTGAACGAGGTTTCTTTACTATATATAGGTACACTAAACGTACGGACATACATAGAGAGACTTATAGAACAATGACGCTCCCATACCAGATATCAGGTGTTTCCTGGGCGGAGATTAAACCTCATTAGACACGTGCCTGAAAGGGTCATTTCTGATGACCGGTACATTTTGTTTATGTTTACAATACAATTTCTTTATATTAATAGGGGTAACCTTGTTCATATAAATACATAAGTAAAATTATATGTACGTATAAAAACATATCTATGCATATGCACACATACAGTATATACATAAATATGTACATCGACATATACATACGTGTACACATACAGGTATACATATACAGACGTACATAAACTTACATATACATGTTTGTATACATGATTAACATGATTATATAGTTATGTACATATAACCCTATCTACATGAACATAAAATTACATATATATCAATACATATATCTAACATAATATTTAGTGCCAAAGCAATTATGTATACTTCATGAAATTTTTGTACCCATCAGTGAATGCTACCTTAGGTCTAAATATTAATTTCACAGTAGCGTTAATTATCTCCGGTATATTCAGTTCTACATTAAGTGGTTAGATTTTTTATAAATAACTTGCAAATCTATTAACATATAAATGCATCAGGTTTGTATATTCCATGTCCAACATTCAAGTTGTTATCAAAGGTTTCTTTTATGAAATTGCATTCTATGATGTTTTTTTTTTTTTTCTAATAAGTTATTTGAATGAACCAAGTTCTTTGCACATGACCAATAATTGTGGGATTTTTATCTCTAACGTGGGCAAAGAGTGCGTTATTATCTTGAACATATCTGACACCTTTCTTATGATATTCAATTCTCTTTTCTAGGGATTTACCAGTTTGACTAATATAGATTTTTTCACATGAATTACATGGAATACGATATTCACATCCCTTGGTAATGCCAGGAGAATTCTTTATTAAGGGTGTTTTTATTGTATGTATATATATATATATACTATATATATCTATTTATTGTATATTTATATATATATAAATATATATATATATATATATATTATATTATATGTGTGTGTGTGTGTGTGTGTGTGTCTGTCTGTGTGTGTGTGGTTAGATGTAATTAAACCAACCAAAGCATCCAAACCAAGCAAGGCAGAGAATGGTTTTCTAATTAGTTGCAAGGTGGCTGTTTAGGTACTAACAGAAAGCTTTTGTACAAACGGTTGAGGGCAACAATGGCACAAAAATTCCAACAATGTGAAACATACAATGGAAAGCTTGAGCACATTTTATTTTTATCAGTGCTGGAGAGAGCGAGATATAAAAAAAAAAATCAATAGCATTACAGGGTATGGGCATATATGAAACACGTGGTGTACATGGCTCCCCACTAATAAAAGGCATACATATGAAATAAAGTGCTATGCCATAGAGAGGCAAACTGTAGATGGGTCATATTGCTGGAGATATGCAGATGTTAGGTGCTCAGTGGAGACCCAGTCTTCTTTACAACAAATGTTAATTAAGAAGCCTTCCTTTTGGGGCAGATAATGAGGAAAGGGCATGTGTAAACAGTGTCAGTGCGCACGAATACATGCATTGCAGTATTTGAATCTTTCGGTATGTGTGGCGGCAAGGAGTAAACTTTCCCACAACGTGACATAGGTGCTGTAGACTGGCGAAGGAGTTTAGAAAAAAGGAAAGAAATCGGCAGGGACAAATAACAGGTCACGATACACCATATCAGCTGCTGAGACATCCAGGGCATCCTCAGGAGTGTTCTTTAATCCCAGGAGGACCCAGGGAATGAGTAAACCAGTTGTTATCATTGCTGTTGGACATAAAAGCTGCTTCTGAGGGTGCGAAGAAATCTTTCAACCATTCCGTTGTCTGCAGGGTTGCAGGTGGTTGTCTGATGTAGGGGGATGCCCAGGAAATTCACTGATGAGGTTCAAAATTTCAAGGTGAAAGTGGTACCCTTGTCAGAAGTAATATGCTCAAGGGTACCAAATCTCACTATTCACCCTGAGAGTAAGGTGGATGTGCATGAGGCAGATGTTGCATTTTGCATAGGGATGGCTTCAGGCCAACGAGTGGAATGATTAATGGTGTTAAACAGGTAACAGTGTTCTTGTGACGCGGGTAGGGGACCTACTACGTCGACATGAATATGGGCAAAATAACGCTGAGGTTCATGAAAGGTGCCCACTCCAGATAAATTCCATATCTGTAAATAAATCCATGACCCAAGGGGTCATTGGCGAATTAGGAGTGTAACAACAGCGCCATAACAGGATGTGAAACTAGACCATGCTATGCAATGCTTACAGTAGCCTGGAAGGCATTGCATGAATAAACATTTATTTGTGTCTTGTAAACAAGTCACAACGCCTCCCGTGGAAAGCAGTTGACCTATTGAGCCCTACCGGAATCATCTGACTTCCGGCCATAAGGCTAAGTGATCATTTCGTTTCGATATTATATAAAACGCTGAGATAGCTAGTGTTACGCTATCGACGCGAGCCTTTTGTAAATCGGTTCTATTCATCTTTTGAAACTGAATGGTCATCCGACCAAACCATCCCATACTCCAGTGATGGAGCTATCAATAGATTGTTTAAAGTTAACCTAAAACTTTGGACTTATTCTAAGAAGAAACCTACAAGTCTAATATTTCTGTATCACATTGAAGAGACATGAGGATGGAACCACATTGTGTACGTACAACATTCGTACACTAACAATTGGTGTCTGCGGTTTTACGACAGTAATAAATCTACAATTACAACAAAGTATCTACGTCTACCGAAGTAATGGAATCATCGAATATCAGCTATAAATCAGATATAAACTGAGTATGTACAGCTGACCCCTTTGAATTCCATCATATATCGATGGATTCATGCGAGTTAGGGATAGTGCTAAACGGTTCTCTCTCCCATACACACAAAGAGTGTCTGAAAAAGCTTAATCCTTTTGACGATAATAAGTTCAATTACAGATTGCACAACGGCTCATGGATGCGATACGACAAGGTTGGCTTCAAGGTATAATGCCCGGACGGATCCACGACCCACTCTCAGGTCTTCGTTGCAGCTGACGGTTGCATCAGGACGTCCACGAACTACACGGTCCAAGGAGTTAACACTATCATCAGGGAACGGGCCTACTTCGCGAATTTCACGTGGACCACTATAATCCCATCCTTACCTCTCCCATACAATGCACAGGTGGCTAATCAGTTGACGCAACTAGCCGAGATGGACCACCCGTCACCGACTTATGCAGGGGGAAATCTTCGTTTCTACGTGTCGCTGTACTTATGAAGTTTGGCATGAACTACAGGTGCAGATCCATCCATGCTAAATGATCTTTGTCTTCAGTAGCTGGGTAGAAGATGGGTGCCAGGGATGTGAGAGGCCATGGATGAAATCAAACACCTGTCGGTGCAGTGGGGCATATATCCACGGACGTGGCCTACCTGGACTGACATCACAAAGAAGGGTGACGGAGTCGTCGTGGGCGATGTCCTCCCAATGGAGGGATGTACAGAATGTCCTACATGCTCGTTACCCTGGATGTTTTCGTTGGGTTTCTGCCAAGGCATTGTAATCCAATCCCTGGTGAATGGCAACCAATGTGTTTCTTGATAAGGCATCAGCAACAGGATTAATTTTCCCGGGGACATGTTGAAAGGGTGCAATTGTATTAGGCCACAGCCGAGAAATGTCGACTTTGATCGGCAGACCAGGCGTCAGACTGTTGAGTGAAGGCATGCATCTGAGGCATTTGGTCTGTGCAAAGACTAAAGGCGTACTTTCTAAGAAGGGGTAAAAATGACAGTTAGCCAAATGCACTACCAGTAATTTGCGATTAAAGGTTGAATAGACTGATTCTGCCTTGGACAGTTTTCTACTGAAGAAGGCCAATGGATAAGGTGCGCCGTTAACCATGTGCTCGAGTAGTACACCAATAGGTACGTCGGTGGCATAAGTGGAGAGAAGGATAGGGTATGTGGCATGGGAGAAGTCAGAGTAGTAGTTGTTGATAGGGCATTCTTTGCATTACAGAAGGCTGCTTCCTGAAGGGGACCCCACTTCAGGTCTTTTGGCTCACCTTGAGGTGTATAGGGGGCCAGAGTGGTGGCAATATCTAGCAGGGGGTAGTGGGACGGTTCTGTTTTCATGTTAAGATTTCTGTAATTCCCACAAGGGAGCAAGAAGCCATCCTGCTTCGGGACGATGTGTAAGGGTGACGACTATGAGCATGAGGCCCTTAAGAAAAGGCCCAGTTTTTCCATTTTGGTGAACATTCGTCTAGCGGCTTCTAAACGATCCGATGCGAGAATCCTGAATATAAGAAATACCGGGGGGGGGGGGGGGGGGTGTTGTGACTGTCTTCTTGCTATTATGATAAATACCATGTTTGGCATGAACCGTGGGTATTTGGCAAAATTCTGGATGGAAATCTTCCAAGTATGACTTAAGAAGATGGGCATAGTCATCCTTGGGTGAGCTGAAGTTTAGTGTGAGGTTGGAGGGGCGGTTTGAAGAGGTGTCGATGAGGATGAGTCTGCGTTGACTAAATGTTGATGTGCCACATCAACCATGAGGTGGGAATGGGAAAGGATATCCGCAATAAATAATAGGAATGTTCAGTCGGCAACGAGCAACTGCCAATGATATTTGGTGCTCAAAAATGATAGTGTGAATGTCTTATACCGTGGGTGGTGATCTCAGATGTGTTGGCAGCTACCAAGTGAGCATCAGCTCTCTACGTTGTGTCGTAGAGAGTGACATTGGTAGAATGGAACTTCATGCACCATTGGCTACCAAAAACCACACACCCTTACCTGTATCATGTAAAAAGAAAAGATTAGTGAAAGGGGAGGCTACTGCCACAAGTGGTGGCCTACTTAAAAGTTTTTTGGCCTCTGAGAACTGTCAGCACATTTCTTTGCAGCAGCCCCAAATCTGGAGTGGTAGTAGCAGAACTGTGGTTGATGGGCTAGTAGCAGAACTGTGGTTGGTGGGCGTCAGTAAGTGGCTATACAGGTCGTTGGTTGGGGCATGAGGGAGGGGTGCCATATGTGGTTGGTGAGTGGTTTTATCGCTGTTCTAGCATGCCCCGAGGCGGATGACTATGTATTAACGCATTCATGTCGTCTTCGGTCAGTGTTGAATACTGGTCATCTTTGTCAGGAGAGGAAAATGAATGTGGTGAAGTGACTGTCCATGAGGGTGTCGCCTTTGGTCATATGGTCCTTCATAGGCAAGGTATCAACACTTTTAAAGTGGATGGCAGCGCGTACAGGTTAGTTTAGGCGTCGCGCGAAGTAGCTTCCCTTCCTGAGGATATCCATCTACTGCAGGTTTCAGGCAAGCAATATTGGTCATTTCCCTGTGGTGAAGCAAAGTCCTTTGGTCCCCCAATGGGACCAAACACACCCAGATTCACATACACACACACACACACACACACACACACATATATATATATATATATATATATATATATATATACATACATCTTTCACTTAATATGTCTGTGTAAGTGAATACATATAATCAATATTATTATTATTATTATTATTATTATTATTATTATTATTATTATTATTGCTGTCTCTGTTTGTGTTAGTCTTATTAGGACAAATGGCTTTCTGTATTTCGTACAAAAATTAACGCATGACAAGTGTTTTCACTTTCCCTACATAACATTATGCGTTATGTGATTTTATCCAACGATTATCAATAGGAAGGCATGTATGGAGGTTATTTAAAATGTAGCAAAGCAGGTCACCACTACTTGAGAAATATGTCGTTGAGTTATTTGTTTTTTATAATATTGAAGAACAAGAAAGTCATCAAATAGATTTTGAAGATAAAATCAGTGTATGCATTCTTATGCAATCTCCGCATTCCTCCAAACTCCTTCTTAGTTTTACGAATCACTTTCAAACTGCTTCCTTTTTTTGACTTCCTTCTCTTTCCTGAACCTTTGAGAAGTCTTAACCCTGTTGACTTCAATGCCTGAACTCCATGTTTTTTTAGAGATTCCTTTAATGGTCTCTCCGCAGTGATCATATTGGACAGTACAGCCCTACCAAATTCCATAGCTGAAGGATTGAGAGCCTTGAATATAAAGGGTAATACCTTCCTAGCCACCCCTGATATAGCTGACAACACATTTCCTCCCCGTCTTCGAGTCGGATAAAATATTGAAATATTTTCTAGCCCGCCACCTCTTGTTAGGGGCGTAGAAAGAAAAAGCCTCCTAAATTCCTCTTCCGATGGTGGAACGAAAGTCAGCCTCATGATCTTGATCGTATCTGCTCCGAAATAGTAATATAAAAAGAAAAACTGCAGTAGGACAGTCTCCTGTGATGGTCAATTGTCAATTAATGCTAGGTAGATCGGTATTTATTATTTTATTTACCTAACCCTGACATGGAGGACGCAGCTCACACTAGAGTTTTCAACAAATCTTATAGTTCTCCCATTCTGATCCGTAATGTTTATAGATATTTGATCCAACACCTTTGTATTTAGAAGTTTATATAATGTGTTATGTATGCCTCTATTCTTGTCGTTATCTCTATGGAAAAAGTCTAAAATATTTACAAGTCTGCTAGCAAAGTAACTCGGCTGTATCACATCCGAATAAATATACATTTAATCAACTCCACAATTTTCAGATGGGAATGTATAGCTTGAAACCTCTCTTTTCTCTCTTTTTCCATAGATTATATATTCTGTATCATCTCTGAAGCCCAGCAGATTGGATGCTTCACTGCTGAAAGTTATATGAATTGTCTGCACATCCCCCTTCCTGAATGAATCACCCTTAACATATCGCATGGTTATTTTTTTCTGAGTGTCATCCCATTTGAATATGGTGCTGCGTTTAATGAATGCTGAATATCTATCACTAAAATAAACCTTTAATTCCTTATTTAAATCGTCGTTTAAAGTCTTAACCAACTTCTTCATATCCCCTGTCATGACACTAATATTAGGCGTATATGCATGTGTATGTGTCGCCATAGTTTCAGCAGTGGAAGTATTATTAGAAGACCGGTAGCGTGTATGCACCTTGATACGAAACTGTGTATCATTCGACTTTATGGCGTAGTACTGAATTGGGTGCATGATAGACACGAGACCCACTTCATACTCATAATCATCCCCCAAAACTATCGGCGTAGCAATCCTATTAATAAATCTACTAGGCTTTTTATCTGGATATGCATCTAAGCAGCCTATACTGGTTAAGTAAAGTGTGTGGTCTCCAGACATCTTCTTACCCTACTGAGGGGGAATATTTCAGTGAGTTCATATTTATAACTATATATGCAGTATACATTTTTAGGAGTATGTAATTGAAACTCAATTGTTTTATTCACAATATTTTATTTTTAAAGAAGAAATATATTAAAAATAAACAGAAATGGTCTGGCTTGCGAATACATTGACAAATAGCAACATTCAACCTCTCCTCTGTCAGCCCCTCAGGTGTAACTATTTTCTTCATCAGCCTTAACAAAATTGTTTACAATTTCTAATTTTCTTAATGGCCCCAGAAGATTGGATATAACCATATCCCCTTTATGTTTTTCATCCAGACTAGAATATAACTTTTCACCTGTGACGATATAAACAGTCCTCCCTTCCAGTTCTTGATTAAAGGCCAATATACTCGGTAGGCCAGCCACTTTGCATCAATTCTTCCCCTCTTGCCAATACCTAATGGGAAAAGCACATGTTGAACGTGATCAAATTTCTGGTTATTCAGCTTATACTTCAAATTTGTTAATGCACTGTGGAAGTGATGTAATCTTCGTTCTTCTATATCATCGCGAAGTCCGTTCACGTGATGTAAATCTTGGGAATACTGAACACTATTCCTTACATATGGGTTATTCTCAATCAGCTCTCCTATACCATACTGAGTTATTAAAGTTACCACGACTGGGTTATCCACATACAAATCCAGCGTGGATGTGTTCAAGATGGCCAAACCCAGCACACTCCTATCCCTTTGACAAGCGTAACTTGCGCCAGGTTTTGTATATCTCATCCCTGCCACATCTGCATAGGGGTATGCCTCCACTACATCCTTCATGGCCTCAAAATTCTTACATGCCACCGCATTGGTGGCAGTGACTATGCAGATGCCTCGCGGCTTGTAGACAGGGCTGGTTAAGGATCCGAATATTACCTTGCAAGCGTTACTACCTTCCATCTTGAAGAAAGCTTCAAAACTTTTGATTGTCTATGCTCGTTCACCCAACTTATATACGATTTGCTTATCAATCCCCCCTCCCCCTAACGATGTGATATTTCACGTTCCACCTTATCTGAAGCTCCGCTTGTAAACAACTTTGTCGAGGTGTATACTCATCTTGTTATCTTCAATTAACATGTATTATCATGTCATAACTCTGATTACTGCTCTACCCTCCGCTCCTTATAGAACAGGTTATATCACGATTCACGCGCCATGTAGATGAAATATACTGTATATATATATATATATATATATATATATATATATATATATATATATATATATATATATATATATATATATATATATATATATATATATATATATATATATATATATATATCAGGAAATTTCGTGATGGGGATATTAAATCTTGTGATCTCTTTGATGTATAGCCCCTCCCTTTTTAATTTCATAGACAGTTTTTAGCTGCTTTATCAGAGCTTTATTTTTAATCATCCAGTGAGGAATATTAGCAGTTTTTATTATATATTCATAGTCATTTAGATATTCATCCTCAACCACTTTTTTACCGTCAAATTTTTGTATCATTCAAAATATTGTACTTATTAATCGGTGAAAGGATATCCCCATTATCATCCTATCTCACGCTAACGTACCTTTCTAAATACTTTAATACACTATTAACATAAGGTATTCTTTGCTGAGTGAAATACATGGGGAGAATTTCAGCTAGTGAAGGCCTGTTAATGGGGTTCTGGTTGCTTATTTTGTATGTCCTAAGAGGAATCGAATTATTCTGCAGGACATTCCTCACATCTCTTATCTTGGGCGCTATAGTAGTCTTCACAATTTTTTTGCGGACTATCCCTATTTCTTTTCCGACGTTCAATAGTCTTCAAGGGGATATTGTTGCTATTTCTGACCTTTGCCTGATATGATACATTCAAAGTTTCGGGTTTTTCCCGCACATTTAAAATACCAGTTCGTCCCCCCTCATCAGATGTCTTTTCTCCTATCATCCACTCGTAAGTTAAGTCATGGAATTAAATACAATTCCCTCATGCTTTTTTTTCATTACTAGGTTTATTTGAAACTACTTGATATTAGTCCTGCTGCCAGTGGTAATAACACAGACAGAATAGCTCCACCTCTCCTACTTTGGAGAATTTTCTTTTTCTTATGTATTGGGGTTTTCCTCAGTGCAATTTTCAGCACTTCCTCCCTGTATCTCTTTAATCTCCTGATATTAGTCACGCCTTGTGTCAGATTCTTCTTCAAGAAATTCTGAAATATTTCAGAAATTGTATTAATATATTTTCCCCCTAGTACAGCTATTATTTTATACGTATGTGGGGCCGGTAATGGGATAGAAAAATAATGAATTCCTTATTGTTTTCTATTAGACCCCTCCTTTTACAGCTGGTCATACTTGAATTATATGGCTTTCATCAAGCCATGAATCAAAGTGGTCTGGGTATCCACTCCACTTAACTTAATACTTCCTTTTACCCCCAACCATTTTTCTCCTCAACACTATTATATCATACAGTTCAGGTAGAGACGTTGGGATTAGTTCTTCTCTATAAAACCCAAGTTGAATTTCTTCACCACTTAAATCCTCCAAATAATAGACAGTGGTTGCTGACTTTTGTCAATCTTTCTTATCCTGAAGATCTCATAAGTATTCTGCACTGTGAAACCTCTTCTGAAGGGAGCATTCCTTTTCTCATCGGCATTACGTACAGTCCTTCCAACATTGTGAGTGAAACTGAATGTCTTTTTAGTCTCATCCTTCTTAGTATACATCCTCGCAAATTGCCTTTCCACATCTTCTCTTGTGGTTAGTGCATGAATCTGATTGGGGGTCTGATTAGCCCCTAACCCGCGATGAGGTGAATCATTATAACTGGTAACAATGTTATTTAACACATTTATATAAGTGAGTGTATTATTATGAGTTAAGTGTTTGTAAATTTTACTCTTCAATGTTCTAATCACCCGCTCAGCAATTGAAGACTTTATCTCTCTTGAATATACACTATACAATTTTATCTTTTTCCCATCAAGATATTGACGGACATATCTATTATAGAATTCCCCTCCCTCATCAGAGTTCAGACGTGACACTCCCTTAAAATCGTCACTGTCGAGTACAGTTTTGAGTGCCTGCATCACACTAGTGCCATTTTTTTTCTTTATGGGTACTACTTGAAGATAGCGGGAAAATATATCAATAGCAATTAAAAGATATTTATAACCACGGTTGTATCTCGCAAGTCTCGACATGTCAGCGAGATCACAACCAGCTATAACTCTTGGCTTTGGTGATAGTACTTTCCTCCTTATGAACTTCTTCCACGTGATTTTATGTAAGGTAGATGATGGCTGGCTTTCTAGAAAATCTCTAACAATACTCCTAGTAATGTTTTCATCCACCTTTCTCGCATTTTTAAATAGTGTCTCTACACCACCGTAGCTATTTGGTGACTTTTCAGTTTTGCAAAGTCTTCAAAATCGAGTTATGCCTTCTGCTCACCATTGAAAAATGACTTGATACTCGGTCTCCTCTACTATGTTAGTATGAAGTTGTAATTCTTCTGGAGTATTCGGTCCCAGATCCACTAATAAATAACCATACTTATTATGAGATAAAGCCCTTTTATATATTTCAGTAAAGTCAGGACCCTTCCTCTTGCCATACAACTGACGTCCGAGTATTTCGATCTGACCAATATCCCTATTCCTCATTAACATATAATGAGAACAATTCAGACTTATACTTCTGCTAAATTTACCTGAGTAGAATACTTTCTGAATTATAAATATTACTGAAATATTTGAGTGTCGACCTGCAGTGAATGCTTGAGTGACAAATTTAGTAATCACACGCATCTATAAAGCAATCATCAAGGACGAATAATAAGCCCAGATCTCCTTCAGCACTAATTCTAAATTTATTTCTAATCCCGGTATGCCGCCCTAAGGGATGGTCATCTACTCCACAGTACAGGATAGTGTGAAAGATTTCATGATATTTTTCGATAATCTTTTGAGCCAACTGTGTTTTCCCTGAATTGCTATATCCAGCTAATATTATCCTGGATAGGGAGGAAAATAAATTTGTCACGTCTTTAGGGAAGCTTGAAGTTATTGTAAAGGTGTGAATGCCGATGAGGAACTAATTCAATATATACATATCTATAAATTATATTATAGGGGGTGTTGAGTTTAGTGAAACACTGGATTTATAATTTTTTAAAATTTTTATTTATATTTATTTACAGTTTAAAAATTTTGTATTTCCTTCATTCAAGTGGGTGCTATTATATAAAAAAATGAGTCTTTATTTAAATCTGTTTACACAAGGTGTTTTTAATGTTTCCATTATTCGGGCGTGAGCTACTATAAACATTATGGAAATTATAATGATGATGATGATGATGGTAATGAGGATGATATTCTGTTTTTCTTTTAAACCAAATGAGTTACAGATGCATTTACGGACTTGATTCAGGCCAGTGTCACAGTCAGTGCTATTTACCATGAGTTAGGGGTGAGAAGGGGAGTATTAGAGGGAAAAAAATGAGAGATATACAGCCGTAGCAGGGAGTAGCGATTAAGAGGTGAAATCTTCGCCTTCCTCACGAATTTCAACCTCTGTGAGAATTATTCTACCAGTCTGTATACCCCTTCTCTTCTTGCGTGAATTGAGATTGTTGTGCATTCCTCTCCGTTTAATGCACCCTGTGGGAGAGACACCTGTCTGTAATGATATCATCCCAGATGATGTGTAAGAATGTGTAAGAGGAGGAGGAGGAGGAGGAGGAGGAGGAGGAGGAGGAGGAGGAGGAGGAGGAGGAGGAGGAGGAGGAGGAGAAGAAGAAGAAGAAGAAGAAGAAGAAGAAGAAGAAGAAGAAGAATAATGTTGACTACCTACCCTCCTCAGTGCATTGTTATTTTTACTCCTTCGTCTCATAATAATTGGCTTCTTGAGAAATATTTGCAAAGAAAGAGTAGGATTAGGTTTTGGAACAGCAGGAGGAGGAGGAGGAGGAGGAGGAGGAGGAGGAGGTATCCACACCGAGTGTGATAGCCGGAGGGAGGGATGAAAGTTCATTAACCCTTCCAGCCATATCATCACAAACCTTTGGATGACCGTATGAGTAAGATTCCTATGGCGTCAAGTAATATCTCTTATCTTGGTAAGGAGATAGGGCTATCTTACGATTACGGGTTAAACACATAGTCCCCTCAACATTTTGCAGGCTATACACTTCTTTTGTCACTATATCACTCCCCCCTATGGAATCCTTATATTGCTGATGCTCTTTAGAATGTTGGATTGACTGCTGTTAGATCGGCTATTCTTTTCTTGTAAGAGTATACTTTAGGCTTGACACCTACAAATTCGGTGATGTGGTCATTTGCAGTCTCAAGCTTTAAGAGACCAAGACTCACCTTCTCTCTTGCATTGTGCAATTGATGGTCTTCTTTTAAAGGGCCTTTTAACTCATCATCTAGATTTTCAACCTCCAAAGTGAAGAAGAAACTATCAGTATCCATGTAAAGCAGCTTTATCTTTTCACCGTATAATCTGACGAGGGTATCATAAAAGAAGTCATACATAATCTTCTTTGATAAGTCTAGGATAGAGAAACCAATGTATATGGGAGAATCTGCCATCATATTCGTCATGGTGTGACTTACAATTATTCTATCCTTACTAATGACATCAACAATGTTTAGAGACATTTCGGAGTGTGTCTTCATTGTTGACGTTTACACTCTTGGTTGAGTAGTTTAACTGAATTTTAATTGTAACCCAAAAGAGAGAATTCATCATAACTTTTATAGTTGATTTCTAATCACAATCTGTCTCCCTCACGCGCATAGCCACACATCCTGCTATATACTTACGAAGATATATTCCTGTCTGAATTTATACACCTTTCTGATAGTCAAAATCTTTAACCCTAATCTTATGAGTGTTTGCAAGAGGGGAAGGCATATTAATTTATTTTTCATGGGTGGGTGTGTACTCAGTAGCTTCCTATTTTTTCGTGGGATGTTAATATTCAGTTCCTTGAGGAGATCCTAAGAATATTTAGAGATCAGATCCTTCGTGATATTAAGATGTTGTATAGCAAGGGGGAAGGCATCAGTTCTCACAGCCACAGAATCTTCAACATGCTCAGTGTCACATAGAATAAAATATCCAATATCGTCATGCGCATCAATGGACAAGATATCCCGTTGTCTGAAAGTATCCAATTCTGAAGGGATGACTCTGAAATATCATCAAGCGGTATTCTGAACTTTGTCATGACGGTCGGGTAAAGAGAGGTGAAATCTGCATACAGTATATATTGAGATTTAGTCAATGATGGATTAAAGTTAGGATTTATGGATATATTGTCGGCGATTGCGTGACGACGGATAAGACTGCAGAACCCTCCTCGAATATTTTCTGTGATAAGTTGATACAGCTCTCCATCACTGATGAGAGGTAGTTTTATACGTGTTTTACAGAAAAAGGCTTCCAGAGAGAGAGAAGTGCAGGTTAGGATATATCTGCAGTCTAGGCGGAAGGAAGAAAATAAGACCTCTCACCATGCCATAAAAATATCACACAGCATTGCAACATCAACTAGTAGGTATAATAAGGTATAGTCAAGGAAATTACCACATTGCGAAGCCTTCCATACGGATTTGATATGTTCATAATAATCTTTAGAAATTGAGGAACTCGTCAACCTATTATTGAATTTAGTTCTTGTTGGGATACCATGTTTAAGAAGGATGTCATACCCCGTAACATAATTATAAGGGTAGAATTATTTGCCAGTCTTAAGTATGAGATCCTTTACTTCATCTGCATATCCTTCCAACAATCGATTTGTTATATGCAGTAAGCCATTATTACGAATATGACTCCTAGCCAGATTGGAAATTCTGCCTCTTATTATATTGACTGAATCTACGAATTTTATCCTGCCTACAGTGCCGTGATAGAATTTTAAACCGTCATTCTTCAAGATATTAAATCTAAATTGAGGAGAGGCATGCTTTAATATGAGGGGTAAATCATAGGGCAAATTATGTAAGTACACTCGGAGGGTTGGAACGACATCCTTAATGTTAAGATTGCATTTATTACATAGAGCACTCTTATAATTATCATATTGTAAATAATGCAAATGATGTCGATTTTTGCGCATATTCTCATTAAATTTAACTTTACATACATCACACTCCACAGCCTCTTTGAAATCCCTTAGGCTTTTCTCAGTCATATGAAAGGGATATTTTGGCAAACTCGCAAATATCCTTCCAGTCACTTGTCACATTATTCAGCATCACATCGATGCAGTCTTCCCCGTAACCGATTCTGTGACTTACATACTCACATGTTCTACCATTAACGATAACATACGCATAAGCAAAGGGCTTTTGTTTAGATATTATTTTCTGATCTCCAGGTGTGTATATGTTATACGCCTCGAGGTACATGAAAGCAACGTGAGACCTTTTACGTAAGGTTGCCTTGTTTTTAAAGGTTTTATACGAGCCACATTGTGGGTAAGACACTGTTGTCATACTTTGGCAGGAAGATGTGTGCGAGTGACAGAGGTCATCCGAGGAAAAGAATGTTAAGCATTTCTTGCATATACTTTGAATCCTCTTATGACGTACTGTATTTGACTGATGTCTGCATAGACACTTCATGAAAGTGAGTAGGTTTCTAATAAGGGCAACGTGAACATCATTTATTAGTAGGAGAGGAACAAAATGAGTGGCCGAGGGGTTCCGTCCTGTCCTGGCTAAATGAACGGTGTAATGATTTTTATGATTTACTTTACTGGATTTCTCTCTTTTCTTCAATGCATAGATGTAGATGTTAATGTCATTATCTTTCTCAATAGTCTTTAAACTTTCCCAGGATATACTTGCTGTTGGGTTAAAGTTAATATTGATATTACCCCCTATTTTATTCCTAACATCTCTATGCAAATGCCCTGGCTTGATTTCTGGCTTGGCTGTAATAATAAAAAATGCAATTAGGGAAGTGATAAGGCAATTATAACCGCTATTAATATTGATTATATTCTTGGCTCCTCCAACACCTGCGGGATATGGGGTAAAGTGAGCAATATTACCTAATTCTCTACGACTGACAAATAACTCCATATCTGCTATTTTCCTTATATTCCATCCGGATCCTTCAACTGCTTTCATTCTTTCCTCTAGCATGACAGGTAGATTTTCCAAAGTGTGATTAATGAACTCATCCTCCTCCCCCATGGTGACTATAAAAGGTGTTGTTCGCAGGTAAAAGAAGTTAGAAATATGAGTCCCGTTGTCAGTCATTTTACTTATCTCCATTTTCAAGGTGAGTGAAATGTTTCCCAAGAATCTGTCAAACTTATTTAAGGCTGTCTTGATCGTCTCTATAATTAATTGTCTATGACTCGAAACACAGTTGATAATGCATTTGTAACTCACCGAATTCAGGGGTGTGTCTAAGATTCGGAAGACGTTGTTCTGCAACTTTGGATGTCCGGGAGAGTCTTCACCATTCCGATCTTCCGAGGAAGTAGGAGGCTGTCACCCACCACCACCAACACGGTAGGGGGCAGTAGAAGAAGAGGTGGAGGCAACATCACTATTAGGAGACGGGGAAGAGGGGAAAGGCTCACCGGCTTCAAGATCCTCCAGAAGAGCTTCAGTGCTTGACTTTACTTCTTCCTAGTCATCTCGCGTTGGCATCATTCCGTAGTCAGGCCATCGAAGTAAACTATTGCAGTCCTCATCTATCTCCCTTAGTTCCTGTGATGAGGGGCTATGAGGGTGGTTGACATCTTAATCCACATTCGTGGACCTAACAATGTCACTGCCGTCACTCATAATTCCTGGGAAAGGTATAAGGCACGTTTTAAAAATAGATAATCGTCATATATATACCTTTCCAGATTGAAAGAGGTTAAAAATTGATAATTGTCATATATATATATACTTTTCCAGGTTGAAAGAGGTTAAAATTTTGTAGATAATTTGGAGGGGGTGAACGTCATCCGTGTGGAGGATTCCTTCTAGGTTCCGATGAGGTTCAGTCTTAACTTGGATATAATAAGATTTTTGCGGGAAGCACTGAATTAGATGCAACTGCTTCACGTGAGAGTCGTCGAGATTTTAATAGAACAATCAGCAGGAGGCTTCCAAGATAAGTGTGGACAGTGACTGGCAGAAAGATAACAGATAACCAGATATCTCTCTATCTATGACACACTTCAGGAACCTCACAAGGTTATGATATTACAAGCATTCCTACAAAATTTTGTATGCGAAACCTTATCATCCTCACGAGAATGATGACACATCAACAGGAGGAGACATTCCTAGATCTGTTTATTCAGCTGTTATCGTATCAAGTATCGTGGCTTATCATCCTCACGAGAAAGATGACACATCGTCAGGAGGACGAAATATTCCTACATCTGTTTATTCAGGTGTTATTGTATCAAAGAAACTAATAATAATAATAATAATAATAATAATAATAATAATAATAATAATAATAATAATAATAATAATAATAATAATAATGAATATTGTAATAATTTTATTAACAATAATTTCAAAACATAACGACAAATTTAATAATTTCCATAATAACTATTTAAGTTTGAATGATGGACTCGTATTATTATTATTATTATTATTATTATTATTATTATTATTATTATTATTATTATTATTATTATTATTATTATTGTACCGGGTTGTTCAAGGATAGACATTAGTCGTAACAGTTGTTTATTGTTAACAAGAAGTTTCAAACTGAAATAATATATTCCAGGTAATACAAAATAATATAATGCCCCCAGGTATACAAATCTTGAATTCCCCCGATTTAATCAATAATGATATTAATGAGTATTGTAATAAACAATAATTTCAAAATATAACGATAACTTTAATAATTCCCATAATAACTATTTAAGATTGAATGAGACTCGTAGTTAGGTATTATTTCACTCACTTGATGGGTTACCTTAGGTTAGGTTAGGCTTCAGATTGAATGGCTAGGTTAGGTTAGGTTAGGTTAGGCTTCAGATTGAATGGCTAGGTTAGGTTAGGTTT
>NC_090729.1:145431044-145443544 GCF_036898095.1 Palaemon carinicauda
ATCCGTTTTAAGTAAGGGAGCAATGTTAAGACTACAGGAAAGAGAACAGATTTAATGATACCCAACCACTTATGGTCCTGGGTTTTACAAGAAATGGTTTCTTTCATGGTCAATTTGTATTCATTTTCAGTTGAAGCACAAAATCTTTGTGCAACAGCTCCTAGCTGAGCATAGTTATCCCAAGTCATATTTGATCTGTTATTTTCCCGGAGATGATAAAACTCCTGTTTCCCCAAAGCATGATTGCATACATTAAACCAGGGTTTGTGTTTTAATCAGCATTTTAACACAGGAATGAATATCCTTATCAATTATGTTGTCCATATTTTCATTTAAGAGAACAGGCTCAACCCCTTGTGATAAATTGAAACGTAAAAGATCACGGAAAATGCCATTCCAATCTTCTTGAAATTTTATGCTGACGAAACCAAGGCATGCTCAGACTTCTGAATTAGAGGACCTACTTTTACTGTTATAACACCTGGTTGATGAATGTACAATAGGTCCAAAAGATTACCAGACCTGTTTGTAGCCTCATTTATGATTTATTAACAGCCTGATTCAGAACCAAATTCAAAAGCTCCCAAGTTAGGGTAATCAGAGTAACAGAATTCATCCACCCCCTATGGTAAGCGTTATAATTACCAACATACACAAAAGGGATTTCTTTATGGCCTTCTTGTATCTTACCCATAGAAGTGGTAAGAACGTAATCGAAGATAGAATAATCCAAGTACGGACTCCGATAGATCGAATATAGATAACAGTTTTATGCCTGCCACGAACTTTTATGATCTAAGTCTCATATACTCACAAGCAGGAATTATGAGAAGCAGGGTACTCGGTCCTAATTCACGCCGTCATCCCCTTACCATAAAAAGGCATCCCGTTTCAAAATTAGTGGTTTCTCAAAATCTGGGAATTGTAGCTCAGAAGGGTGTTTCTTTTGAGAACTACAGTTTCTAAACTTATCATACTGCCTGGAGGAAATTTTGATACCTCTAATATTACCTTGAAATCCTTGAATATTGCAATACACTAGGTGACTATGTGTAATAACTTCAGTAATTTCTATCTATAGAAATGATTTTAATGTTTTCAAAAATCGTACATTCCTTTAAGCGCACATACTTTTTGGTCAACTAAGTGGTGCTTATTTTAAGTGTCAGCCAATAAAAATTTGTTATGGTTTCTAGCAAGTTGGGAGGGGATAGGATATTTAACCCTGGATAGGGTATACTCGGTCGCGCGCGACCCCGACGCAAAAAAAAAAAAAAAAAATCTTGAAAAATCTGTTTTTGCAGTAACCTCCTTTTTTTTTGCTAAAAAAAATTCAATGAATGTTTATAACTACTGTAAAGATAAATACTACTCATCTGCAGAAAAACTATTTATTATAAATATTTTAAAAAATTAAGTAGAAAAAAGACCTTACATAAAAATTCATAAAAAAAAAAATTTATACATATATACACAAATCCTTTTAGGAATTGATTCTTGAATGTTCAGGACACATCTTGGTGTATTTTGGATGAAGTCGGACCCATGGGGGTGAAGATCTGAAATGAGAAAAAAAGGGTAACTTTTTTTGGCCAAAAAAATTTGTCCAAATTTCATGAATTTTTTTGGGTACCCAAATGAAATAGGAAGTGGCTAATTTTTTAGGGAATAAACATATGTTATCCTAAAATAGAAATATGTAAAAAAATCTTCATTATTTTGTAAATTACATTTATATCAGGGGCCATATCTAAAGGTCATTTTTTGAGTACTTAGAAATTTCGTAAAAAAATACATATATTTAATATATAATATGATATTTATGCAGGTAAAAATATACCCAAATATCACAAATTCTATAGGTAACAAGAATATTTATAGATAGGGCAACTTAGGCTTCGGATATGTGTCCAAAATGGCCGCCAACCACACTGACTCAGACTCCCTAATCTGCCACCTGAAATGTAGGAAGGGTATGTCAATTTCAAGGTGTTAGTTACTAATCTAATTATTCTTGGATATGCATATAAATTGTATGGTGGGTTGCTGGATGATTGCCGATTATTTTACGACTATAAAATTAGAATTTTGACCCAAAAAATTTTTTTTGAAGGGATATAAAATCTAAAAAAAAAAATTCTAAAACAATATAGTATTTTAGCTAAAAAATTCCACATTTTCCGACAAATAAACATCTAAATGAATCATTACTCTGCGATAGTTCCTTAGTACGTAGTAATTTTGAAAGAAATGGGAAAAAACGAAAATGTGACAATCACAGGAAAATCGAACACATACCTATATATACGCCATATCTGGCTAAAAAAATAAGATAGGCATGGGTAGCCAGATCATCTTGAAACACTTTCCAACACTAAAAAAATTAAAATTGTTCGACACTATTTGCCAATTTCTTACGGTAACATGACTAAACAAAAAAATGCAAACAAATAAAAAGGGGCACTCGCGGAAAAATGGCCAACATTCTAATATACGGCATCTCAGATAAAAAAAAATTCATGCACGTGGTAGCCCAACCATCAAGGCACACTTTCCAACTAATAAACATGAAAAAAAATCAATACTATATGGCAATTCCTTACTACGTAGTAAATTTTTACAAATATTGAAAAAAAAAACCAGAAATTGACAACCGCAGGAGAATACCCCACATACCAATATCTACGGTGTATCTGACAAAAATAAAGCCACGCATGGGTAGCCAGATCATCTAGACACACTTTCCAACACTAAAAAAGCAAAAGTTTTGCGACACTATTTGGCAATTTCTTACGGAAAAATGATTTGGCCAAAAAATGCAAAAAACTGAAAAAGGGGCACTCGCGGTAAAATGGTCCTCGTGGTGATGAACGGCATTTCAACTAAAAAAAAGTCATGCACGTGGTAGCCAAACCATCCACCAAGACTTTCCACAACTGATAACCTATACAAGTTGCACCATTCTACGACAATTTCATAATAGCCTACGTAATAACTTTGATAATTATGCAACTTACCTTAGAAGGGTAAACTCGGTCGCGCTCGACCCCGACGCGTCTCAGAAATCTGGGAAGGAGTACAGCTACAGCGATGCACGTCTGGACACTACTAGAGCGTGTAGGCGAGTGACCGACTGCAGGTCGATCACCCACAAATTCAGTCACGGGGGTGAGTCACGTGAGAAAAACATCTTTTGTTTTGACGCTCGGGGTCGCGGACGACCCACCTGATAAAAGAGGCCTAGATTAAAAAAAGTTAGGAAATTTCGAATAATCAAGATCTAAATTAATCCTGGAAAAAGTATTGGGATGCTGAGGCCGTATTATAAGAACATCTTCGATAAAATGGAAGGAGTGGCAGAAAGTGGTATGTGACAAATCAAGACCTAATATAATATATTCAAACCATCTATGTTGTATTATTAAAAAAAGGCTATTAGAAAATAGGAGGTTAAAATGTATTTATGATATCTTTCTGCTCAAGAGGCAGATAATGGAATAAGTTAGAAACGTGTGTGTGTGTGATATAGGGTTATTACTGATATGATAGGAAAGGCGATTGCAATGGTATTGGTATGGCATAAGGATGGGAAAGGGGGAGGTAGGTAATAGGCCACAGGTTGAACCTGTTTTAGTTGAAAGGTCAAAAGGGAGACAGGATTAGATGACATGATAAGTAATTGTGAATTTGAAGGAAGAAAGGTTTGTTAGAGGAAGTTACTTTGGCGAAAGTAATAGGAGATGGTTAGGAGTAACGGTGGTTTTGGAGAAGAGTTACTGGCAACAAAATTATAGTTAATGTTGTAGGTTCTATGAATATTTTTTCATATTTTTATGTTAATTTTGTCTTTTATGTATAGTATTTATATTTATATTGATAGATTTATATTATGAAATTTTTCTATTCATCAGTGAAATTAAAACTGACTCAAGGCATATAGGATTTACAAGTTCATCGTAATTAGAAACGAAGTTCATATTGATTATTCATGTTGAATCCCAAAAATGAATTCTATGGGGTTATTGTAATTATCCAAATTAATGATTATGACTCCAAGGCCTAAATGATTTGATATACAATGATTTAATTATTGGAAACAATAATCTTCCAATTAAGTATTAATGTTGAAACCAAGAGAAGTATTCTACAGATTTTTTTATGATTATTTAGATAAGAGTTGTGATAAGAAACTGGCAATTCCAGTTATATGAGGCTTTTTTTTTAAAAAACAATCTCTCTATAAATTTTCAGTTACTGAGCTACATAACTGCTTACACGTCCAATGAGAAGAGATGAAGGGACTAATATGGAATTTATTATTACACGTACAAACACCCAAACATTATACAAACTGATTCAAATATATCCAGGAATGTTCAGATTGTAAATTTGAATTTTTCAGGATCAAAACATGAATTCTGACAAAAGTAAGTAGAGAAGATGGTCGTCCCAATAAGAAATACCAACTTAGGAAAGAGGAACCGTATAGGTGTTAATAGTTGTTTAATGATTTACATCAATGCCAAAAATGAAAGGAACTCAAGAGAAAACACAGAAAATGTACCTCTACCTCCTTATTTATTTATTTATAATTTCCATATTTTTGCTAATAGAGAAGCCTTATAAAGAAATATTTAATAGTCAAGAAAAGTCACATTGGAACATCGTTGACAAAGAAAACACGGTTTGGATATTTATAGAAAATCAACTTCGGGTTTTAAAGTATCATTGAAAGCCAAAGTGTAGAATTTTTTTTCTAATAAATTTATGGAAAGTGTTATCGCAACACCTGTCACCATTGAAAACAGGAATATTTATATAAGGCTTAATAAATATCACCAACTTTTTTCATGCAACTTTTGCTTAATTCATTAATGAGTAAAAGAAGACATTAATGAAAGTGAGAAGGCAGAACTTAATAAAAACGATTGTCAGCAAAAAGAGGACACGTAGAAATAAGGTAATTAAAATTACAAATCAGAAAACATTTTTGAGTAATTTGGATATACTCGATGCCAATCAAGGAAAGGAACACAATTTTATTTAGTATGATACAATAGAGGATGGCAGTATCCAAATTATTCAGTTTATTGCCAGACCTATAGATATTGAAAATGATAGGAAGCCTACTGGTGAAAAACATACACAAAGCCCTTTGAAACCCAGGGAAAATCTAATTTTAGAGCGTTCTAAGAAACACATGAGGAATTGTCGTAAATGCAAGACTTTAATACTTTTTACAACTTATTCTGATTTTATAGAAGTTAGAAATGATTTATAAGCGTATTTTTACTAGGCATCTTACAGCTTGAATGAAATATATGAGCAAAGGCGGTTTTTTAATAACTGTTTCATGGGCATTTTTGGTTTTATATGTTTCGAAGGGCCGTTATAGATAGTACCGCTGGAGACTTATTAGGTCCTTTGACTGGCCAGACAGTGCTGCAATGGATCTCTATCTCTGATTACGCTCTTTCTTTCTATGTCTATACATACATCGCCTAGTCGGCATATTCTTTCCACAATCTCCTCTGGCCTAATAGCACTGAGATTACCAAACAGTTCTTTTTCGCTCAAGGGATTAACTACTGCACTGTGATTGTTCAGTGGCTACTTTCCTCTTGGTAAGTGTAGAAGAGACTGTTTAGCTATGGTAAGTATCTCCTCAGGGAAAAGGACACTCCAAAGTCAAACCATATTATCTAGTCTTGAGTAGTGAATAGCCTCTGTAGCATGGTCTTCCTTTTGCTTAAGAATACACACGGGCATGCTGATTTGTCGTATTTCTCTTACTCAATTTTATGAAGTTTTAATAGTTTATATATGAAAGATCCATTTTAACGTTAGTACTGCTCTTAAGATATTTTATTTTAAATATTTATTACTTCTTTTGTAGTTTATTAATTTCTTTGTTTCCTTTCCTCACTGGGCTATTTTTTCCCTGTTGGAGCCCTTTGGCTTATGGCATCCTGCTTTTCCAATAAGGTTGTATCTTGAATAGTAATAATGATATTAATAATTGTATACTGTAAAACATTACAATTTATGATACCTTGGATTTAATTTCCAAATTCTGTAATTATGTTTACAATGACCTCTCCCTAGTACAACATATATTCATGTCTTAAGCCACTATTGAGATTTAGCGATAGTCCGTTTTTCATATAATGATGATGGATTCCCAGCTTACTATTTTATACATTTTTTAGAATTATTTTTCTTTATAATATATCTCGTAAAAGCTCCCTCGAATCTGTTTCACAGACTATCAATCAGTAGTAAGTTAATGATTGAATTGGCTAATCGCTTAATTAATTCTCGTAAATGAGTGCCGCTGTATGCATTGTCAAAGTTAATTGGTTTTAATTAATAAAAGCCAATTGCAGGTGAGTCTTAATTGGACTTTTATCCCTTTGCTGTAATTAGTTTGAATCTAGAATAAGGAAAAGGGGACCCAGAAGAGCTCTCCACTTTAAGCCTTCCACTTGGTGACTTAAGGTTTTATACCCTCTTTTGTTGAAAGAGGGGTTTAGAGGGCACACTTCGCTTCCTTTGGGAGCATAGGTATTTGTCGCTTAAAGAAGAAATCTCCTTTTACGAGACGATCCATGCTTGGTCCATATTGCCAAAGTTTTAAGCTTGAAAGTACAACCTTTCTTTTATGTTTTTTTTTCTTGTGAGGGGTACAGATAGCAAATATCTTCTGCAGGCCGTATGAAGCAGTTTTATATCTATTTTTGTCAGTAAAGTAGCTCGTTTATTTCATTAAAAGAAAACATATATTTAATCTTTATCAATATTATTATCTTTGTAGCATTCGATTAAAGTATTTTCGTATATTAGATAATAGCTTTGTACATACACGCTAATGAAAACAACTGTACATAGTGTTTGATTAGGTTGTAACTGGAAAAACGATTTTTCACATACTTTATACAGCCAAGTACTACGAAAAATATACCTGTCATTTGAGCTATGATATATATATATATATATATGTGTGTGTGTGTATATATATATATATATATATATGTGTGTATATATATATATATATATATGTGTGTGTGTATATATATATATATATATATATATATATATATATATATATATATATATATATATATATATATATATATATATATATATATATATATATATATATATATATATATATATATATATATATGTATATATATTTAGGCATCACTATATATAATATATATGTATATATGAGCTTTAGGCATCACTGTAAGGCATAGTATGAATACATTTACTGTGAATCAAGAAAGTTAGATTCACGATGGTATCGGAAATAGATTACCTGAATCGAAACATCCTTTCATTTTATGGCAAAAACGATGCCAAAGGAAAGTTTCTATTGTTCAAGTATAAAAACATAAATATTTTTATGATTTATGAAACAGTTTGAAGTAAAGGGAGTTCCCAATGATTCTGTAAACTACAAAGGCTTCACTAAGCCATTCACAAAGTTGTTCTTAAAATAATTCTAAGCATTTTTCTTACGATATTTAGAAATAGTTATTAGTAATGTAAAAAATTCTTTAATCTTTCAAAACATAGATGTTTAAGATACAAGCGTGGATATAAAATGGTTACAGAGCAGAAAATGTGTTCAAATATTGCTCAAAAGACTACCAGGAAATCGCTGGAAATACGAATGTGCCTAATTGATAGATTCAATATTTGACCCGTGTTGAATAGAATTCCATAAGTCTGGTGACCTCTCTGCGCTTTCTTGAGTTCTTTATTCTCATTTTCTTGAAAAGAGGAATCGCTTTGAAAAATTAAAGGTTCCTTTACTACACCATCTTCCATCTCCATATTTCAAACTATGTGAAAATCGATCCATAACGTAGATTTAAGGAATAAAATAGACCTTATACCAATATTTGACAGCAAGATCATTAAGATGCCGAAAACTTGAAAAAAAAAACAACATGAAAACATGACGCACTGAATCAATATTTTCATTGCTCTTCTAATCCTCTTCATTCTATCGTGTCTTTGAGATACCGGGATAGGTTGCTTCAAAATGATAAGCATTATGAAATAAATATAGTAAAATTCTTTTAATTATTGCAAATGGGTTAGTAGATTTGCTGTTCTACCTGTTTGTTCTGCTTTAAGAATATCAATGATATTCTTAGAAACACGAAGAACGGAATGGATATCATAGAGAGTATGAGGCAAAGACAGATTAATTGATGTGGATGTAAGTGTGCACAGTAGTTTCCCATGTACTGTAACTATATTTTAATTGAGATTTGTCGTTTTGTTAATATCGTTAGCTGTATTACATTTCTCGAACATTTAAACTTTTTTTAGTTATGTTCGGTGGCCAATATCTTTCATTTTTCCATTTTTTTTTATTCAAATAGCGTTATTTTTATCAAAGTCAAGTAAAATATTTTGAAGACCTGCAGAATTACACCCAGGTTGATTTAGGCATTATTTTTAATCTAATTGAGATTATTTTTTTGGTAACATTTTCTTATTACATGGTGTAATATTTAGATTTATGCACTAAGTTTTTTTTTTTTGCGTACAATTGGGCACCTTAAGTGATATAAATACGTAGTAATACAGTCTTGTGCTGAAGCATAAAGTCTGCTCTACAACAACAGAGAAAAAATATGTTCCTCCGGGAAATAATTCTGTAGCCATAAAAAATTCCATATCAATAGCCAATGTCTTATAATTGTTTATATATCTGCGTGTATACATATGCGTATATGTATATATTGGTGGAATATGAATAGATGTATAAGTGGTTCCGGGTCTAGAGCATTGATAACGATCTGTGGCTACTCATTAGAAAAGCGGGAGGTATATAAAGTGTGATTTTTTTTATGGGATGCCAAGGAAGTCGAAATGGGAAAAAATATCTTCATGGTTAACAAGGTGAGAAAGCCTATACAAACCTGAAATAGATAGAAATTTTGTAGAAATTCTTATAATTACATAAAATCTATCTCATTGCTTGTTGATGCTTAGGGAAATTTGATTCATGGAAGATGTAATAATATAAGCTTTAATCCCTTGGAAAATCAAGAGAGTGGTAGATACTATTATGGAAAGAAATAAAAAAGGAAGGCTACGGGAAATTGCAGATTTGATTAAGGGAGAAGCCTGTGTCTGAGATAGAGTCGAGAAGACTTATTGACCAGGATGATCTGTAAGGAAGAATAATGGAGGAGAGGCGAGGAACGCCACGTAATATATGACTGTCAAGTAAACTAAGTTTATAAGTCGCATTTGTGCCTTTTAACTTTACCTAGGTTTATTACTTTGTAGTATTAATTTTTGTTTATGTTTGGGTCAAAGTTCGGTGGATTTTGATATATCTCTCGGTCTGTTTCTATATTTTCCAAGTTCAGTAAAAAAAAAAAAAGTCAAAACATGCTCGTACTCCTATCGATTGTCCAATCTTCTTTTATGATAGTCGTATTATTTACTTTGTATAGGTATGTTGACACGCTATTTAGTTTCTGTAAGTAGTGAAATGTCAAAATGATAGCATAATCCTGACGGATAAATGTTTATTTACATTTAAAATTCATGTAATTAAACAGAACATTTATATTTGATATAAGAACTGCATGTTTCCCTTACTAAGTTTACAGTTCTAAGGACCTTCTTCATAACTCCCGCCTTTAGTGACAGTAAGGACACGTTCATTCTTTATTGTTATTGGTGATTTATGAGATTGCATAACATGTATTTTATATATATATATATATATATATATATATATATATATATATATATGTATATATATATATATATATATATATATATATATATATATATATATATATATATATATATATATATATGTGTGTGTGTGTGTGTGTGTGTGTTACGGTCATTTTGAGGAATTGGTCATTTTGCAAACTGCCCGGTCATTTTGGAAAATGACCAAAATATCTGTCAGTATGCAAAATGCTCAAATAATTGTGGTCATTTTGGAAAATGACCAGATGTTTGGTCATTTTGCAAAATGACTATTAGTATCGTTGGTCATTTTGTAATGTTACCTCAATAGCTGCTGTTCATTATGCAAAAATAAACAAATAGTAACTTAAAATTGATAAGGAAAAGTCTAAGTATTAATAAAGGTGTGTGTTTTTTTTTATTCAACATTAAAAACTTACGAATTAGTACCCTAAGCAGATACAAATGTTTCGAAGTGTGTGTGCAAGTGTATGTTTGTCTGAACAGGCAATGCGTCACAGTAAACCTGTATCAATATACTGTTTATGAACTACTGCATTTTGTATACTGGCAATAAACTATTACTTACTTACGCACACACAATTAGTATCCAAAGAAGATACAAATGTTTCGAAGCACTGTCTATGTGTGTGTGTGTTCCGGCATAAGGTCGACATTACAAGTATATTAGAATATTGAAAGAACTAAAACTGAACTTGAAACACGCTCAAATTAGTATCCTAAGCAGAACAAATGTTTCGAAGTGTGTGTGCAAGTGTATGTTTGTAATGTGTGTTAGGGTGTCAGTTAGTTCCTACTGAGGTTCGGACGAGGACGGAAATATTCGTGCTCCTCTCATCACTTATTTGTTGCAAGTGTATTGTACACTGAAAAGCTTCACAATGGAAATTAAGAAAAGTGTTTTCCAAACAAAACTTCTGGAGTCTGAAGAAAAGAAAGCTACAAATAGTTCAAGTTTATTTCCCCGGGAAGAATACGAACGAGTAATTAGTCACCTGAATGAACTTAAACAATCTAATCCTACGAAGACTATTGGGGTAACTTTACAAAATGACCAACGTTACTAATAGTCATTTTGCAAAATGACCAAACTTCTGGTCATTTTCCAAAATGACCACAATTATTTGGGCATTTTGCATACTGACAGATGTTTAGGTCATTTTCCAAAATGACCGGGCAGTTTGCAAAATGACCAATTCCTCAAAATGACCGTAACACACACACACACACACACACACACACATATATATATATATATATATATATATATATATATATATATATATATATATATATATATATATATATATATATATATATATGTATGTATATATATATATATGTATGTATGTATATATTATTTGTATATTATTATATGATGATGGCTCCCTTGTCTAGGCACCAAAAATATATTATAATATGGCTCGTGTCTGGGGACCAAACATATGATATTATATAAATATTATGGCTGGCAACCTAAACAATCTCTCAAATTACAAACTCACCTATTTGTTTTTACATTAAGTCTGTTACACTTTAAAATATTAATACACGAACTCTGAAACAGTTAAATAACTCCCAGACAGCAATACACAAAACACTGAATATCCAAAGGTTCTTTAAGTACACTCAAAACTAGACTGGGTAATTAGTCTTAAGAATTATTCAAAAACAACTCTTAACCTCGATTCTTTAACAGGATACTAGCGAATACCACTTTAAAAAACTGGTGATTGGAATAATACACTCTTCACAAAAATAGATATTTTCTATATAAATTACAACACTTTTAAAGAAGTTACTGTAAACAAATAAATCACACGAAATATTAAGTCTGAACGAAACTTAGATTAAGAAAAAAATGTTACGATCTGAAAATTATATAATCACCTGACTTAAAATATTAAAGCTGAATAAACCTTAGACTAAGACAAAAGAAATACGAAAATTATACAATCACTTGTGTCACTTGAAATTAAATCTGAATACAATATTTAAGTTTGACACTTAATGAAAATAGATAACCAGATCACAATACAAGAACCTATCACCTTCCTATAGAGCCATTTACAAAAACTCTAAGAGAATTTTTATAAGTACTCACTATAATTACAAAAATCATCACACCAAAACTTCGATATTTCACTGAACACTTTTGAAACAATACAGTGAGCTGCTTGTGAGATTGAGAGAGAGAGGGAGATGGCTGTCTTAAAGCTGGAATTCTCTATCTATCTATGCAAACCTGGGTTCGCCTTATATATGAAACTCAGCTACTTCCAGAAGATTCCAGGAGAGCGACTTCTGGAAGCGTAGGGGCTGGGCTAAGGTGTCGGAGATACCAAGTAATTCTCTCTCGAACTTTTATCCACGCAACACAAGGCGAACTCTCTCAGTTAGCTAGCTCCACCCACCCTTGTCCCCGAAATAAAAAAAAAAAGGAGGAAACCCAGCATTAGGGCCTTCCAAAAACTTTCAAAACATATAGCACCCAAAATAATTGCGCATATTAAGTCTGAACGAAACTTAGATTAAGAAAAAAATGTTACGATCTGAAAATTATATAACCACCTGACTTAAAATATTAAAGCTGAATAAACCTTAGACTAAGACAAAAGAAATACGAAAATTATACAATCACTTGTGTCACTTGAAATTAAATCTGAATACAATATTTAAGTTTGACACCTAATGAAAATAGATAACCAGATCACAATACAAGAACCTATCACCTTCGTATAGAG
>NC_090729.1:145446044-145486044 GCF_036898095.1 Palaemon carinicauda
ACCTGCAAACTTTCTTAGTTCGTCAATCCATCGTCTTCTCTTCACTCCCCCTGTTTCTTTAGTAATCTCTAGGACCCATTCTGTTATTCTTAATGTCCATCTATTATCTCTCATTCTCATTTTATGTTGCCCATATCCATTTCCTTATCTTACATGTTGTTAGAATATCCTTTGCTTTAGTTTAATCTCGTATCTATGGTGCTCTTTAATGCCTCATAGTGTTAATCCCATCTTTGTTCTTTCCATAGCTCTTTGAGTTGTAAACAGCTTATGCTTCACGGCTTTAGTTAGGCTTCAAGTTTCTGATGATATAAGCTAATACTGGTACTACCATCTGATTAAATGCCTTTCTTTTATGAAAAAATGTCATTTTACTTTTCATAATCTCATTTTGTCTATCAAAAGCTCTCTATCCCATGCTTAACCTTCTTTTAATTTCGGTCTCGTATCCTGGGAAACACTTATTGTCTGCTCGAATATGTGTATCCAATAAAAATGTCTAGAGGTTCGTCCATAATTCTTATTTGATGTCTCTCAGTATTTTCATTGAACAATATCTTAGTTTACTCATATTAATTTTCAGTCCTACATTTCTGCTTTCTCTATTCAAATTTTCTACTGTCTTTAATAATTTCTTTTTTGACTCACAAAGCAGAACTATATCATCTGCAATTCTTAAGGTTTTTCGGTATTCCCATTAATATTAATTTCCAAATTTCCATGTTCTGAAAAGTGAAATTTTTTTTAGACATATTGTGACTAATTTAGGAGAGATATGGGTCCTCCTGTGTAACCCCTTTCTCAATCAGAATTTTCTCTCCCTCTCTCTATGTAGTTATAGGATTGCTGTACATCCTGTATAGATATTTTCAAGTGCTCTGACATGAGATTCATCTATTCATCTCTATTGTTGACAATAGTTCCATATTAATCGTTGAATTCAAGAATCTATATTTGTGTGTGTGTGAATGTATGTAAGGTTGTACTGAAGTATACAATAAGTCTACGTGGGCATATGGACGAACGGTGCAGGACGTTAACTCCTATTTGGTATCTGCTGTATTGCTCCTGACCCACCACCTACAAGTCCCCATGAATGTAAACAAGTGTAAACTTCTACTGGGGTCAAATAAAACGGCCTGTGGGTAACATCAACCTTTAAGACTTGTTAAGACTTGGGAATATGGAAGGTGCCACCCCGGGCAAAATTGTCGATTATTATTATTATTATTATTATTATTATTATTATTATTAGCTAAGCTGCAACCGTTGTAGGAAAAGCAGTATGCTATAAGCCCAAGGGCTCCAACAGCGAAAAATTTCCCAGTAAGGACAGTAGATATGGAATAAACTATATGAGAAATTATAAAGAATTAAAATAAAATATAAATGGGTATATATACATTTTTATATGTAGGGCCTTGGTTAGATTTTGCCAGTCATCTCTTATCTTGAGCTTTTAACTCAATAATTTTCCATTCATCATCATCTACTCCACGCTTCATAGTCTTCAGCCATGTAGGCCTGAGTCTTCCAAATCTTCTAGTGCCTTGTGGAGCCCAGTTAAAAGTTTGGTGAATGCGAAGAGCATGCCCAACCATCTCTCTCTACACCTCACCATGCTATCATCGACATATGCACTCCAGTAAGCTCTCTTATAGTTTCCTTTTTAATACTGTTCTGCCATTAAACTCCCAAAATTATTTCAAGGGCCTTGTGCTTATATCTACAAAATCTGTTGTTTCATTGTCATACCACAATAAATGACCATACTATATATATATATATATATATATATATATATATATATATATATATATATATATATATATATATATATATATATATATATATATATATGTGTGTGTGTGTGTGTGTGTGTGTGTGTATGTGTGTGTGTGTGTGTGTGTGTGTGTGAATTATACTCGGTATCAGAAAGACCATTTTTCAGGAGGAAGACAAAGAAACACTTCCGCATTCATACTGTAATTACTAGATCATGGATGAATTCCATATGCAGAACAGCTATTGAGAAAATAGCGTTAAAAGAGAAGGGCAATTTTACCATTTATAGTGATTCAAGAAGTTTCCTTCTAGCTTTAGAAGGTTTTAATTTTAGTAGCCCTTTAATTTTCGAAATTTTAAAATGGCTTTTAATTATTGGCATGAAAGGTATAACAGTTCGATTTTGCTGGGTTCCGGCACACGTAAGTGTGTCTGGAAATGAAAAGGCAGATTCACCGGCAAAGAGTGCTGCAGCCGAGTTGCTACCAAGAAGTTATCCAATTCTTTGTAATGATTTTTTCCATCCATATACCAAAGGCACTTCCCCCAATTTTTTTTTTTTTTTTTTGGGGGGGGGGTAGCCGACATCAACAATGAAACAAAACAAACAAAAACAAAGAAGGGGACCTCTACTCTCTACGTTCCTCCAGCCTAACCAGGGACTCAGCCGAGTTCAGCTGGTACTGCTAGGGTGCCACAGCCCAACCTCCCACATTATCCACCACAGATGAAGCTTCATATTGCTGAATCCCTTACTGCTGCTACCTCCGCGGTCATCTAAGGCACCGGAGGAAGCAGCAGGGCCTACCGGAACTGAGTCACAATCGCTCGCCATTCATTCCTATTTCTAGCACGCTGTCTTGCCTCTCTCACATCTATCCTCCTATCACCCAGAGCTTTCTTCACACCATTCATCCACCCAAACCTTGGCCTTCCTCTTGTACTTCTCCCATCAACTCTTGCATTCATCACCAGCAATAAAGAATTTTATGTATAACAATTGGCAACAGCATTGAGATAGTTTAACTGAAAATAAGATGAGAGAAATTGCGATGGGAATATCCCCTTGGAGATATAACGGGATGCCCCGAAAATGGGTGACGACTCTGTCGTCTCCGCATTGGTCACACTGATGGCACATGAGTGTTTTGCTGTCTGGCCAACATCAACCGTATTGCGACGACACTTTGATACCCCTGACAGTGAGGCATTTGTTGACTGAATGCCCCACTTATATTACAGAAAGAAACATATATCTTTTTGAGGCTCGAGCTTGAAGATGACAGGTTCATCCTTGCCAATATCCTGGGACATGATGTGTCGTACAATGCTAGTGGCATTTTTAAATTTATATCAGAAGCAGGTCTTCTTAATACTATCTAACTTCTATAGCATTTATATTTCTGGTTTTAATTGAATATTCCTTTAATCTTTATTTACAATAAACGATATCAGCGTCAATGAACTTCGATATCAGGATGCCAGAGAACTTCAAATCAATTAATCTATATGCAGAAAATTTCCACAATATTAACTACTTCGTGCACCTACACAAGGTTCATTACCAAGATGAAGACGGTGAACCAGTATCTGTACCACGCCGTTTACCTCTGTCTTCTTGCGGAAACTCTAGTTCTTATTGTCTTAAGACTACATATATCACAAACAATTCTTCTTACCAATTTCAACTTAATTTTTCTTCATTCACCTTCACCATACACACCCTGTTTTCGTTAATTAGAGTTGGTTCAACCATCACTTAAAGAATTCTAGTCTTGATTTCCTTGGTTACTAAGTTCTCTTTCAAATGTTTTGTACAAATTCAATTACCTTCTTTACTTAGTGTTTGGTGTACCTTTGCTTTCTTTATAATAGTATCTGTTAAATCTATATCTAATTTTTTTGTATAAACAATCTATATCATTTCTTCTACTTCATATTAATCATATTTGGGGCACCTGGTTTTCATTTTTAACAATAATATTTCTCAGCCTCTTTCACTTGCAAGCACTTTCAAAACCTTTTGATAGCTTCTGCGGGTTTATCTATTTCATATTCCACTTCTGACCCATTATCTTATCTCACAACTTTCCACCTATCTAAAAACACTTTTCTCCAACTTCTTGCAGCAGTCTATCCTTAAAAATATTAAATATCCATGAAGAAAAAAAAGACCCTTGAATGAAACTAATTTTGTTTATTATAATTTAATTTCCTCCCTGCGATTTCTGACACATGTTATGCGCTTATTCATCTTATAAATATTTATTTCTCCCAACAAACATTTTATACCATGCATCGTCACCCTCTTCATTTCATCAATACCAGTTTTATTATTGACCTCTCTAAGTCTTTGTTATTTCATGTGATTTCTTTTTCTCTCTTATAACTATCGTCCAGCTGGTTCATAATAAACCCTATGCGATTCGCTTATCATCTTTATAAATTATTATTATTATTATTACCTAGTTGGAAAAGCAGGATGATATAAATCCAAGGGCTCCAATAGGGAAAAATAGCCCAGTGAGGAAAGGAAATAAGGAAATAAATAAATGATGAAAACAAATTAGCAATAAATCATTCTAAAAATAGTAACAACGTCAAAACAGATATGCCATATACAAACTATAAAAAGACTTATGTCAGCCTGTTCAACATAAAACATTTGCTGAAACTTGAACATTTGAAGTACTACTGCTTCAACCACCCGATTAGGAAAATCACTCCACAGCTTGGTCACAGTTGGAATAAAACTTCTAGAATACTGTGTAGTATTAAGCCTCATGATGGAGAAGGTCTGGCTATTAGAATTAACTGCCTGCCTACTATTACGAACTGGGTAGAATTGTCCAGGGAGATATGAATGTAAAGGATGGTCAGAATTATAAAAAATCTTATGCAACATGCATAATGTACTAATTAAACGACGGTGCCAAAGATTAATATCTACATCAGGAATAAGAAATTTAATAGACCATAAGTTTCTTTCCAACAAATTAAGATGAGAATCTGCAGCTGAAGACCAGACAGGAGAACAATACTCAAAACAAAGTAGAATGAAACGATTAAAACATTTCTTCAGAATAGATTGATCACCGAAAATCTTATAAGACTTTCTCAATAAGCCGATTTTTTGTGCAATTGAAGAAGACACATACGTAATGTGTTTCTCAAAAGTAAATTTGCTATCGAGAATCACACCTAAAATTTTAAAAGTCATACAAATTTAAAGAAACATTATCAGTACTGAGATCCAGATGTTGAGGAGCCACCGTCCGTCCTTGACCTACTTACAATCATACTTCGAATTTTGTTAGGATCCAACTTCATACCCCATAATTTGCACCATGCACTAATTTTAGCTAGATCTCTATCAAGGGATTCAGCAACCCTAGATCTACATTCAGGGGATGGAATTGATGCAAAGAAAGTAGCATCATCTGCATATGTAACAAGCTTGTTTTATAGGCCAAACAACATGTCGTGTGTATATAGTATGAAAAGTAATGGGCCAAGAACATTACCCTGTGGAACACTGGATATCACATTCCTAATTCACTATGGTGCCCATCAACAACAACTCTTTAGGACCTATTACTCAAAAAATCAATAATAATGGTAAGAACCGACCCACCCACTCCCAACTGTTTGAGTTTGAAAACAAGGGCCTCATGATTAATACGGACAAAGGCAGTACTAAAATCAAGGCCAATCATACGAACTTCCTGACCATAATCAAAGGATTTCTGTACAGCATTTGAGATTGTAAGAAGGGAATCCCATGCTCAAAGGCCTCTACGAAAACCAAATTACAAACTAGGGAATAGATGATTACCTTCAGCAAACCTATTAAGACGATTTGAGCTACCACAAACACATTTACATAGAGGAGTAACATTACCAATTCTCCAACAAGTGCTAAAAGCTCTTGCTAACTTGCGCAAAATAAGAGATAACATGAGAGCTAAGAAATTTGCAGTCTTTATAAAGAAACTAAAACAAAGGACAAATACCATTTGGGTCTACACCTCCATAAGCATCAAGGTCCATCAACAGAGCTTTAATTTCACGAGATCGAAAAGCTTACCTCGTTAGTTTAGCCTCAGGAAAACAAGAATAAGGAAGTTAAAGTTTTTCATTATTCTGTTTGGTGTCAAAAACATTAGCCAAAAGGGTTGCCTTTTTCTTTGGACAGTCAGTGACTGAGCCATCTGGTTTAAATAAAGGAGGAACTGTTGCATCTACACCAAAGACGGTAGATGTAAGGGTAGACCACCATTTATGTTCCTGAGTTGTACCAGTAGGGGTTTCTTTTATGGTTAAATTGTATTCCTTGTCAGTTGAGGCATAAACTCTCTGAGCAGAAGATCTAAGCTGAGTATAGTTATTCCTGGTCAAATCTGATCTGTTACCCTTCCAAAGATGATAGGCGTCCTGCTTTTCCAAATAAGCACGTCTACAATCATCATTGAACCACGGTTTGTCCTTTACTCGGTACCTTAGCACATGAGAAGGGATACGCCTATCAATTATGTTGACTAGATTCTCATTCAAAGGGACAACAGGATCAGAACTTCTGTATAAATGTGACCAATTTAAACATAAGAGATCATGTAAAATCCTATTCCAATATGCTTGGGATTTCATATAAATTTTACCAGAGTATGGTACATCAGGGATAGGCTGCTCAGTCTTCATTACTAATAAAATCAAGGCATGATCAGATGTCCCGACTGGAGAACCAACCTTACTAGTTATAACGCCAGGGGAGTCAGTGTATACGAGATTCAACCAATTACCAGACCTGTGAGTAGCTTCATTTATAATTTGCTCACAGCCTGATTCAGAGGCAAAGTCTAAAGCTCTTAAGCCATGGCGATCGGTAGGAGAGATAGAACTTAACCACTCCCTATGGTAGGCTTTAAAATCACCAACAAAGACAAAAGAAGCCTTTTTATAATCTTCTTGTATCATACCCATAATGGTAAGAAGACAATCGAAGATAGAATCATCCATGTCTGGATTCCGGTAGATCAAACACAAATAAAAGTTGGTATGCCTGCCACAAACTTTTATTACTTGATTCTGATGACATCCACATTCATAGCAGGACTTATGAGAAGTAGGGCACTCGGACCTATTATACATTGCCATTCCCCTGGCCCTAGGGATGGGATCACGTTTCAACATTATTGGCTTCTCAAAACCAGGTATAAGGAGCACAGTCGAGTGCCTCATATTAAAAACCAAAGTTTCGAAGCACAAAAGAATATCATACTGTCTGGATGCAATTGTAAGGTCTTGAATATTTGCATGAAGACTACGAATATTGCAATACAGAAGACGACCTTGACAAAATCTAGGACGTACTGGTCCCGGATTTCGCTCAATGTCTCCAGACAGCATAAGAATTAATAGTATTAGAAAAGTCACCATACTTAAAAACTAGATTAACAAGAATAACAAAAACAATATGTACAGAATTATAAATAAAGTGATTGATCATGCCCATAAATAGTAAAAGTCGGAAAAACTGGTTAACATGGAGGAACCAATGCACCATGCAAGGCTAAATACGTGTCAGGATAGCCACTTCAACTGAACGGAGGACAGTAATGATGGTTTTGAGAAGAAAAAGAATCAGATAAGGAAAAGACAACCTTTTGATAAACCACCAGGTATCCATGGCCCTTCTATTAAGCCTGCCCACCACATCATTTAAAAAAATATAAGATTGAATAGTGTGCCCGAGTGTATCCACAAGCAAGAGAACTCTAACCCAAGACAGTGGAAGACCATGGTAAAGAGGCTATGGCACTACCCATAAGCTGAAAAATAAAATATGAAGCACGTGGCTTGCTACCAGGAATAAGAAATTATACATATCATACAAACAACATTTTTATTTAGACAAAAAAAAAAAAACCTTGAATTATGATTATAAATGAATTAACAAACTAGATGACAATAATTCTTAAAGTTAGTATGACAGATTATTTGAGGTTTTCAATTCCTAGAATGTTTCCTGGTTTGGATCGGCATTACTTCCTCGCCTGCATGTAAATAGGTATATGAAAAATCATTAGTTATAATATGACAATATAAACGATTAACTACTACAGAAAGTATTGAATTTATTCCATAAGAGAATATACCAATGTTAGATATAAAATGTAATTTATTCAATTCAAGAAAAATATGAAATAATATTAGTAAGTGCTGTGAGTAAACTGGGGCTAATAGAAGAAATTTAAAACCACCAGACCACGTATAACATATATCCGATCGGGATAAACATATCCTTAAAGATGTATTTTACCCTTCAAATAACGGTATAATAAAATATATATATGTCAGTTATAACCAAGTAATGGAATATATTACCAAATAAAGTCCTTACCAATACTTAAATAATTAGAAAGTCTACCACAAGAAAGATCAATGGCAATAACTGAAATAAAGACAAGAAAAATACTTTCAAACACTTATAACTTGTAAGACTAAGATTTGATAAAAATGATAAGATTATGGCAGGGAGGAAGGATTATTTATAGAGGCAACACAAAGGCCTTAGAGATTGAACACAGTTACCTTTAACATATTACCGTATGATATGCTTGGTACTCACCGTATCAATCCATGCAGGAAGACTATGGAGATGGCCGAGGCAGAAGTAGGACTTAATTTTCATTACGACGAAAAATGCCTGGGATCCGGATGTCGTAATTTAGCACTGCATGCTATAGATTCTTGGAAAAAAACCCACAAATATTTTCTTCTTAATTTAAGCGGAAGATATCTTGTGGTGTTGACTTTCTAATGGTCAGATTCTGAGTCTGCCCTCCTATGTCGTTCTTCGACGATGTAAGGTTTGTTAAACAAAAAAAAAAGGAGTTAGTTAAGTGGCCCAACAGCCTTTAACAGCCGCAGGAAGGACACTTTTGAGTACAAGCATTTCTATGAAAATATCAAAATTAGAAGTCATTCCTGCCGCCATAATATTCAAAGTAAAAATTAAATAGAATTTAGAATACTTATGATGCAAATTTATAATTCAGCATAGTCCAGGGCGGGAGATGAAAATGTTCAATGATATTGAACATTTTTATCCAAAAACTCAAATTAAGTGAAATACGAAAAAACACTTATATTAAGACTATATACAAATAAGTAAAATTGATTAAGCATTTATCTTGTCTTCTCTTCGCTTACTGCAGCACCTCTTCTTTTAGGATGAGAAGACACATTGATGAAGTTATCATTAATAGCTGGTGGATGTTCAATATGGGTACAATTTTCAGGAATTGGTATCAAATTGGATATATCCAACCTAGTAACCTGGCCGGTTTTCCCTTCTATACAACTGCATGAGTAATCTCACCCAAATCACTACTAAATACTTCTAAAACTATACCCAATGGATAATTACTTCGCTTGGTTTATTCTTCTTTGACCAAAACAACATCCCCAACTTTAATTAATTCATGAGAAACAGGCCGATATCTTCCCTGTTTATCCACAGCTTGGTGTATCAAAGTACCTAAAAACTCAGTATGGTATGTATCCACCAATTAATTTCTAACATTGCACAATTTTGAATCATTTTTCTGAGTATTAGATTCATGAGAATGATGTGGATTGAAATCTGGATCATCAACTGGAGAACGTTGAAGCTCAGGAATCAAATTCAACGAAGACAACTCGTATCCCCTGATAAGCTGTTCAGGTGTTATGGGTTCTGGCACATCATTAATATCGTTGCCTCGGACAGCATCTTTGAATGCTATTGGTCGCCTATTGACTAGATGCACAATGTTACAGACAAGAAATTCAGAATCAAAATATGAAAGTACATTATTCTTAATAGCTCCAAAAATTAGCCGTTTGGTCATCTTAACGCAGACCTCTACTAAAGACCCTAATTGACTGCAACCTTTAGAATATTGTTGGAATGAGAGGGGTTTCACATTATTCTCTTCAAAATACAATTGCGTCTGTGGGTCATTAATGAAAGAACTTATAGAGTTTGCTCCTGCCACCAATTGTGTCCCTGTCACTGATACACAATTGGGGAATTCCATACTCAAAACAGTGTAGCTGAAATGCTCTAAGTAAATCAGATACATTTAAACTTCTCCAAATTTTAAGATTAATGGCTCTTGACCAAGTGCAAGATATACATAATAACCAAGTCTTCTGCGAAATGCCTTCATTCTTTACAATAAAAGGCTCTAAATAATCAATAAAAACAGTAGCGAAGGGAATGGTAGGTAGGTCTGATCTGAAATCTCTATAATCATTCTGGTTAAGTTTTACTGTTGTTATTGAATCTCCGACAATGAACACATTGTTTAATAACTTTCTTGACAATTGAAAAATGTTTAGGAAGATGATAATTTCGCTTCAATTCAGTCAGAACAGAATAACATCCTGAATGTAACAATTTTATATGAGCATCCCATATAATGAGTTTGGTTAAATGACTATCTCCAGGCAACAGCAAAGGAAACTTTTCAACTCTACTATAATTAATTCCACTTCTTAAACTTACTCTTTACTCTCAATATGCCTTGTTCATCTAAATACAAATTAAGTTTGGTTATAATAGAAGGAATCTCCTTAAAAAAGTTAAACCTTTCTGAAAATAAAGAAACGCATCTGGAAAATGTTTCCGTTGTTCTATAGATATCAAATGGCGTAGTGCTAATGAAAAATAATTAGCGCTGGCATTAATAGGATTACTTCGGATACCAGCCTTTACTTTCCACTTCTAAAAAATAAGGAACTCTACGGTATAATAGGACAAGTTTCCTGAAATTTGAAAATTTAAAAATATCCAGTAGGTGTCAACATCTACAGTAAACTGATTAGATAGACTCTCTACTGCAGATTCAAATGCTGAAATTTACAATTGACAATTCAGGTACCAGGTCCAGAGAAAGAGAGAAAAAAAATTTGCTTCTGGTTATATGAAATGCATCTGGTAACTAAGAGAGAGAGAAAAATTTTTTTTGCTTCTGGTCATATGAAATGCATCTGGTAACTAAGTCAGAAAGGTTATTCTTGCCATAAATAAAATTGAACCTTACTGGAAAAACTTCACATGACCTCTGTATGCTATTAATCCTATTCAGAACAAGGGAGAAAGCTTATTTAATTTCTCTTGCTTTTGAGATGCGGAATTTAACCAATGCAAAGCACACGAGAGTCTGTGTATGCTTTAATATTCTCCACTTTCAACGGCATTAAGCAAGTAGAGCCAGCTAAGTCTCTGTGGATATCCATGGCACACTCGATGCATAAATTTAAGGCATGCAGTTCAAGAGAAGGCATGGATTTACTTTCCAACAGATTATTAACAAGTCTATTTTTAGCATGTACAAAACTGAGTATACCTGTCTCAATATGCTGCAAGTAAATTACACAACCATAAATTTCATGACTTGCATCTGAAAAGACAACAATATTGAAGCTGCCATCTTGAGGACCTATGTACCTGGAAACTTTCAAAGGAGGAGCCTTGTTGGTTTGCTTGCATATATTTTGCCATTCTTTTTGGACATCCACAGCTAATACTTAATCCCAACCTAAGTTCTTTTGACCCTGCAGCCGATGCATAAACAATCTACATCGGTTAAACAAAGGCATATCAAATCCAAATATATCAAATTGAGAAGGAATTGTCTGTAAAATAGATCTTTTGGTTTTAGCATCAGAATTAAGAAATATAGGTCTAATGAAAATATCATCATTATTTCTGTCCCAAGTTAATCCAAACAATTTGTTATTGTTAGGATTAGTTATCGCTGCATCCTGATCAATTTGTACCTGCAAAGCATTTTGGTTTGTAACAACCTGCTGAATATCAAATTTAAAAGGTTAAAAATACTGGGAAGTTGATTATATGCCCAATCTAATTCTTCTGCAGTATTTGCAGTTATAGCTCCATTGTCCATGTAAATTAGCAAGTAAATTAATTTCTTCAACTCTGATAATCTGGAATTCTCAGAAGGCTGCAAAATTAGCATGCAATATAATGATATCATAAGTAAAAAGGTACTACATCGAAGACCAAAGGAGAACCGTACATTTTTAAAAACCACTAAAGAAAAATCTCTTTGGCTAACATTCTTATACCAAAAACAACAACAATTTAGCTTGATCATTTTCAGATAAGGATAACTTATTGAAGGCTTTCTTCAGATCAGATAACAATTTCCTATCAAATCTAAGGTGCAGAAAAGAGGAAGATGACTTTTGGTTTAGTGAGGGCCCAGAGTACATGCTTTGATTAAGCTTTGATTAGGGGACAAAGAAATACCATTGCTAGAATCTTTGAGATTTGATAAAAATACAATCCTACATTTTGTGGTATCCCTGTCCGGCTTGCAAATAGCCGTGTAAGGCAAAAAATAATATTGAGGATTCTCTGCTTTGAAAAGATCAAAATCATGTATGGGCTCAATAATACCCGCTTTCAATTGTTCTTTTATAGTCTGGTCCACAAACTGTAAATGACCTTGCTGTTGAGTCTTTCAAGATTGACTTCAGTACAAGTTTTGACAGCCTTTCATTTTTAGACAGTAAATGAGAAACTTTGCCATTCCATAATAAGGGAACCACAATTCGTCCATCTGCTTTTCTCTGATGAATGTTTCTGACAGTAAAATCCACCAACTGCTTATGGAGTTCTACAGTTTCATCATTGTAAATATTCTGATCATTATTTAAATAATAATTGCATTCGGATTCTAAGAATTGTTCGGTGGCCTGCTGCAGCTGCTTCGCCATCAATTTACCTTTATCATTAACTACTAAAAAGGAACAGTTGACTTCAACTTTGTCATCAATTTCATTATCAGCAAAAATATCAATTCTAGTATTTAAGAACAACGAGTTAGTGCTTACGAAAAAGGTAGCTGCAGACTCTGCTTTAAAGTCAGCTGTAAGTAAATCCAAATATTTTGATATAAAATCAGTATTGCCAGATAACAGTACTCCAGCATGCGACTCTGTATATACAAATTTGTTAATTTCACCCAAAACTACGTCAGTTCCTGTTAAACAATGTGAGAAATCTGTATCAAGTAAAAGTTGAATATCGCTAATACCTTGAGAATTGGGACAGAGCAATTTATCAGCAAACGCTAAGCCCTTTGAGTGAAGACCTTCAACTATTTTACCAAGCAAAGGCAATTTAAGAGTTATGTTTATATCAGACACAACCAAGGCAGAAATTACAAAAGATAGATTACCAATCCTCAAAGGTACTTTAACAATCTTAGTATAATATTCCTTATCTCCATTGAACCCATTTACTGTAAGTTTAACCTTAGAATTATTCACTTAAGGTTAAATAATTGGACCAGCCTGCTAGTAATAAATGTGCTTTGAGAGCCACTGTCTTTTAAGCCCCCTGTAAACATCATCACAGCCATCAATGCTGAAAGAAAAAGTAGGCAAAATGAAATTACCATAAGAATTAGGACATATTGCGACTCCACTGTTAATATGATGTGCAAGCTCAGAATTAACTTTAATTATTATTATTATTATTATTATTATTATTATTATTATTATTATTATTAGCCAAGCTACAACCCTGTTTGGAAACGCAAGATGCTATAAGCCCAAGGGCTCCAACAGGGCAAATAGCCCAGTGAGGAAAGGAAACAAGGAAATAAATAAATGACGAGAACAAATTAAAAAATAAATCATTATAAAAACAGTAACTACGTCAAAACATATATGTCATATATAAACTACTAACAACGTCAAAACAGATATGTCATATATAAACTATAAAAAGACTCATGTCAGCCTGGTCAAAATAAAAACATTTGCTGAAACTTTGAAATTTTGAAGTTCAACTGATTCAACCACCCGATTAGGAAGATCATTCCACAACTTGGTCACAGCTGGAATAAAACTTCTTGAAAACTGTGTAGTATTAAGCCTCATGATGGAGAAGGCCTGGCTATTAGAATTAACTGCCTGCCTGGTATTACGAACAGGATAGAATTGTCCAGGGAAATATGAATGTAAAGGATGAAAAGTTATGAAAAGTCTTATGCAACATGCATAATGAACTAATTGAACGACGGTGCCAAAGATTAATATCTAGATCAGGAATAAGAAATTTAATAGACCGTAAGTTTCTGTCCAACAAATTAAGATGAGAATCAGCAGCTAAAGACCAGACAGGAGAACAATACTCAAAACAAAGTAGAATGAAAGAATTAAAACACTTCTTCAGAATAGATTGTTCACCGAAAATCTTGTAAGACTTTCTCAGTAAGCCAATTTTTTGTGCAATTGAAGAAGACACAGACATAATGTGTTTCTCAAAAGTAAATTTGTTATCGAGAATCATGCCTGAAATTTCAAAAATAGAGTCATACAAATTTAAAGAAACATTATCAGTACTGCGATCCACATGTTGAGGAGCCACCGTCCTTGACCTACTTACAATCATACTTTGAGTTTTGTTAGGATCCAACTTCATACCCCATAATTTGCACCATGAACTAATTTTAGCTAGATCTCTATTAAGAGCTTCACAAACCCCAGATCTACATTCAAGGGATGAAATTGATGCAAAGAGAGTAGCATCATCTGCATATGTAACAAGCTTGTTTTAAAGGCCAAACCACATGTCATGTGTATATAGTATGAAAAGTAATGGGCCAAGAACATTACCCTGTGGAACACTGGATATCACATTCCTATAATCATTATGGTGCCCATCAACAACAACTCTTTGGGATCTATTACTTAAAAAATCAATAATAATGTTAAGAAACGGACCCACCCACTCCCAACTGTTTCAGTTTGAAAACAAGGGCCTCATGATTAATACGGTCAAAGGCAATCATACGAACATCCTTACCACAATCAAGGGATATCTGTACAGCATTGGAGATTGTAAGAAGGGCATCACATGCTCCAAGGCCTTTACGAAAACCTAAGTGCAAACTAAGGAATATATGACTACCTTCAGCAAACCTATTAAGATGTTTTGCCAGGAGACGTTCAAAAACTTTAGATAATATGAGAATTATGGAAATTGGGCGGTAATCAGTTGGACTTGAGCTACCACAAACACATTTACATAGAGGAGTAACATTACCAAATCTCCAACAAGTGCTAAAAGCTCTTGCTAACTTGCGCAAAATAAGAGATAACTTTGAAGCTAAGAAATCTGCAGTCTTTATAGAAAACAAAGGAAAAATACCATTTGCGTCTACACCCCCATAAGCACCAAGGTCTATAAACAGAGCTTTAATTTCACGAGATCTACAAGCTGAATTAGTTAGTGTACCAACCGTGTTTCACACAATTGTACATAATTCCTTTTGTATATATTATGGTTGTATCTTCGCTCTTCCCTCGCACTAAAACGAACATGAAAATTCAAGTCTGGTTTTTCCTCTGTGATTTTGTCTGTCTTGTGAACTTGTCATGTCCTGTTGCCTTGAGGTTTTGTATATAAGGAGAGTGTTCCACAACAATATAACTCAGTCGTTTCCAATCTACCTTTGATTTCACAACTCCTCTCTCGGCCCGTCACATTGGTGACCCCGGAAGTCGACTCGCTTCCACCGCCTTCCACCCCCACCCCCTCGCCCCTCCATCGTTGGTACTATGACGGACTCTACGGCAGTTGGCGCTACGGCCTCTCCATTCAAACTTTCATCGTTTGCCAGCGGAGAGGCGTTTGCTTGGTTTCAGAGCGGAGAAGTCCAGTTTCGTATCAGGGGCGTGACTCGCTCAACCACCAAAGCGGATTATGTTCTCGCGGCGATACCCGAGGACACCTTCCCAGAAATATCCGACTGGCTTTGTGAACAAGGAGACACCCCAATAGCGTATGGCGACCTCAAATCATACCTTCTGCAGCAGTACTCGCCGTCGCCAGCCGCCCGTATAGCAAAGCTTTTTCAGTTCTCGCAACAACCGTTGGGGGACCAAAGGGCTTCGCTTGCCCTCAGGGAAATGACCAGTATCGCTCGCCTTCAACCTGCCGCAGACGGCTCTCCTCGTGAGGTGAACCTACTCCGTGCCCTTTGGATACGCCGTTTACCTGAACCTGTGCGCGCTGCCATACCCGATGTCGATAGTTTACCCATAAAGGACTTGATGACCAAAGCCGACGCCCTTATGGACAGCCACTTCAAGACCTCCATCAACGCCTCCACCCCTGACGACGAGGATGCCTATTCAACGTACACTGAAGCTGACATGAATGCCGTAGGACATACACGCCTACCCCGTGACGTGCCGAAGCGGCGACAAAGCCGCCCACCACCCACCAATCGCTCGTGCCCCAACGAACGACTTCTACAGCCACTTACTACCTCCCATCCACCTCAGTTTTGCTACTACCACTTCAGATTCGGGGCAACCGCGAAGAAATGTGCCAAAGATTGTCAGTGGCCAAAAAAACGTGTAAGTAGGCCATCGCTTGTGGCGGTGGCCTCCCATGTTTCTAATCTTTTCTTTTTACAGGATGCAGGAACGGGCGTGCGATTTTTGGTAGAAACGGGTGCTTGTCGTTCTCTTTTGCCAAGGAAACTCTTCAAGGCACAACGTAGTCTGTCTACATCTGCCGACGTCCGCTTGGTAGCTGCCAACGGATCTGCGATACCCACCTACGGTTACGAGAACCTCACATTATCGTTCGGAAACGGTAAATTCAATTGGAAGTTTCTCGTTGCTGACGTCACAATGCCAATCCTCGGTGCGGATTTCCTCTCTCATTTCCACCTTCTGGTCGATGTCGCCCACCGACGATTGGTCAACGCAGACTCGTACTTGTCGACACCTCTTCAACCCGCCCCCTCTAACCTCGCTCTCCACATCAGCGCACCCACGGATGCCTACGCCCACCTCCTCACGTCGTACCCGGAAGTTTGCCGTCCAGAACGTCGCCAAACGCCCACGGTTCCTGCCAAGCACGGTATTTATCACCATATCAAGACGACGGGAGCCCCAGTCTTCGCAAAATTCAGACGTCTAGCACCGGAACGATTGGCAGCCGCTAAACAGACGTTCGCCGAAATGGAGAAAATGGGCCTTTGCCAAAAGGCCTCCAGCCCATGGTCGTCACCCTTACACATCGTTCTGAAGAAAGACGGCTCCCTCCGTCCGTGCGAGGATTACAGGCGCCTGAACATGCAAACAGAACCGGATCACTACCCCCTCCCAAACATTGCCGATGTAACCTCCTACCTGCACAAAGCAAAGGTTTTCTCTACGCTCGACCTCCTGAAGGGGTATTATCAGGTGCCTATGAACCCAGAAGACATCCCCAAGACCGCCATCACCACACCGTTTGGCACATACACCTTCAATTGCTCCTGTTTTGGCCTTCGTAATGCTGGGGCAACGTTTCAACGTCTCATGGATGGCATCTTAGGGGACCTCCCTTTCTGTGTATGTTATGTGGACGACATACTTGTGTTCTCCTCCTCAAAAGAGGAACACCTCCGTCACCTGCGCATCGTGCTCGACCGCCTGCAACAAAACAGCCTTGTAGTCCGGTACGACAAGTTTACCTTTGGCGCCAACGAAGTGTCGTTCTTAGGGCACCGTATCACTCCTGAAGGAGTCCATCCCCTCCCTGAGAAGGTAGCAGCCGTTCAGAATTTCCCCACGCCCTCGACCGTCAAAGCTCTGCAGGAATTCTTGGGCATGATCAACTATTATCACCGCTTTCTGCCAGCCATTGCCGCCACTCTTGCTCCCCTCTACGCCTTCCTCACAGGCAAGCCAAAAGACTTGAAGTGGGGTCCCCTTCAAGAAGCGGCCTTCTGCAATGCAAAGAAGGCCCTATCAACTGCTGCGGCTCTCACTTTTCCTATCCCACACGCCCCTCTCCTTCTCTCCACCGATGCCAGCGACGTCGCTATTGGTGCAGTACTCGAGCAGGTGGTCAAAGGCTCGCCCCGCCCATTGGCCTTCTTCAGCAGAAAACTGTCCAAGGCAGAATCGGGTTATTCTACCTTCGATCGAGAATTGCTGGCGGTGCACTTGGCTGTCCGTCACTTTCGCCATTTCTTAGAAGGTACGCCCTTCGTCATTCGCACAGACCACATGCCTCTGGTGCACGCCTTCACTCGACAGTCTGACGCCTGGTCCGCCCGTCAACGCCGACATCTCTCCGCCGTGGCTGAATACAATTGCACCCTCCAATACGTCCCTGGGAAAATGAATCCCGTTGCCGATGCCCTGTCAAGAAACACGTTGGCTGCCGTTCAACTGGGATTGGATTACAACGCCCTGGCTGAAGCCCAACGACAGGATCCAGAGTATCAAGCTTGTATGACATCCTGCACGTCCCTCCGTTGGGAGGATTTTCCCCTCGAAAACTCCAACACCACCCTCCTCTGTGACGTCAGTACTGGTAGACCGCGACCTTGGATTCCTGCTCCCATGCGCCGACAGGTGTTTAATTTCATCCACGGCCTTTCACATCCCTCGTGCCGTTCTACTGCACAGCTGCTGAAGGCAAAGTTCATTTGGCACGGCATTTCTAAGGATGCTAAGGATTGGGTCCGTGCCTGTACTTCTTGCCAAACTTCCAAAGTACATCGACACACGGATTCAGGAGTGGGCACCTTTCCTCAACCTCAGCGTCGTTTCGCACACATTCACGTCGACGTTGTAGGCCCCCTACCCACATCACAAGGACATCGTTACCTGTTTACCGTCATCGACCGCTCCACTCGTTGGCCTGAAGCCATTCCCATGGAAACTGCAACGTCCGCCTCATGTACATCCGCCTTACTCTCTGGATGGATTTCAAGATTCGGTATCCCTGAGCATATTACTTCTGACAGGGGAACCACTTTCACCTCTCAATTATGGACGTCATTAGCGAATCTCCTGGGCATCACCCTACATCAGACAACGGCCTACAACCCCTCTGCCAATGGAATGGTTGAACGTTTTCATCGCACCCTCAAAGCAGCTTTGATGTCCCGCTGCAAGGATTGCAACTGGTTTACTCAGCTTCCCTGGGTCCTCCTTGGACTAAGGACCACTCCTAAAGACGCCCTCGATGTCTTGGCAGCCAAAATGGTGTATGGCGACCCGTTGGTCGTCCCTGCCGAGTTTTTTCCTTCTACAACCTCCTCCGACGATCTCCAGCGCATACGTCACGTCGTGGGAAAATTTACTCCGTGCCGCCAGACTTACAAGCCCCCAGCGAAGCATCACATACCAACGGACTTGCACTCTGCAACGCACGTCTTCCTGCGCAACGACACCAGCAAGCCACCGTTAACGCCCCCTTACACGGGACCTTACCTTGTGATCCGACGCAGTCCGAAAGCATTCCTCCTAAACATTCGGGGCAAAGAAGACTAGGTCTCCATTGATCGTCTAAAACCTGCTTATCTTCTGCCAGATGACCCGCCTACAGTTCGCCTCTCTAGATCAGGGCGCCCATTTAACATGTACAGTATGTCATTTTTAGGGGGGGAGCTATGTACCAACCGTGTTTCACACAATTGTACATAATTCCTTTTGTATACATTATGGTTGTATCTTCGCTCTTCCCTCGCACTGAAACGAACATGAAAATTCAAGTCTGGTTTTTCCTCTGTGATTTTGTCTGTCTTGTGAACTTGTCATGTCCTGTTGCCTTGAGGTTTTGTATATAAGGAGAGTGTTCCACAACAATATAACTCAGTCGTTTCCAATCTGCCTTTGATTTCACAACTCCTCTCTCGGCCCGTCACATTAGTTTATCCTCAGGAAAACAGGAATAAGGAAGTTCAAGTTTTTCATTACTCAAAGGGACAACAAGATCAACACTACTATATAATTGTGACGAATTCAAGCACAAAAGATATTGAAAAATCCGATTTCAGTCTGCTTGAGATTTCATATAAATTTTACAAGAATATGATACATCAGGGACAGCTGCTCAGTCTTCACTACTAATAAAATCAAGGCATGATCAGATGTCCCGACTGGAGAACCAACCTTACGAGTTATAACGGCAGGGTAGTCAGTGTATACGAGGTCCAAGCAATTACCAAACCTGTGAGTATCTTCATTTATGATTTACTCAACCTGATTCAGAGGCAAAGTCTAAAGCTCTTAAGCCATGGCGATCGGTAGGAGAGATAGAACTTAACCACTTCCTATGGTGAGCATTAAAATCACCAACAAAGACAAAAGAAGCCTTCCTATCATCTTCTTGTGTCTTAGCCATAATGGTAAGAAGACAATCAAAGATAGAATCATCCATGTCTGGATTCTAGTAGATCGAACACAAATAAAAGTTGGTATGCCTGCCACAAACTTTTATTACCTGAATCTCATGACATCCACATTCATAGCAGGACTTATGAGAAACAGGGTACTCAGTCCTAATATACACCGCCATTCCCCAGGCCCTAGGGATGGGATCACGTTTCAACATTATTGGCTTCTTAAAACCAGTTATAAGGAGCTCAGATGAGTGCCTCATATAAGAAACTAAAGTTTCTGAGCCCAAAAGAATATCATACTGTCTGGACGCAACTGTAAGGTCTTGAATATTTGCATGAAGACCACGAATATTGCAATACAGAAGACGACATTGTTAAAATCTAGGACGTATTGGTCCCGAATTTCGCTCAATGTCTCCTGACAGCATAAGAATTAATAGTAATAAACAGAGACATTCTACTTATAAACTAGAGTAACAAAAATTATAACAGAAACAATATGTACAGAATTATAAATAAAATGATTGATGAAACCCATAGACTATAGTAAAAAGTTGGAAAAATTGGTCGACATGGAAGAGCCGATACACCATGCAAGGCTAAATACCCTCGAGGATAGCCACTTCAACTGAATGGAGGACAGTAAGAATGGTTGAGAAGAAAAAGAATTAGATAAGGAAAAGACAACCTCTTGATGGACCACCAGGCATCCATGGCTCTTGTATTAAGCCTGCCCAACACACCATTTAAAAAAAACAGGAGGGAGAAAAAAAAAAGATAGAATAGTGTGCCCGAGTGTACCCTCAAGCAAAACAACTCTAACCCAAGACAGTGGAAGACTATGGTACAGAGGCTATGGCACTACCAAGACTAGAGAACAAAGGTTTAATTTTGGATTGTCCATGTAGAAGAGCTGCTTACCATAGCTAAAGAGTGGCTTCTACCCTTATCAAGAGGAAAGTCCACTGAACAATTGCAGTACAGTAATTAACTTCAAATTGCTCTAATAAAGACATACACATGTACTATTTTCTGACAAATATTTCATCAAAACTCTCTAGATTAGAAAATACCAAATTGTCCCAGTGTAAAGAAATTAAAAATAAGTAAGATAAAGCAAAGCCCAAATATTATCCTTAGGAACAACATACTCTGAAAAAGAATGTGGACAGAGAGAGATCAGGCCATAAACAAAGTGAACAACATATTTCAGTAAAACATTAGCAAATTGTAAAGATAATTTACTAGCTTCCTTGGAAAAATGTAAAATGGTCTAGTGTTTCAAATGCCTTATATAGGAAATACTTATGAAAAAGAGAAAAATATAAATTCCTAAATCTGGCGTTTTCTTCTCTACAGCTTTTGAAAGAGCTATTGTCAGTATGTTGTGTGTTATTCTTGTGTAGTCAATCACAGAATATCTTGTAAGTTTCAAGAAAATTATAAAAAGCTTTGTGAATTGATTCAAGAAGGAAGATGATATAAGAAAGAATGTAAGTCAATGAAAAGGAAAATATCTAAGAAGGAAGAGAGAAGCAATTAATGACATAGGTGACACTATTTTTGGGAAGAGACATAGCAATCTGGTTTGAAGTTGGGAGCAGACAAAATCTGTCCAAAATGTTCCTGTGCCTCATTCATTTGTGCTTTGTAACTCCACATCATCAACATTTATGACCTATCTACAGTACGTACATCATAAACCTCCCTATAAAGGGAATACTGGGAATTGGATAGGTAATTCATATGCCATCCATTACACTTATTGCAGCGTTTTTTAAACCTATAGTAGCATTTATTAGAAACATGATTAAACTGTGCACACTTAACACAACCGTGTTTGGACCTCAGCAATTGCACCTTATCTTTAGGGGAAGGAAAGTTTGAACAATTATGAATAAAATGTGAAAATTCTGTTTTACCCGCTTTAATACACAATAAACAGTTAGGGGAATTATTTGACTTTGCATCAACCCTTACCGCTTCAATAGTCAAACTGACAGTTTTGTCTTTAGGAAGAAAGTGTTAACTTTTAACAATTGGTGGAAAACTGCTCTTCGCTCTTTTAGCAATCCGCTCATCAGCTTATCTTTCACAAGCTACGAAGAAATTTGAAAGACTTTCGTTCAAGGAAGGATGCGTTTTTCCTGTAATATGAACTAGATGACGTTGGAAACGGTCGTTAAGACCATGCCAGGCAAAATACCGAAGAAAATCGTCAGCGTTAATATCGAGTGTTTTCACAGACTCGCATATAGTTCCAAGCTTAGAAATGAAAAGGAAGGGAGCATCACCATCTTTTAAATGTAATTCAATAATTTTCTTTATTATGGGATTCTTACGAATATCTTCAGAGGAAAATGCTGAAATTAATAACTTTTTGGCAGCCATATAACTTTGCTTATCTGCTTCTAAAGAACTCAACAAAAGTTTAGCACGTCCCTCGACCTGTTGTTTAAGTAACAAGAGCAAATCCTTGTCAGAATACTGAAATAGATTCGTAGTGGTTTCAAACTCTGATATAAACTTCAAAAGATTCTCTCCTTCACCACTACTAAACTTAGGAAGAGGAACTGTAGGCTAGCTTAATAAACTTCTAGCTGCATCAGGGGGATTAGGGAAACCATTATTTTTGCTAGACATATCAAGAAGTGGTAAACAACTTTCAATTTTATCAAAGTAATCCTGACAAGACATCAATTCTGCATCGAGTTCGGATTCATCTATTTTATCTGAAAATTTATTTGTTAGAATCTGTTCATTCAAGTCTGTTAACTTTCTTTGGTAACTCAAAAGGAGACATTTCTCCGATAACCTTTCAACAGGATTTAATGATAATTACGTATCAGACTTTATGAAACAATCCGTTGCTTTCTTTCGAATCACCTTCCGTTGTCCGACAATCACCTGTAAACTAGCCATTGTGAAAAATGCAGAAAACAAATAGGCAAATTAAATATGAAAAAAATATCTCCTGGAAAAGATTCAAGTAATTAGACAAAACTCACATCCAAGGTCATTTCCACCAACTAATGGAACTCTACACCAAAACCAATGGTCTCACTTTGTGTGCCCCACGTTGGGCGCCATAAGCTGAAAAATAAAATATGAAGGACGTGGCTTGCTACCAGGAATAAGGAATTATACATATCATACAAACAAAATATTTATCTACACAAAAGAACCTTAAATTATGATTATAAATTAATTAACAAACTAGATGACAGTAATTCTTAAAGTTAGTATGACAGATTATTTGAGGTTTCAATTCCTAGGGTGTTTCCTGGTTTGGATCGGCCTTACTTCCTCGCCTGCATGTAAATATGTATATGAAAAATCATTAGTTATAATATGACAATATAAACGATTAACTACTACAGAAAGTATTGAATTTATTCCAAAAGAGAATATACCAATGTAAGATATAAAATGTAATTTATTCAATTCAAGAAAAATATGAAATAATATTAGTACCTGCTGTAAGTAAACTGTGGGGCTAATTGAAGAAATTTAAAACCACCAGAGCACGTATAACATATATTTGATCTGGATAAACATATCCTTAAAGATGTATTTTACCCTTCAAATAACGGTGTAATAAAATATAAATATGTCAGTAATAACCAAATAACGGAAAATATTACCAAATAAAATCATTACCAATACTTAAATAATTATAAAGAACAATGGTTTAATTTTGGAGTGTCCTCCTAGAAGAGCTGCTTACCATAGCTAAAGAGTCTTCTCTACTTTACCAAGAGGAAAGTACACTGAACAATTGCAATACAGTAATTAACCCCTTGAGTGAAGAAGTGTTTAGTAATCTCATTGACAAGTGTATGATGAAAGACGAGAATCTGTAAAGAATAGGCCAGACTATTCTTTATATGTGTAGGCAAAGAAAAAATAAGCCGTAACCAGAGAGAGAAGGCGCCAATGCATTAATGTCTGGTCAGTCAAAGGATCCAATAACTCTAGTGGTAGTATCTCAACGGGGGTCTGGTGCCCTGGCCAACCTACTACCTATTGCAAATGAATAATTGTTCTTGCCCCTAATATTTTTTTAAATATTTCCCTAATACAGTCATACTATATTGATCCCTGTTAGAAATTAAAGTCCCATTTCCTACTGTACTATAACGTCTAATTCGTAATCCAGTTAACTTCTGCTATCGTTCCAGTCTTTCATTTCGAATTTTCCATCCTCGACGGTTACTTTCCGGAGTATTCTCAAACTTAAAATTTTGCATCATCTACTTCTGTCCAGTTTCGTTTCTTATTGAGTTTAAAATTTATGAGGATCATAATCCATATTTCAATATGCTTTAAGTAAATATTCACCAGCAAGGTTATATGACTAAATGGTTGCTGCTAAGGCTTCTAACTGAATTAATAGATATTTTCATGTTGATATTAATTGATTTAAGTTTTCATTTTGTATATTAAGAGAAAAAGAGCATTTTAAGATTTTACATCAAAGCTTCCATATTTTTTCAGTTTATCGGAAGATTATATCCTTGTGTGTTATGAGAAGACAGCATGAATAGTGATGGTAAAGGGTGATTTTGTCTCATGTTGATTTTTTTTTATAGGAAATGCAGATTAATGTGATATATATGACAATTCATTTGCTAATCTTTATATTATTACAGGTGTAGATGTGTGGTTTAACATTTATTATTGTGCACCAGGGATTCATTATAAATTTCTGTTGTTGAACTATCTCGGGCTCTCTTTCCGATTAAGTTTCAAGATTGGTGTATTGCAGGAGGTCTCTTTAGTCTAGAATGTAAGAAATGGCTAATGTTGCGGAAGGTTATTTATATAGGGTTCTTCCATAACTGGGCAGTTCAAGAATGAAAGTGGAAAGTCAAGACAATAAAGTAGTTTCAGTAGGAATGCTATAATCCTAGGATCTGGAAACATATTAGGAAACTTTCATACTTTGTGATCACAAGACGTTAAGGGAGGTCGGATTCACATCCAATCGCCATTATCTCAAATGCAACGAAAAAAAAAAAATAATAATAATTTTATGGTTTTTAGGTTTTGGATGGATTTCTTTTTATGCTACATATAATGTTCATTAAAGTTATTATTATCTCTTAATTTCATTGTTTCAGTCTGTCTTTCGTTACGTTTATTATTATAGATCTTAATGAATTGAGATTGATTTAGCAATCCTTGGTTGTGTTCCACTAGATCCTAATAAACTACCTTAGACGTTATAGAGCTTCTTTAGATTTCGTTACCATGGAGATTTAAAAGATCTACTTTATTTTTTTTTTCTTCTTTTGACTTCGGATATCTGTTGGAGTTAGGAATTAAGAAAGGTAAAATATATAACTTAATTATCCGATCTTCTGATAAAAAAAAACCTTTAGCAAGTCAACTATATATATCATTTCAACCTTCTGTTATATTTTTCTATTTGAGCAAGTTTGTGTATTCTAACCCTTTAGTGCAATGGTCGGGAACACGGGTAAATTACCCCAAAATGGGGTAATTTTGATTTTTTGCGGGTGATGGATATACTAAGTGAGGGAACTAATTTGAAATTGGGAGAAGATATAATTAAGATGGTCAATGTTGTAAAAAGCATGCACTAAACACCAAGATGCTTAATATTCAACCCTTCTTTTCTTTACTGGAATGAGGTGGCCTTTAGGTAGAAATGCCCTAAATTGAATATGGGCTCTTAAAACACAACTTGAAATATTTCTGAGTAATGAAAAACACACTTGCAGAGACGTTCAGATAATCAACCTGGCTAGCTCTTCTTAGCTGACATTTTTTGTCCGTGTAACTGTGCCGAACAAGGAATTGCAAGGAAAGAAAATCAATCTTATCTTAGCAAGGAAAAAAATCCCACCATTAGTATCAAAGCTTCATTATTGCCAATAAGAACACTGTCTTTCCAAAACTAACCGAGCTTTAAGAAGCTGTGGAGACTGCAGTTTAGTAATATGAAGGAGTTGGTTACAAGCCACCTAACCAAACTTCAGAAATAAGTTTTGTGACTACTTTCCAGAGCTTGATTCCGATACTGTCAGCTGGGGTGTAAATCCCTTCAAATGTGAACAGACTTATTTGCTTTAAGAGCTTGAAGAATTGGAAAAGGAGCTTATTGAACTTCGTCTCCACAGTGAAACTAGCATGGAATTTAGGTCAAGGGTGACGTCTCAAGTTTTTGCATGTTAATAGCTGAAAAGGCTTGTCCTACATGTGCGGGAATGTTTTTTTTTTTTTTTCTAACCCGTGTAAATCTAAAATCAAAATACAGAAATCCATTGGATCCTGAAGACAGCAACCAATTAGCAGTGAAATAAAAAATCCTCGATATTGAGAGTGTTGTCTCAATGATGAATGTGTCATTTTTCCAACTCCTGGTGTAGCTGGTATGGATAAAATATATGAGTTTTCAATATCTTTTTCATAAGTTTTATTCGTGTGTCATTCTTGTTTCAGAAAGGGTAAAAGAATCCCCATAATAGTGGATTCAATAACATCATGATTTTGTTTTTTGTACGAATTAGAAATACATGATAGTCAATAATTAGCTTGCTTGTTATTAGATGCTGAAATGTTTGCCTCTTTTTATTCATTCATTTCCTACGAATTTTTCTTGAATGTTATTTCCATGCAAAATAAAAAGGTTGACTCTTACTTTTTAATGATCAATGAAATAAACAATTAGAAATTATGCCAATATAATTTTATTTTTCATGTTCATTATCCGTGAAAAAATTCTTTAAGTAAATTGGCTTGTCCCCAAAGTACTTCAGGGTCAGGGGTAAATTCATTTTATTACAACTTCTTTTGGGGCAACACCAATAAAGGCTACCCGACCCCTGCTTTAGTGGGCGTGCATAGAAAGGATGGAGAAAGGAGAACCCCCCGTTTTATGTTAATTTGGTGTCTTTCTAAGACATTTATATTTTAACATATTAAATGGCCTAACATTTACACGTTAATAGTTGTTGGCACATACTAAATAAATTGAAATCTTAAGTTCTTGGTTACTTAAAAAAGCACCCTACATTTACAAGTTAAAAGTTTCAGACACATAAAAAGACATTAGAATTATAGATATACAAAAATATAAAAGGATACGAGATAAAAATTGCCAGTGACATCAGTAGTGCCAAATAAGTACTTCACACTATCTCATTCAATATTTTGGTATATATATATATATATATATATATATATATATATATATATATATATATATATATATATATATATATATATATATATATATATATATATAGTTTTAATGTCCTTTTCTGAGTTTGCAACTTTTGACTTATAAATGTAATGTCATTTACTAAGTTAGTAACTACTAATTTGTAACTTCAATTTCCCTTTTATTTATTTTCAAGTCTTCTCTTGCAAATATAAACTCCTTAAGTAAATTAGAGGTACATCATCTTCATCTCCTACTACGCCTATTGACGCAAAGGGCCTTTGTTAGATTTCGCTAGTCGTCTCTATCTTGAGCTTTTAAATCAATACTTCTCCATTCATCGTCCTCACTCATGTAGGCCTTGGTCTTACAACTCTTTTAGTGCCTTGTGGAGCCCAGTCAAAAGGTTGGTGAACTAATCTCTTTTAGGGAGTGCGAAAAGCATGCCCAAACCATCTCCATCTACCCCTCACCATGATCTCATTCACATATGGCACTTGAGTAATCTCTCTTATAATTTTATTTCTACACCTGTCCTGCCATTTAACTCCCAATATTTTTCTGAGGCTTTCGTTCTCAAATCTACAAAATCTGTTGAATATCGTTTCATTGTCCTATCCCGACTCATGTTCATACAGTAACATCGATTTCGCTAAACTGATATATAGCCTGATTTTTTTGTGTAATTTCAGGCGATTTTATTTCCAAAATTTACTTAACCTGGCCATTATCTGATTTGCTTTTTTCGTTCTTTCATTAAACTCCAATCCTAAAGACCCTCTGTTAGAGATTATAGTTCCTAAATATTTAGATTATTCCACCTCATTAATCCTTTCTCCTTCCAATAATTATTCAACTTCCATTGCATATTCCGTTCTCATCATCTGTCTTTTTTCTCTTCATCTTGAGCCCAACCTCGTGTGACATTTCATGCATTTTGGTAAGCAAGCTTTGTAAGTCCTGTGGTGTTTTGTAATAAGGACAGCATCATCAACATACTGTAGGTCTGCTAATTTCCTGTTACCAATCCAGCCCAATCATTCTCTGCCACTCGCAATTGTTTTATTCATCACAAAATCCATGAGGAGGATAAACATAGGTAACAACACATTCCCTTGGAGTACTCCACTGTTCACTGGAAATTCATTTGATAGGACTCCATTGACATTAACTTTGCATTTGCCATACTCATGAACAGACCTAATCAAATTTACCTAATAAAGACGAACTCCATAATAACGAAGGACTACAAAATTGGGCGGTGAACATTGTTAGAGCTTTTTCATAGTCCACAAATGCCATTAAAAGTGAATTTTTATATTCTACATAATCTTGTACAAGAATCTAAATGGAAATTTGATTAATATAACATCTACCTTTACGGAATCCTGCTTGTTCATCAATCTTTCTCTCTAGTCTCCTTAGAATGAGCATACTATATATTTTCATGGTAACTGATGTGTGATGCCTCTGTAATTATTGCATCAGTCAGATCTCATTTTTTGCCATTTCCACCAACGCTCCTATCTGCCGTTCATCAGGTTTTGCCTCGTCATGACACTTTCTACAAAATAATTTTGAGAGCCACTTCATTTTTGGCCAATATCATCTCGGCAGTTATTCCATCGTATCCAGGGTTTTCCATCTCCTAAGTTTTTTTATTGATAGCTTTGATGTCAAACACTGAATTCTTTCATGGGCACATCAAAGTCTTTCTCAGTTTCAGGTATATCAATCAAATTATTCCCTTCATATCTCCTATTCATGACCTCTCTCTTTTTGATGGGTATATGCTTCTTTTTTTGCCCCAGTAGAGCTTCATTAATAATTCTATGAGCAATTCTTACACCATAGCCAGGCTTTGTTAGCCTCATCTGCTTTCCTGTCTAAATATTCTCTCCCGTCATTCATGGCTTTTCTTTTGACCTCATTGTCAATACTGGAATACTTAGCATACTCTACCTGGTAATTTTCTTTACTTTCTGGCGGAAACTTAAAACGATAGATTTCTGTCTCTGTCTCCTTTTTATGGTGTCCCAAGTATCATTTGATATCCATGGTTATCTCTTTGTAACTGCATGTCCCAAAACGTCACTACCAACTGACTGATATATGTTCTTAATTTTACAGCATCTCTTCATTAATTATCTGCTCTCCATCTCTTAAACCCTCTAAGACTGCAAATTGATTCCTACATTCGATTACAAATGTTTCTCTGTGCCCATCTTCTAGAAGCTTTGGTGTATCAAACCTAGATATTATATCAAAATCTCTGTTGGGTGCTTTCAGTTCTAATTTCAGTGTGGCATTAAGGACCTGATGATCACTATGAATATTTGGAACTTTATAGCAACATATATCTCTCCGAGTCTCCTTCTCTCTTTATTAATAGCAATGTGATCTATTTGATTTTTTGATTGCCACATGGTGAAGTCCATATATATTTGTGGATGTCCATGTTCTTGAAAAGAATTCCTCTAATAACAAGATTGTTTGTTAAACAAAAACATAAAAAATGTGCGCCTTTTTCATTTGCAACTTCGCCAAGCCAATCAACACCTATCATATTCTCTTTATCTTGATTATTCCTTCCAACTTTAGCATTGAAGTCACCAATCACAATTTTCATAGCCCTTCGTGGGATCTTGTCTATTACACTTTGCAGTTCTTCATAGTATTCATCTTTCCTTTCTTTTGGAGAATCATTGATTGGTGCATACCAAACTATCATACTCATATTGCACTGCTTTGATTTAACCTTTGCAAGTCACAATGTACTATTTACAGCCCTCCATTCCGTTAACCTTTTCTGCTCCTGGTTTCATTATCATTTTTACCCCTTCTTGCCCAACTCTATTTGCTCTTCCTGAGTAGTAGATATATATATATATATATATATATATATATATATATATATATATATATATATATATATATATATATATATGTGTGTGTGTGTGTGTGTGTGTGTGTGTATGTATATATGTATATATACGTATAAGTTCTTTGGTCCAAGAGTTTTTTTTTTCCAATTCCCTTACAACATGTTTCGCTTAGTGCCATGATATCCAAACTATATTTCATAAACTCATTCTCTGCTTGTAACTTCCCAATATGATTCATGGTTCTAACACTCCAATTACCAATTTTCAACTTTTCTTTAGAGAATACAAGCTTGTAATCTTAATTTCCTTTCATGCTTTTGTAACTGTTAACTGACAAAAATAAGGTCCTTTAGTAAGTTGACTATAATTTTAATGGGATGTTATATTTCTTTTTCGGTATTTTCTTAAAAGCACTAAAATGAATATTTTTTTTTTTTTTTTGTATAAATTTTCTCGAAACATTTGAAAATTACATAAAACATGTTTTTAGGTATAAATATTACATAAATAAAGAGAGAAGCGAGAGTAATTAGCGTATTTAGTACTTACATTTGAGCAAAGAAAATTTTCGAATTTCTATTTATAGTCTTATCGTGGTTTCGGCTAAACCAGGTAAAATCTCCATCGGAAAATTTATCTCATGGTACAGCCATTTTCATTATTTCCTCTAAATATACCCTCGTTTGAAATATATCACTATACAGTACAATCATTTAGGCATGTTTTGTGAGGTTTTAATGAACTTACCATAATTACTGACTGTGTAAGGATAACGAAATAAATTCACTGTAGATCTGTACTTTGAGTTTTGCCACATTACTGCCTTACATCGGCGTAGAAAGCAGCGGAGTTCTCCTTTTAGCAGAGACTAAATGCAGTGATCTCACATTGCTGTGTTCAATAGACTTGTAAAGTTAATGAGAAATTGAATAGTAAAGCCCCCACAGGCCATTTACCCGATAGAGGGTTGAAGGTCATCCAGCCTTTTATAGAGATGAATTACGTCATCCTTCTCATCCTCTTAGATATTTAATACTGTAGTATCATATATTAACTGATCAATAGTTCTCAAGTTTATTTTATTGTATAATTACTACTGTATTTTTGCAACACTAATATAAAAAACTTTTGTAAATCAGAAAAACTATTTACTTTTAATTGGGAAGCCAGAGATAAAGTCCCAAAATATTAAGTATCACATATCCTCGTTCATAGTTTTTAATGTAACATATATTTTCATATTTGGGCATTAATACTTTTCGAGAAATGTTATATGGTACCAGCTGATGCGGATTTGAACAAGGAAAATTTATCCGGTACAAATTTCTATTTGGTTAAATTCGATGTATGTTTACACAGAAAATTTAGAATTACACTATTATGACGTTTTTCTATATTATGCTATTCCTAATTGCACTGTCTACCTGTAGATTTATTGAGATATTAAGTATATGGGAAATGCATACGTGTAGTGGCTATCAACTACGTTATTTGAATATGTACTGATCGATAATTGGTATTCTATGGATATGAAGAAAATTCATACATGGGGTTCTTGTGTCTTTCCGTTATTTATTTTTCTCTACGAAAGGCCGATAATCGGTATGCAGTATAAGCATAGTACGTTGTCTGATATTTATCTTTCCTTAAGCTTACTCATTATGTAGGACTGGTTAAAAGAGTAAAGTTTTCAGTGATTGATCGTTTAGATCGAGTAGTTAATGTATTTAACGTAGTAGAAATCTTGAGGAATAATTTAGCTCCGTCGATGAATTTATGTGAAACGGCTCGTATATCCAAGTGAGTAATAGATTAAAAATTTTATCGATAAAATTTCACGTAATGCGTATTATATATATATATATATATATATATATATATATATATATATATATATATATATATATATATATATATACATATATATATATATATATATATATATATATATATATATATATATATATATATATATATATATATATATATATTACTGACAAAGGAGTAGTTTTAATGTTCCTAGGTTTTGTCACATTTCTGTGTTATACATGAGATAAAGCGAACCCTTTTGCTACACCCCTTAACGAGAAACTAATAGTTTCCTTCCTTATCATATAGTCTTTCAATAAAAGATGTATGGGATTGTATATTACGCCTCCATTAAACCATACCTTACCAAAATATATTCGGTTTAATTAAGCACTCCGAACCATTTTAGAAGTTTAGATATACGAAGCTCTGTAAACTTTACGACTAATCACTGACTTATTAATGGCTCAAAATCTTGAGATCTTTTCTTGGAAAGCCTATTCGTTAGTATTAAGGGGATAGGGGAATCTCTCTCTCTCTCTCTCTCTCTCTCTCTCTCTCTCTCTCTCTCTCTCTCTCTCTCTCTCTCTCTCTCAATGTATCGGATTTAAAAATGTTAACATTTGGAGGTTTGCATTTCCAGTTCGTTCCTTTTATCTCTCCTAAAATTGTTTTATTCTCGCCACCTTCTTTACCCTTGCTGTACTAGTTTCCAATAACGTTCTTCCAGTTTTAACTCTGGCCCAAATGAATGTTGGTGCGTTTTTCTTTTTAGGAGAGATGATTTCAGTGTTTTGGTAGAAATTTTACACCAGAATCTCTTATTTTTCTCTATTTCTTATATAATTTCGGGAAACGATGTCTGTAGTTCTCTTTTTCCAAATGTATTTCCGAGAGTAGCCAAGAGTAGCGTATTAAGAAAAAAATTAAGATTGGTATAATGTAATTGGAGAATGTTACACATTTTTCGTTTCTTTTTACAATTCCTTTTACAACTTCACGGGAAAAAGAGACGAAATACTACTAAACTATAAAAAGTAAGAAAATTTTAATTATCCATATGACAACAATCATGTCTTATATTCAGGGGAAATTTTAGATTAGTAAAAGAATTGTATACAAATTTCTCAGTTTTTAGATGGATGGAGAGGGAAAATTGGTTTAACTACACTGCACGGAACTTTTCCATGTAAGTTAATATACAATGTACAAATGTTAATGAGTTCTTTCTGGAAATTTTCCGAGAATAAGATAGCTGGACAAATTTAGTCCTTGCACAGCTTTGTAGGAACTCGCTGGGAAGTATGTAAAACATGCGTATATACTGTATACTCCACTTTAATATTATTATTATTATTATTATTATTATTATTATTATTATTATTATTATTATTATTATTATGATTATTATTAGTATTATTATAACTATTGTTATCATTATTATTATTATTATTATTATTATTATTGTTATTATTATTACTATTAATATTATTATTATTATTATTATAAAAAAATTGCAGTCCTATTTGGAAGAGCTGAATATTATCAGGTTTAGAGTTCCAATAGATTAAGTCACCCATATATGGGACAAAAGACAAGCATAAGCAACTGTTAATGAAAAATAGCAAAAAATGCACAGAAAATAAATAATAGATGTAAGATTTTAGTGATGTTATTTATTTCTTAACTCTCAATAGTTTTTTAAAGTTGTAAGAGGGTCTGTTTGAAGAAGAGATGTGGATAAGAGTCACTGTAAAGGTTAATTGGCACTTAGACCTTTGGCATGGTTATTCTTTAATGTGTGTATATATTTGAATGAGAAATTAGTCGGCGGTGAGTAGATGAGATTTGTTGTTCCAATTTTGAATTATCTCTTTACTCTTCCACAGTCACAAATATAGTTTTGATTTCTTTTACTATTCAGAATAATTAGCTTTGGTAGTGTATACGATCAGTGAAAAAGTTTAGTCTTTTCATTAAATCTTGTCTGATGGTAACACACAAGTTCTGAAGATACCGCTCATTTGCTTTAATTTTGTGCTATATACTGTTAGATTTTTGTAGTTTAAATAATTTCAAGAGTAATATCCAGACTAAACGTGATAACTGAGTTATGCAAAATATCAAAAGATTATAATATGGATGGCTTGCAAAATAATTCTATTTAAAATCTGAAGAGAATATACAATTTTTACAAAAACATCATTTTGTGCAATAAAGCAGTATCAAGCAGGTTTCACTTTAGATATTTTGTATAATCTGTATTTGTTCTGACGCAGTCTACTTCCCACGAACTACATTCTTAGGAAGTTCTGCGATCTCTCAGTCACGACCAAAAAAATCCGGACAGGCCTCCCCCAGCTCCCCCCCCCCCCCCCCGGCGGAAGGATATGACCCGAGGTCAACTCGGTTCATGACAGGCTCAGTGTGGTGAACGTCTTGTTAGTCCAACCAACTTTTCTCCAGTGTTACGTGCGGTCATGTTTTGCCTTCGTGGGTACTTGTATGTTCTTTGCTTGATGGAGGCCGAACGTCAGCAACTCTGTTTTTCAGGAACTTAGTCGAAAGTGGTCGGCGGTTTCTTGTCCCACGTGGTAGGGAGTGGAAAGAACAAGACAGGGAGCCAAGGTGAGTTAGTGCCAGGTCTAAGGCCGTTGCTGAGTCCGATGCTCCTTTTGTCCCTCTACCTATCATTCCAGATGTCTCGGTGCAGGATGATGTGCTGCAGAAGGCACCGTTGGCTTTGGCAGAAGTGGTTTCTGATGTGGTATGGAGCCGCTCAAGTTGTCGAGGAGAGGTGGGATGGAGCAGCTATCTCCCCACCGCTTGATGACCCAGCTTGCTCATGAACATCTCCAAGGTCTTTGCTCATGTCCTTGGATGGAGTAGGTGCCCACCAGCATCTCCGGTTCACAACAGGCTCTTCAGAGTGGCTTCCCCCATTGTAGTCTGATGTTCCAGCTTGGACAAGTCCATCGTAGGGCCGAAGAAGTCTATTGTCCACGGGCAATTCCGTAGAGCCCAGGGTGCGAGCCACTTCCTCCCTCTCCTCTGGGAATGGGATGGAGCTGCTACCTACTCATTCTCCGGGAGCTGAGTGGAGCTGCTTTGCTTCTCTGGTAGGAACCCGGAACCTACGAAGCAAGCGGGTACCTACCCCTCCTACGGGAGTCTGATGGGGCCACACTTCTCCAGCTCTTTCGTCGCCTCCTCCTAGATGAAGCAGCTGTCCTGGACTCTAATGATGGGGGACTCCGGGGATGGAGAACTCCTTTTTCAGGGGGCTTTAAGGGCTTTCTGGAAGAATAGATCATCCCAGACGAGGGCTCTGTTTTACAGGATCAAGTTATGGCATCTGGCAAGTTTCCCCCGTCCCAGTCAGCTAGGCAAGCGATCTAGTGGTGGACAGACTGAAGCAACACCTTGAAGAGAGTCTGTCTACAGGACCCTCCTGAGGAGTTCCTGTTGTTCACGGATCTATTCAAGGAGGGAGGGGGAGCTCATATTCTCGAGGAATTCAGGTCAGGAATTTTTACCTTTGAGTCCCTGGAAAGCCTAGTTGCAGAGAGCACAGTAGCCCTAATGTGCGACAACACCACGGTAGTGGCCTACTTCAGGATGCGGGGCTGCCTCAAGTGTTTGCTCTGCAGCCTGACAGACGAAATCCTGTGATGGTCCGCAGACAGGGGGACGTCCCTGACCGCCAGGTTCATACCAGGAAGAAGAAATGTGATGGAGACCATACTCAGCAAAAGGGGCCAGGTGCTAGGCACAGAGTGGTCCTTACACCCAACCGTGACAAATCAGCCGATTTCTATGTGTGGTTTCCCCTCCCCGGTCCTCTTCACGATGAGGCCAATGCAAAGCTCCCAGTGTTCTGCCTGCCGATCCCAGTCTCGGCAGCAGTCACAGAAGACGTCTTCCAACACCCATAGGATAGTATGAACACGTACGTTTTCTCCCCTTCAGTCTGCTGTGCCAATTCCTGAACAGACTCCAAGAAGCAAAGGGCCCAAGTCTCACTCTAGTAGCCCCATGGTGGCTAGACAATGAGTGTTCCTAGACCTCCTGGAGTTAGCACTGGAGAAACTGGGGCCCCTCTTGCTCAGGGAAGATCTTTTGAAACAGGCCCACTTCAACAAGTTCCACGATGGGTTGCAAAACCTCTCCCTCTCAATCCCAGTGGTGAAGGTTTCCTGGGCAGCCTTGGGACAGGTGTTTCTGTTGAAAGGATTGAACTTCGGCACATCGAAGCATCTCCATGCTCCTGAAGAGCTTCGAGCAGTCATGTCCCCTCAGTCCCTATAAATTCCGGAGTGGGACATGGCCAGAGTGTTGGACACCCCGAAAAGATCTCCATTTGAGCCACTTAAGGACGTCCTGGTTAGGGACGTGACGTTGAAGAGTATCTTCCTCTTCACCCTAGCCTCTTCCACAAGGGTCAGCGAGTTATACACCCTGTTCTATGAGGTGTATCATGAGATGGGTTTGAAAGAGCTGACCTCTCGCTTTGTCCCCTGCATCGTAGCAAAAACCCAGAACCCCGCAGTAGCAGACCCCAGGTTCGAGCAGTTTTCAGTTCCCTCCCTACTGAAATCCAGCGGCGTCAGGGAACTCCTTTGTCCGGTTCGAGCCTCTTTGTATCCACAGGAAAAGTTAAGAAGTCAATCTCAATGAACATCATCTCGTTTTGGCTTCGAGAAACGGTCAGGAGAGCTTAACAGTTGGGGGAGTCAACCCGCCGAGATCAACGAAGCCCCACAAGATCAGAGTTATTATGACTTTGCTGGCATACCCCAAGAACATGGCTGTCAGTCAGGTCTTAAAGGCAGGCATATGGAAGAGCGAGTCCACCTTTACGTTTCATTATTTTAAGGACTTCTTTGTCAAATCCCTTGGATTCCCAGGTGATCTAACCATGAACGATTAAGAGTTGACCGGCCTTGGTAAGTGTGACCCTTCTTGTAGACCTATCTGGGCTGGGTAGAGTTCTGCACTTTTTTTTTGTGTTTTCAGCCCCCCCCCCCCATGTTCACCTGTGTCACCTGTTTCCCCTCCTTATAAGCACAAGTCTCCCAAGAATGTAGTTCGTAGGAAGTAGAATTGGATTTTTCTGGTTGTGACTGAGAGATCCCAGAACCTCCTAAGAATGTAGTTCATGGCAATCATTGTTAAGGGAAATAAAAATTACTAAGAATTCGTCTGTGCAAAATCTTGAGAAATCTTATAAGTATTTTATTTGATTTATTTGCTTCGTAAAGAACACTGGTCCAAATTATACAATTGGTTTTAATCAACAGATTAATACACACTTATTGATGTTAATAGTAGGTTACATAAAAGTTTAGGTTGAGTAATAGACTAGTGATAGAACCGTTATTATTAGAGTTCTTAACAATTTGTTTGTTTCAAACAATTTCCACAGTAAATGGTACTATGCTTAGATAACTATGTTAATCACTTTAGTAACAATCAGCAATGCAAACTCCAAAATGGTACTAGGCTTACAGTTAAATCACCACAGGAATGCCAAGCAATTCAAACTCAAAAATAATACTAGGCGTATTCACTCACTTACATTATCTATTATTACTTTAGTAATTCAAACATAATAGTTAATTGTGGAGATCAGAGGTATCAGTAATCGGAGCTTAGCGCTTCATTGGTTGACGTGTCTTCATATCGGCTGACCAGAAGTGTCTATTTGCACCGCTCTGTCTTGTATATCCTCGCTCTTCGGTTCAAGTTGTATAACCATGTCATGGGATACTCACAAGCCCTCGCCCCCAAAATGTTTTTTGTAAGGATCTTTGTAATACAGCAGGTAACTAAATATTCCCAATGACTTGATAAAAACATGTTCTCAAAGAAACTCCTATTTACTAAGATAAAACATAATTTTGGAATTGCCACTCATTTCAAATGACGCCACTTTCATTCTTAATTCCACGTAATCCTTCCAGAACATTCTAAACTCCATGTGAGCATAATTTTTCCTATCTCGCCATAGATTCTTCTTACGTCATAATGAAATACACAGCGTATTATAGTTGCATGGCATTAGATTCATCACAATTCATTTACATTACTGGTATTTATTTGACTGGGTGAATGCATACGAACTTAATAAAAATTAAAATATGAATACCATCACTAATGATTTTAAGCTATAATTGATAATCCTTCACTCGAGAGATTATTCCTAACACTGACAGCATCATGTGCTATGATGATAATCATCGATGGCCCTACACTTGTGATAAACCTAGATTTATATAATATACCAAAAATACCTTGTTGGTATACAATTTAGTTATCCTGCTTTTGGAAAATTTTTAAAGGTTTTTGTCCAAATTTCTCTCTCTTTCTCTCTCTCTCTCTCTCTCTCTCTCTCTCTCTCTCTCTCTCTCTCTCTCTCTCTCTCTCTCTCTCTCTCTCTCTCTCTCTCTCTCTCTCTCTTTAATTTCAGAAGGTGTTTCATTATAATAAAAACTCAGTATTTTATTACAAGTTTTAAGGATCTTACCTTATATCTTGTATCTGACGTCTCAGATTAGCATCCTTTTGGTAAAAATAATAATGTTGGATATTAAAAAGAATTCTATTTAGTAAAGTTACAATTCAGCGTATTGTGCCTCTTTACTTAGTTAGTGGAATATGTCTTCTTTTAGGTATCTGCAGGATGTACTGTGCATAAAAAATGGGAGAGAGAGAGAGAGAGAGAGAGAGAGAGAGAGAGAGAGAGAGAGAGAGAGAGAGAGAGAGAGACCGGGGGCATTATTTTAGCTATGCATTGCTTATTTGTTGATTCTGCATATCGCGTGGCCCTGGGAACAATGGAATCTTTACAAGTGAATGGAACTTTGACTTTTGCAGTCAGTCTAATTATTATTGCATGATTGACTTGAGTTGGCCGGTTGCAATACTGAGAAATCTCTACGAAGGAATGAAGTAAGCAGAATTTGATTCACGGAAGTCTTAGGGAGGAAGAATTTAAAGTCTTTTTTTTTTTTTTTTTTTTTTTTTTTTTTATCCTGTTGTTGAGAATTACGGGTTCTTTGATACATGGTTCTGATTCAGGGAAAAATCTCTTCCCGTTTGGAGCTAGGGTTTTACGTTAAAAGTCCTGATATATATTCATAAGTATTATTATAGAATCGTGTGGGTTTGATCGATTGAAAAATGATTATCCAAACATGATATTCGTATAAGAAGAAGAAGCAAAAAAGAAAAGTTGTATTCTAATTATGTCAAACATAAATTGGGGAAGGAATGAGGTTCAATTAAATTTTTTCTTCGAAAAGCATGAGTATTGAGGGATAAGAAACGTGTAATCACTTTGTGGGAAAAGCAGATTTCTTTCTTTGTTAAAGTATCGTTTGTTAGAGTAAGTAGATTTTATAAATTTTATTTCATGGGGAAGGAGAAATCTATGTGTCCTTACTACTAATTATATTTCTTGGGGAACTGAGCTTCGTAAGTATTTGTTCCAGGAAGCCTTTAATTGTATTGTAATATGAAAAAAGGGGCGTAGCTAGAGATTTGGGGGACCGTGTCCCGGATATAGTAAAGTCCCCCTTCCCCTTCACGGTGATTTTAAATGTATCCCTAAAACCATACTTTTATTTTCTGGAAAAAATAAGAATAGATAAATAAATAAATTAAATGCAAAAACGAGAATGATTTTCACATTTATATTGAAATGATAACCACTATTAGTTCCTTGTTGACCGTTATGTTCTTACAACCCTACTTTCTTTTTAAAGTTCAGTAATCCAAAAAGTCTTGATTTTTACAAATGCCTTTCATTTACTGTACATGATGGTATATTATACATTTTGAGGGTGCACTGATCACTCATGTTTGGTATTCTTTTCTGTTCTCCCTCCCTCCCTTTTCCTCTACCTAACTTATGACCTGCAGTGGTCGACGAATAACCATGTATGCAATGCACTGTTAATATCATTAGACAAATATTTGTGTGTATTTTAACGCTGTCATGGTATTCCTTCTTTATCCCTGGATATGTACTATAAGTTGTGTGACCAACATTCTAATAATTGCGCTGCGAGGGGTAGAGATTCCAGAAAGAAAAAGCGCGAGATCATCTA
>NC_090729.1:145491044-145505383 GCF_036898095.1 Palaemon carinicauda
TTTTTCTCACAGAATTGAATTAAAAGCTCAAGATAGAGACGACAGGCGAAATCTAGCCGAGGCCTTTGTGTCAATAGACGGAGGGGATGATGATTACCATTTTTCTTCCCCCTCCCCCCCCCCCCCCCTTTATTCATACTCTTGCATGCTAGCATCTGGTGTTATTTTCTTCATGCAACGAAACAACTCTCCCATATCCAACGCCACTCCCTGCTTACCCATCAACTCATCAAGGAATTTAAAAAGTACCTTATTTTTTCTCTTCCATTTCTTTAATCCTTGCTAAACGGTTCATCAATTTTATTCTCTTTGCATCCCCACCCTTTCCAATTTGCTTATTTTAATTACATTTCCTGCTACGTTTTCAAACTTCCCACTCCAACTTACATTTACCGTAGCTCTGCTTCAACCAAATAAAGGTCAGATATACTTCTAGCCATTCCTGTAGCTATTCGATTTCTTCTAAACCAACTCACAATCTGGTAGGTTCTTTTCCTCACCATTTTGTTTTTCCCAATTATAATTAGATTCCTTTGCAGAAACCATGTATTCCTACAATCAAGTGTATTCTTAACTAGATTTTTATCAGACGGTCTCCATTTTCAATTATTCCAGCAACACCACACCTACCAAAAATTCCTTTTTTTTCTGGTCACTTACATTTTATTCAGAACTATTAGCACACACATACTTTCATGTTCTGCAAACCTAACCGGACAATAACGAAGTTTTTCCAGAAAGAATAATTTTATTCTTTTTATGCTTGTACCATACATGCTTATTATCACAAATTATACGTTTCCCACACTCATTGTTAGGAACATAATCATCAAACTAATATATCTGTACTATTTCACGCTACATATAGTCTTCCTAGCAATACTAGAGTTACCCCTCCCTTGCCTTTCACTCCTAAAAGCTACTATCACTCTTTGTTTTTTTCTTTTATGCACAGACTGTACTTTACATTTCGTTTCAAAACTATCAATGCACCTATCTTTCTGTCCTTGAACAAATTGGCTATCATAAATTTCTTCTCATCTGGACTACATCCATGCACGTTAAAAATTTCAATATTTTTCATTCTTATCTGGTTTTATTTCATATATATATATATATATATATATATATATATATATATATATATATATATATATATATATATATATATATATATATATATATATATATATATATATATATATATATATATATATATATATATATATATATATGTATGTATGTATGTATGTATGTATGTCATCATCATCATCATCATCTCCTATGCAAATTTATGCAAAGTGCCTCTATTAGATTTCGTCAGTCGTCTCTATCCTGAGCTTTTAAATCAATAATTTGCCATTCATCGTCTCCTACTTCACGCTTCATAGTCCTCAGCCATGTAGGCCGGGGTATTCCAAGTCTACTAGTGCATTGTGGAGCCCAGTTAAATGTTTGGTGAACTAATCTCTCTTGGGGAGTGTGAAGAGGATGCACAAACCATCTCCATCTACCTCTCATCATGATCTCATCCACATATGGCACTCGAGTAATCTCTTATAGTTTCATTTCTAATCCTGTCCTGACGTTTAACTCCCAATATCCTTCTGAGGGCTTTGTTCTCAAATCTACTAAAGCTATTGGAGATTTTTTATTGTCATGCCATGACTCATGTTCATGCAGTAACACCGATATCACTAAACTGATATATAGCCTGATTTTTATATGTATGTAATTTTAGGCGATTTGATTCCCGAACTTCACTTATCCCAGCCACTGTCTGACCTGCCCCCTTCAATCTTTCACCAAACTCCAATTCCAATTGTATGTGTGTGTGTGTGTGTGTGTGTGTGTGTGTAATTTCTATTTTTTCCAGGTCCATTTATTTCATAGACCACGGAATTGCGATTACATTTAATTAACGATTCCATTTCATTAATAGTGAGATTCCCAATTTGAGACTCATTAATTTATATACTTTTATACCTTTCGTGTTTATTAGTTGAAATTTTCTCAAATCCTGGTAATTTACCATTGTATTTGAATCGGCTGACACCGGATTATTTCTAGTTGAAAGCTGCCCAATGCTTCCGTTCAAAATTATTTGATAATTGGAAATGCACGTACGTAAGAGAAAAATATAGGGGAAAAGAAATATGCTAAGATGATTTGATCTTATATCCTTGGAAACATGGTGATGAACTGAAAAGCTACAATTCCCCTAATTCTTATAAATGAGTCTGAAATTAGATCAGAATCCAATTTCATGCATGAGATAATCATATAATTATAAAGTTCACAGAATTATCATATGAAGAATAAACTATTTTACGACAAATTTCAGTTTTGCAAATGGACACGAAAAAATAAATCCTCTTAAGCAAAAATAAACCTCTCACGCCTAGCAAAGGTAAATAATTTAATTTAGAAAACTTGCTTAATTGAACGGAGAGAAAGTACGTGAGTGCAGAGCTACAAGGTTTCTTATAAATAAAAAAGAAAGATCACAGTACAGATTAGGATTAAATTATGACAAGTGCAGTGCAATTACAAATCAGTTAACTAACTATTAAAATCTATATACTGTATGTGAATAATATAACATAAATTGAAATTGAGATGTATTTAATTGTATGAACACTCAAACACTGTCACACAGTCTAAGACGTTATGCGTCTTTGCTTGTGGATATTCATTGAAAAGGTAACCATCAAGAAATGCCAAGCACCACAACCACGCCAGAACCTTGAAAAACTGAAGCGAATTCGGTCCTGTGTCGCTGGAGTATTTCAGAATTGGCGGTAGTAAGTATGATTGACGCCAAAGTGTAAGGGAGTGACGTGAATCTAAAATTTTGGGTGGGAGTCTGTCTGTGATTTATGATAAGAGTTAATAATTTAAAAGTTAGGATATATAGGGGCCTTTAATGTATAACTAACTGTAAGGCAATAGAATGAACTGTTTCCTTATAAAGAGCCGATTTTCATAATTAGAGGAAAAATCGAGGAAAGGAGGATGAAAAGAAGACTTAGACAAAATATATGGATGGATTGGTGAGAATGACTGAGTTGAGATTATCTGCAGCTCGGTTGTTGCGGAAAGACGGAAATACAGAGGAATGGTGAGTCATGATTGTGAAGGTCCTTGGAGTTTGGCACCTCGATGATGATTATGAAGATGGTATAAATATATATATATATATATATATATATATATATATCTATATATATATATATATATATTTATATATATATATATATATATATATACAATGTGTGTTCACGCTTGCGTGTGTTTATATATATATATATATATATATATATATATATATATATATATATATATATATATATATATATATATATATATATATATACTAGAAAGGCAATTGAATGGAGAAACTTCAACATGTTAGACTATATTTATTACGATCAACCAAGATTTCAAGAAACCATCTTTCCTATCATGAGGCTAAACATGAACATTTAACAGAAATAAAGGGACACTAATCTGTTAAATCAGCGAAATCTAATATACAAGACATGGATCATACCAACTACGTTGAAATAAAATGAATTATAGTATCACTGAGCCTTGCCTCATGAATGTAGTTTTACTGGATTAACAAATTGTTGTCTATTAATTTGCATTAATGTTCATTTTCTAGGTCTCATGATGAGTAGAATGGTTTCCCGGAGACTTGGTTGATCAAAAAATCTATAGTTCGAAAAGTTAAATTCTTTGCTTCCAATCGCCTTTTTAGTAAATGTGAAGCTTTCTAGAAACGTAAAGGCCATACATTATATATATATATATATATATATATATATATATATAATATATATATTATATATATATATATATATATATATATATATATATATATACACGTAGTAGGTTGGCCAGGGCACCAGCAACCCGTTGAAATGATACTGTTAGATAGTTATTGGTTCCTTTGACTAGTCAGACTACTACATTGGATCCCTCTCTCTAGTTACCGCTCAATTTTCTCTTTGCCTACACATACACGTAATAGTCTGGCCTATTCTTTTCATATCCTCCTCTCTCCTCGTGCACCTGACAACACATATTGCTAAACAATTCTTCGCCCATAGTCTTGTGATAGAGTTCTCTTGCTTGAGGGTACACTGGCACACTATTCTATCTTATTTCTCTTCTTGTTTTTTTTTTAAGATTTTATAATTTACATATTAAACATTTACTTTAATGTTGTTACTGTTCCTGAAATGTTTTATTTTAATTGTTCATTACTTCTCTTGTAGATTACTTATTTCCAAGTTTTCTTTCCTCACTGGGCTATTTTTCCTTGTTGAAGCCGTTGGCCTTATGGAATCCTGCTTTTCCAACTAGATTTGTAGCTTAGCTAATAATAATAATAATAATAATAATAATAATAATAATAATAATAATAATAATAATAAAGATGATGATGATGATGATGATGATATAAAGCATTTTTGTTCAGTCTCAATGGTTTCTATTTTTGAAGTAAGTCTCACGATCTTTCCTAGAATTTCTCTTTTTTTTCGCTGAGAGTGCGGATAATTTTAATTAAGGTATAAATAGAAAATCTCTAGTTAATATGAAATATGTTGTCTTAGATATTTTTACATCTTAAACTACGAGAAATATCATTACATACCTAAGTTTCCAATTTAAATAACTATCTACTCTAGATTTAACATACACATTTTGTTGAAAGTAAATACTCCAGAGTGAGCGCACAAACTGATGGTGATGTTTGATATAAGCATTTGGATAATGGTGGATTATATTGGTATAATAAAATAGTTAAACGCTGGAATTATTCAGATACCTTCATAATGATATACAGTAAATATCCTTTATAGGCAGTTATTAAAATAAAGAACAATGATTATGTTTTCGATAATCATTGGATAATATTGAATGAGCACAGGCACATGTGGGATATTTGTTCTATTTGATTTTTAGCTATTTCAAGGATCTAAGTTTAAAGATAATTAGGCTCGTTTCTAAACCGTTTTGGTTTCTGATTGAAAATTAAATGGAAAGATATTTTTTAGGATATGCAAATAGATTAACTTTCGTGTTTGTATGAGGTAAATTACCGAGACATACAGTAGACAACCCTTGTCCTAGGTACGAAACTATTAAGTTTTCTCGGATTTGAGTATGTTTAGTGATTAGCCACCACGCAGGTGTTAGAACTTCAGTCGTAACTCAAAGTCTCATTGTGCTATTGTCACTATCGAACAGTATTTCTGCATTTCAGGTTCTTAAAAAACTGTTGTCTATGGTGTTTGTAAAACTACTTTTTTTTCTATAAAGAAAATTAAGATTTCATCAATTTGAGAGAGATCATAATAATCTTAGAAAGTTCAATATCTATTATTTATTTTGGTATACTTTTATTCAGGAAGTACAGAAGGTTATGGTCTCTCAAGAAATATTGGAAAGATGATTCGATTTAGAGTGCATATATTTCCGTTAAGGTTCTAAAGAAACGGAACGAAATACAATGATTGTTTGTATTAATATCCGTAAATATAATGAGGGATGAACTTGAAGGTTTAAGGGGTTAGGCGTTAGAATTAGGCCGACTGACGATGAAACAAATTCATGACAATGCAAAGAAATAAGGCAAACGAAATAAACAAAATAGTTGGGTACGGTGAGTAAGTATATGCAATAAAATGGTGTCAATTATAAGTGGGAACTAATTTTTGGACAAAATACCGTATAGTTACAAAGGGATTTCATATGAATGCATTAGGAAGAACGAGGGATGTGACAACAAGCAAAGAGGAAAGTGACAACACATTAAGTACCAAACTCGTGGACTAAGAGAAACGTCAGAACGAATATTGGGAAATTGGGTGGGAAAACACAAGAACATTTCACAGTAATACTGGCGGCGATGCCAAATACACTGAATTGATTAGAAAATCATATTTCATTAACTATAATTAAAGATACGATTTTATCTCTCTCTCTCTCTCTCTCTCTCTCTCTCTCCTCTCTCTCTCTCTCTCTCTCTCTCTCTCTTTTTTTTTCTTTTTTTTTTTTTTTTTTTTTGAGGAGAGAGAGAGAGAGAGAGAGAGGAGAGAGAGAGAGAGAGAGAGAGGAGAGAGAGAGAGAGAGAGAGAGAGAGAGAGAGAGAGAGAGAGAGTGAGTTATCATCCTTGACCCGGCAGTTATAGAATGTTTACACCTATGGAGATAAGGGGGGATTCAGTACTGCAGCTACACCTTTCTGAGAGTGTGCTCGCCAATAAATCCACCCGGTCGTTGAGTGGACATTAGCATTTTGTAGGGGTAGAGGTAACACAACGCTCACACACACACTTTTATATATATATATATATATATATATATATATATATATATATATATATATATATATATATTTATATATTATCATATATATATATATATATATATATATATATATATATATATATATATATATATATATATATATATATATATATATATATATATATATATAGTAGTCATAACCTGGTGAGAGGCACGTATGTGTAGGTTTGTCTGCATATCTGTCTAAATATTTAGCAATAATTTTGACGGGTAGCGTACGTTTATATATATATATATATATATATATATATATATATATATATATATATATATATATATATATATATATATATATATATAATATATATACACACACACACAGGTATATCATCACCATCATCATCAACACCAGCTGTATCTAGTCCACTGCAGGACATAGACATGTCTTTCTACTCCCGTCTGTTTATGGGTTTCTCTGAAAATCTATACCCGCAAATTTTCTTAGCTTGTCAATCCAGTCTTCTATTCCTTGCCTTGCTTCTTTTGCAATCTCTAGGAACCCTTTCTGTTATACTTATTGTTCATCTATTATCTGTCATTTTCATTATATGTCCTGCCTATGTCCATTTCTTTATCTTGCACAATGTTAGAATATCCTCTGCTTTTATTTTGTTCTTGTATCCATGTTGCTCTTTGTCTGTCTTTTAGCGTTATTCCCATTATTATTCTTTCTATGAGTCCTTGAATTGTAACTAGTTTATGTTCTAAGGCTTTAGTAAAGCTGCAAAGTGTCCGATGCATAACACTGGTACGACCATCTGATTAAATACTTTTCTTTTTAGTGAAAGTGGCACTTTCTTTTTATAGTATCATTTTCTTTACCAAAAGCTCTCCATCCCATGCTCGTATATATATTATATATATATATATATATATATATATATATATATATATATATATATATATATATATATATATATATATATATATATATATGTGTGTGTGTGTGTGTGTGTGTGTGTGTGTGTGTGTATGTGGGTATGTAAGGTTGTGTGTGTTTTTTTATGGTCAAGTGATCAAAATACTTGCTTTCCCTACGAGAAGATCATAATTTGATTTTTAATTACATGGACAATTTTAGGTCACCCTGGTAGTTGAACGAGTGGTTCGTAGTTAAGCTAGAAGAAAGCGTGGCAGTAGCCAATACATTTTAAAAATACTTGCGGAAAATCGGAAAGGTAGCAGTTTTAAGGGGGAAATTATTTCAGAAGAAATATACATTAGCAACTACTGAATTTCTTGGATAACTTTTATTGGGGTTCTGGAATTTTTCTGTGATATCATTTTCGTGGTTTGTATAAAATTTCCTACTGCTAATGTATTGTTCTTGCTTTGTTCATTTCACTGCTATTTTAATAGATAAAATATTTCAAAATTCTTGAGGGGACGTTAATTGTTTGTGAAATTTAAAGAAAATTATATTTTTAGAGGTTCAAACTAATATCAGCTATCTTTCATGTGATGATCTCAAGCGGAATATGTTTATTCAAAAGATTAGTTTATGAGTTTCTTACCCCAAAATTTTATATTCGTATCTTTACAGATTCAGGGCTTTCTTTCGTCGTTGGTTTGAGCGTCTTTGATACCATTACTAAAAATATGAAGTATAATGCAAATTAGGGAGGGAAGATCATGGTGGATGGTTTTATACATATATGATATTGATTATGATGCTAATTCTGTTTTGGAATTGAATCTAGCCTTGTTCACAGTCTTGCTTGATTCCGATGGTTGTATTATGTTGTTGGGATGTAAAGTATATGCACAAATATACTCCCCAATTTTCACACTGCTTGACCCGTTGGCCATTCAAAGTTACCCACGAACAAATAATTCCAAATTGCCAGTTTGGACAGGCCAGCATAACACGCTTTCATTTCATAATCCACTATGGATTTTACCTCATCCTTAAGAAACTATACAAATTCGTACCAAAGGCAAACTTTTCTATATTCATTCATTCAGAGATAGATGAATAGACATAGTTCCCCACTTTGGGTCATTGTTCCTATTTTAATTACCAAAATATTGTTTAGAAGCATTGAAGGTAATGGCGCTTATTGGTTTGATTAGAAAATTTTAGTATTGACTTGAAATTTATTATATGATGAACAAATTCTACTGCAACTTTAGTGTAATGAGTGATAATTTCCCACATTCATGTATCAAATATAAGTTTTCGATCCTTTTAACAAACTTTAAGAACAAACGAGAGCTACATCATAGGGCAATTGAGTCTATAAATAATTTCCTCTTTAAGGTATTTATGATTTTGAGCCACTTCAGGCAACATTTATCTTTGGTCAAGGAAAACTGAAGTATCTTAGTAAACCTTTAAATTATAATGGAGAATATAATTATAACCGCTCCTGTTGTTTTTAGGAAGATATTTGGAATACTTTCACTCAGACATAGGATATAGAATCGTTTTTTTTTTATGAAAAATCACTTAAGTTCCAAAGAAATTTGGACAAGATTTAACGACATGTACTATAGGCACTGATTGGAAATAATTAAGAACGGATTTCCCCCTATCTTAGGTTACCGAAAGAAGGATATGGCTAAGCTCCGATCTGCACACTTTAAATCATATCAATATAGAAACTTATTGCAAGTGTCCCTGCCTACCGATCTGCTTGGCCAGGGTTCAAGACACGTTCAAGCTCGGTGGTTTCTTGTGGTGTCTGCTACGGTACCTCAACATCCTTGTGAGCTAAGGGTCTGGGGGAGCTTATAGGACTACCTGCTGAGTCATCAGTAGCCATTGTCTGGTCCTCTCTAATCATAGTTTGGGTGGAGGGGTGGCCTGGTCGTTGATCATATCTGGTGAGCATCTATTCTGATGAAACTGAAACCAGATACCCTTATACATGGCCAATCTTTAGGGCATCGTCCGGCTAGGGCATTGTTGGTGTCCCTTGCCTCTGCCATTCATGAGCTACTTTTGAATCTTTAAACCCTTAAAGACATGAATAATGGTTAATAAGTCCCGTTTGTACAAAAATACCATGTTCCAATGTTGACTACTTTTTATGCTTGACTTCCTTTTATGGCGTAGCAAGATTTTTGTGTGTTATCCTGAACGTATCATGTCTCGTGCTTCATGAGGTAGTAATTTGGGTTCTATTTTATGGCTTATAAGTAAAGACAAAATAAACATAGTTCAGTACACTGATGCTTTAATTAATTTCCGGCAATTCCCTTGACCCTTACTTAAATAGGTTGAGGTAGCTTATTGGAAATGTCCCTTCCTGGCAATCTGCTAGACGGGAGTTCGAGGCCCATTCTGCTCAATAGTTTCTAGTAGTGTCTGCAACCTCAACATCCTTATGAGCTGGGGATGGTGGGTTAAGCGAATCCTATAGTTTTACTGTTGAGTAAGCAGCAACCTTTACCTGGCTCTCCCTAGTCCTAGCTTGATGAAAAGGGGCCTTAGGCCCTAATCATATGTACAGTATATATGGTCAGTCTTTAGGACAATGACATGTCCCTTGCTTCTGCCATTAATGACTGACCTTTGATCTTTTAAATGATTGATAGTCTTATCACAGAACATTCAGTAGTTAGCTTAGTTATTGAGGTTTGAATGAATGAATGATTTGAAGTTCTCTGGCATCCTGACATCGAAGGTCATTTCAGAAAATGCTTTAGCTTGGATTTTAAAGCAATTGCTTCATTTCTAATGAATTAAACAAAGTAAATGCTTTTGCTAGTAGCAAAGGCTTAGAGCAGATGCTTAAGCTCAAGAAAATGCCTAGAAATTATCAGCAATTGCTTCATTACCCATGAATAAAACATAGTAATTGCTTATGCTTCTTAGCAATTGCTTAAAAATGTTTAAGGCAGCTCATTAGGTGCTTGAAACTCCTGTGAACTGGATCTGATGGCGGCCTTTCTCCAAATTCGTAAAAAGAAAAGTTACCGAAATCGCCATACAACATTACCTTACGATTACAAAAAGTTGTACAGATTCGGTGAAGAAAATGTGGAATGGCTGACTCAACATTTTTTAGGCGAATATAGAGAAACACGCGGAGGTGCTCTCTTAAATAAGGATCGAATGAAAACATTCTTAAGGTATGTGTCAGACCCAGGCTACCAAAACGGCATAGGAGAGGAGATAGGTATTCATCAAACAAGTGTTAGTAAAGTTATTGGAAAGGTTCGCAAGAAAATTGTTGAAAAGGCAAATTCCTGGACAAGATTTCCCCAGTCTGAGAATGAAATGAGGACCCAAGAGAAGTGGTCAGAAAAATATCAGTTTCCATATGCAATTGGGTCAATTGATTGCACTCGTGAGTATTCCAAAATTTAAACATCATGGTGATGAATATGTAAATAGGAAAGGAATTGCAAGCATTAATGTCCAAGCCACTTGCAATGCTGATGAAGTGTTTACTAGCGTCGATGTTCAGTGGCCAGGGAGCGTACATGACAGCAGGATCTTGAAGAACTCCAATATTCATAATGTAATGAGCAACCTCAATAATAATGGTAATTTTCTGTTGCTTGGGGACGATGGATACCCTATACGAACTTGGTTAATGACTTCTTGGAGAAGAGGAGACACTCAAGAAAAGAGGCGCTACAATGAAATCTTATGCAGAGAACGTGTGATCATTGAAAGGTGTTTTGGACAGCTAAAAGCTAGATTTCCAATTTTGCAATATAAAGTACGGTTAAATCAGGGAAAATAAAGTACGGTTAAATCAAGGTAAAATTCCCAGAATAATACTTGCATGTGTAATTTTACACAACATAGCAAAATTTCTGGGGGATGAAGATTTTCCGTTTGAGGAAGAAATAAATGATAACGCTGAGCAAGACTATTCTGCATGTGTAGCAAGTCACGTGTTACTTAAACGCTTAGGAGAGATGAAAAGGAAGGAAATCACAGACATTTTTTGAACTATACTTTAAGGAATACTTTAGTATACATTTTCTGACTTAAAATGATTAACTATATCCACAAAGAACTTGTAAAAAAATGAAGCTAACTAGTACATGTCATGCTGAAGATGAATTCACAAACTGAAATGTTTCATTTGTTTCCATATCACGACAAATATCAGTTTTCTCCTTGCGCTCAATGATTTCTTGTTGCTGCAATCGTATAAGTTTTAGTTGTTCAAATAGCACCAGCCGCTGCAACTCTACTGTGATTAACTATAAGGTTTCCTCTGTTTCTGGTAGACTTGGAGAGGTGGCTTTCCTGTTCATAGACGCATTACGGGATTTTCCTGATGAGGTGGTAGGTTGCTGTTGCTGTTCTTCAATTCTAGGCCTGACAAACGTTTCTCTTGTGCAGAAACTTTCTGACTCAAAACTCGTTTTTATCAACACCAACAGCTACAGCACCTGAAATTGAAATTATGCTTGCCATTATTACACGTACATGTGTGTATATGGGTGGGTAATATATATATATATATATATATATATAATGATGTATGTATGTACGTGAGTGTTCATAGATTATTCTACTTACCTACAGATAAAAGAAGTACTAATGCTACGACTAATAGCAACATTTCCAATTACTTTATAATTGTCAGATAATAATGCAGGTTTTGAATCATATAGTAATTAAACAATGTAAATACTAGTGGTTTAAGTCCATTTACATATATATACACCTTTAGGTGCATGTAAACAATATAGCAAAAAAAAAAAAAAAAAAAAAAAAAAAAAAAACTCACCTGGGATTTTATTGAAGACTCGGCGTTGAGGAAATCCAAGAAACATTTTTCCCACGGCTTAAATATATATTTTTTTGTTTCCTGTGGTATTTAAATCAAACTTCTTCTTGACTTCAGTCTTCATGTTACCAATTTTCTTGAACATTTGTTTGGCAGTAGCATTTACTGCGAAAATTTTATTATACAATTCCAAAACTTTTTGTACAGCAACCTATCTCAATTTTCACAGCGGGGTGCTGTGACTTGTTAAGTAAGACTTTCTTTTTTTTTTTTTTTTAATAATAACACAAATTTCGTTTGTCTGTCACCAAATTCGTCCCCCTCATCACTACTTTCACTACTACTGGAACTCATTCTGCATGAATGAATCTGTAGTTAAAGGCAACTAAACCAAATTCCTCTACTGATCTACATAGAGTACCGTGGGAAGTGCTCCGGTACCAGACAATACTGAGGCATGAGCTGGACCCGTCGGATTGGGAATGGATAAAACACAAGTCGCACGTGGCCGGGTCCCTAAGCAAAAGCTAAGACTCCATTCAGCAAAAGGTAGCAAACGGTGATTATTATTATTCATAAGATTTTAAGCAATTGCTTTTTGCCTAAGCATTGGATACCTTTTGCTACTTGAGCTTTTACTTTTTCTTAAATTTTTTTTCTTTAAGCAAATGCTTGTTTTTATTCATCAGGCTCATTGACGGCGTATTGATGTTTGAGGATGCTTAGTAATAGGTGATATTTTACAATTAAGCTCCTCGACGAGTCACTCCGTATAGGTGAATCAGCAATTACATTTTGTCATGATGTCAAATTTCTCATTACTTGATGCATTTTATCACCTTTAACTGTAAAATATTCTTATCAGACTCTGACATGTTGATGTTTGTTACTTTAGCACATGTCTCTTTACCTGAAATTCTATGAGTTATCTTTCATGTATTGTTTATTTTATTTTACCGAACGTCGCCTGTTTGTGGTTTTCTCATATTTTTATATAGACGTTCAATTATGTAGACAGTTATACTCCTATAACATCTTTAATGTTTTTTATTTTTTTTATTTATTGTAACTCGTGAAAATCTCTCTCTCTCTCTCTCTCTCTCTCTCTCTCTCTCTCTGAAGATGATTATTTCAGAAGGAAAATTGTAAAATACAGCACGGATGTGTATTGCATTATATATCTTTTGATTCCAAAATTGTAGTATCGTTACACTTCTAATGGAATTTAAAGGGAATACTCTCTCTCTCTCTCTCTCCTCTCTCTCTCTCTCTCTCTAGATGATTATTTCAGTAGGAAAATTGTAAAATACAGCACGGATGTGTATTGAATTATATATCTTTTGATTCCAAAATTGTAGTATCGTTACACTTCTAGTGGAATTTGAAGGGAATACTTTTTTCTCTCTCTCTCTCTCTCTCTCTCTCTCTCTCTCTCTCTCTCTCAAGATGATTATTTCAGAAGGAAAATTGTAAAAATACAGCACGGATGTGTATTGAATTATATATCTTTTGATTCCATAATTGTAGTATCGTTACACTTCTAGTGGTATTGAAGGGAATACTCTCTCTCTCTCTCTCTCCTCTCTCTCTCTCTCTAGATGATTATTTCAGAAGGAAAATTGTAAAATACGGCACGGATGTGTATTGAATTATATATCTTTTGATTCCAAAATTGTGGTATCGTTACACTTCTAGTGGAATTTGAAGGGAATACTCTCTCTCTCTCTCTCTCTCTCTCTCTCTCTCTCTCTCTCTCTCAAGATGATTATTTCAGAAGGAAAATTGTAAAATACAGCACGGATGTGTATTGAATTATATATCTTTTGATTCCAAAATTGTAATATCGTTACACTTCTAGTGGAATTTGAAGGGAATACTTTCTCTCTCTCTCTCTCTCTCTCTCTCTCTCTCTCTGTAGATGATTATTTCAGAAGGAAAATTGTAAAATACAGCACGGATGTGTATTGAATTATATATCTTTTGATTCCAAAATTGTAATATCGTTACACTTCTAGTGGAATTTGAAGGGAATACTTTCTCTCTCTCTCTCTCTCTCTCTCCTCCTCTCTCTCTCTCTCTCTCAAGATGATTATTTCAGAAGGAAAATTGTAAAATACAGCACGGATGTGTATTGAATTATATATCTTTTGATTCCAAAATTATAGTATCATTATACTGCTAGTGGAATTTGAAGGGAATACTTTCTCTCTCTCTCTCTCTCTCTCTCTCTCTCTCTCTCTCTCTAGATGATTATTTCAG
>NC_090729.1:145505883-145563383 GCF_036898095.1 Palaemon carinicauda
GTAGATGATTATTTCAGAAGGAAAATTGTAAAATACAGCACGGATGTGTATTGAATTATATATCTTTTGATTCCAAAATTGTAGTATCGTTACACTTCTAGTGGAATTTGAAGGGAATACTCTCTCTCTCTCTCTCTCTCTCTCTCTCTCTCTCTCTCTTTCTCTCTCTCTCTCTCTCCTAGATGATTATTTCAGAAGGAAAATTGTAAAATACAGCACGGATGTGTATTGAATTATATATCTTTTGATTCCAAAATTGTAGTATCGTTACACTTCTAGTGGAATTTGAAGGGAATTACTCTCTCTCTCTCTCTTCTCTCTCTCTCTCTCCTCTCTCTCTCTCTAGATGATATTTCAGAAGGAAAATTGTAAAATACAGCACGGATGTGTATTGAATTATATATCTTATGATTCCAAAATTGTAGTATCGTTACACTTCTAGTGGAATTTGAAGGGAATACTCTCTCTCTCTCTCTCTCTCTCTCTCTCTCTCTCTCTAGATGATTATTTCAGAAGGAAAATTGTAAAATACAGCACGGATGTGTATTGAATTATATATCTTATGATTCCAAAATTGTAGTATCGTTACAATTCTAGTGGAATTTGAAGGGAATACTCTCTCTCTCTCTCTCTCCTCTCTCTCTCTCTCTCTCTCTAGATGATTATTTAAGAAGGAAAATTGTAAAATACAGCACGGATGTGTATTGAATTATATATCTTTTGATTCCAAAATTGTAGTATCGTTACACTTCTAGTGGAATTTGAAGGGAATACTCTATCTCCTCTCTCTCTCTCTCTCTCTCTCTCTCTCTCTCTCTCTCTCTAGATGATTATTTCAGAAGGAAAATAGTAAAATACAGCACGGATGGTGTATTGAATTATATATCTTTTGATTCCAAAATTGTAGTATCGTTACACTTTTAGTGGAATTTGAAGGGAATACCTCTCTCTCTCATCTCTCTCTCTTCTCTCTCTCTCTCTCTCTCTAGATGATTATTTCAGAAGGGAAATTGTAAAATACAGCACGGATGTGTATTGAATTATATATATTTTGATTCCAAAATTGTAGTATCGTTACACTTCTAGTGGAATTTGAAGGGAATACTCTCTCTCTCTCTCTCTCTCTCTCTCTCTCTCTCTCTCTGTAGATGATTATTTCAGAAGGAAAATTGTAAAATACAGCACGGATGTGTATTGAATTATATATCTTTTGATTCCAAAATTGTAGTATCGTTACACTTCTAGTGGAATTTGAAGGGAATACTCTCTCTCTCTCTCTCTTCTCTCTCTCTCTCTCTCTTTCTCTCTCTCTCTCTCTCTAGATGATTATTTCAGAAGGAAAATTGTAAAATACAGCACGGATGTGTATTGAATTATATATCTTTTGATTCCAAAATTGTAGTATCGTTACACTTCTAGTGGAATTTGAAGGGAATACTCTCTCTCTCTCTCTCTCTCTCTCTCTCTCTCTCTCTCTCTCTAGATGATTATTTCAGAAGGAAAATTGTAAAATACAGCACGGATGTGTATTGAATTATATATCTTATGATTCCAAAATTGTAGTATCGTTACACTTCTAGTGGAATTTGAAGGGAATATCTCTCTCTCTCTCTCTCTCTCTCTCTCTCTCTCTCTCTCTCTCTCTCTCTCTCTCTCTAGATGATTATTTCAGAAGGAAAATTGTAAAATACAGCACGGATGTGTATTGAATTATATATCTTATGATTCCAAAATTGTAGTATCGTTACAATTCTAGTGGAATTTGAAGGGAATACTCTCTCTCTCTCTCTCTCTCTCTCTCTCTCTCTCTCTCTCTCTCTCTCTCTCTCTCTCTCTCTAGATGATTATTTAAGAAGGAAAATTGTAAAATACAGCACGGATGTGTATTGAATTATATATCTTTTGATTCCAAAATTGTAGTATCGTTACACTTCTAGTGGAATTTGAAGGGAATACTCTATCTCCTCTCTCTCTCTCTCTCTCTCTCTCTCTCTCTCTCTCTCTCTCTCTCTCTCTCTCTCTCTAGATGATTATTTCAGAAGGAAAATTGTAAAATACAGCACGGATGTGTATTGAATTATATATCTTTTGATTCCAAAATTGTAGTATCGTTACACTTCTAGTGGAATTTGAAGGGAATACTCTCTCTCTCTCTTTCTCTCTCTCTCTCTCTCTCTCTCTCTAGATGATTATTTCAGAAGGAAAATTGTAAAATACAGCACCGATGCGTATTGAATTATATATCTTTTGATTCCAAAATTGTAGTATCGTTACACTTTTAGTGGAATTTGAAGGGAATACTCTCTCTCTCTCTCTCTCTCTCTCTCTCTCTCTCTCTCTCTCTCTCTCTCTCTCTCTCTCTAGATGATTATTTCAGAAGGAAAATTGTAAAATACAGCACGAATGTGTATTGAATTATATATCTTTTGATTCCAAAATTGTAGTATCGTTATACTTCTAGTGGAATTTGAAGGGAATACTCTCTCTCTCTCTCTCTCTCTTCTCTCTCTCTCTCTCTCTCTCTCTCTCTCTCTCTCTCTCTCTCTAGATGATTATTTCAGAAGGAAAATTGTAAAATACAGCACGGATGTGTATTGAATTATATATCCTTTGATTCCAAAATTGTAGTATCGTTACACTTCTAGTGGAATTTGAAGGGAATACTCTATCTCTCTCTCTCTCTCTCTCTCTCTCTCTCTCTCTCTCTCTCTCTCTCTCTCTCTCTAGATGATTATTTCAGAAGGAAAATTGTAAAATACAGCACGGATGTGTATTGAATTATATATCTTTTGATTCCAAAATTGTAGTATCGTTACACTTCTAGTGGAATTTGAAGGGAATACTCTCTCTCTCTCTTTCTCTCTCTCTCTCTCTCTCTCTCTCTCTCTCTCTCTCTCTCTCTCTAAATGATTATTTCAGAAGGAAAATTGTAAAATACAGCACCGATGCGTATTGAATTATATATCTTTTGATTCCAAAATTGTAGTATCGTTACACTTTTAGTGGAATTTGAAGGGAATACTCTCTCTCTCTCTCTCTCTCTCTCTCTCTCTCTCTCTCTCTCTCTCTCTCTCTCTCTCTCTCTCTAGATGATTATTTCAGAAGAAAAAATTGTAAAATACAGCACGAATGTGTATTGAATTATTTATCTTTTGATTCCAAAATTGTAGTATCGTTATACTTCTAGTGGAATTTGAAGGGAATACTCTCTCTCTCTCTCTCTCTCTCTCTCTCTCTCTCTCTCTCTCTCTCTCTCTCTCTCTCTCTCTCTCTCTCTAGATGATTATTTCAGAAGGAAAATTGTAAAATACAGCACGGATGTGTATTGAATTATATATCTTTTGATTCCAAAATTGTAGTATCGTTACACTTCTAGTGGAATTTGAAGGGAATACAGTAAATGTACTTTTATGACCAATAGAATCCAAATGCTCATAGGAGTGTAAGAATTTCCCGGTAGAAGCAAAGTCATAGAAATTTCAAAATATAGAACAGTTTTCATTGCAGTTACAGCTAAATGATGTTTAATTGAAAGGGAACTATTTTGGACAGGAAAATTGTGCCAATGAAACGGGAGCTCTGATTCACTTATTGTGTTTTCCGGTACAACGGCCTTGTTCGTGACTGCCTTCATTAGTAATAGTGCCTGGATGTTGATTTTAGTCTTGCTGCTAATTGAACGGCATGGAAATTTAAATAGATAAGGGACGGGCGTGAAATGGAAATTGTACGGAATTTCATACTTCACGGGATAGGGGACGACGGTGACGCCGAAAGGGAATTGTTAGAGTTGGTGATTGAGAATGAATTTAACATTTATTATACGGATTTTTTTTTTTTTTACAAATCAGTTTAGTAGTTTCCACAATGCAGAATAAGGAATTTGAATTCGTCTTATTTTTTCTAGGTTTATTTACTATCAGGTGAAGAAAATGTTTCTTTTTTTTTATTGTTGTTATTACTGTTATCTCCATTATGTTCGAAATTTAGGTCACCCATTGTAACGGATACCAACATCATCATATTTGCAAGTCAAACAAACATGTATTTCCTCTCTATATTCCACATCTGAGAGTGTTTCTGCCTCGCTGTAAGTTAGACTTGTGGATGATGACCTCACAAAATGTCCGCATTTGCTAACCCACTGACGGCAGAGTATTTATAACATTCCTTTCATTTTGATAGAAAAAGAAATTACTACAGTAAAGTAATTTTTTGAGCGTTTACACATTACCCTTTAAAAAATAATGAAAAAAAAAATGGAAGAATTTTCTTTCCCCGAGCCGATTTCGTTTCATATACTATCTGTGTTCGTCATGGTCGCCTCCTGTCTCATGCTTATGGCTGTCTATCATGTATTTTTTTTCTCGTTTGATTGCCGGTTTAAAAATAGGTCGTGACCGATAGGGATATACTGTAGTTTCGAATGAAAATTGGACCGTGAAAAAATTTCATAGCATTCGAAAGTCTTTGACAGTAGAAGTGAAAAAAATAAAGTTAAGTGAGGTTGTGACACATTGAAGTTTGATTTTATTACTGGACAAATAATATCACTTTCAGTAAGTGTCTTATGAAGTGTTCTGATTCGATACTGCATGATAAGGAAATTTAAACTACTGTAGTTTAATTAAGTTTCTCGTAAATAGTTTCTATTTGCTATATTCCTCATCTTTTCCATTTAGTTGTAAGGTTTATTCGATCAACAATCCAAGAAGTTAACATTCTTTCCTTAACATTTGCTACTCTCTCCCACTGTTAGTTTTTTCTTATCTAGGAATTTTCTTCATCCTGGTACACTAATCCAGATGCTGCTCTACGTATTTATAATCAAGATATGACAGTAAATTGATAACACTAAGAGTTGTATAGTTCAAGTCGATGCTACTTGTTGTTCCTTGGAAGTGTGCTTTGGTTAACTTGCTTTTGTTGTTCAAATGGATTTTAATTTTAATCCTGGTGATTATTACGTAATTCTGTATTGGTTACCTATTACTAAAACAATGATATTTAACATTATTTTATTTAACCACATTATAGCTGGTAAGCATTGATGGATGTTTAAGTATTTTTCAATTATATAAACGAACAACAATTCATTATCTTTCTTGTGATTTTGAAAATGTTACATATTCAAAACAAGTCAAAGATATAGGACAAACTATTTAAAGGGTCAGCGAGATGATTTCCATTATAATGTTTATATTAGCATAAAACCCTTTAGCCAGTGCGTGATATGACAGTAGCTTCATTAATATTTATGCATTGTATTAATAACTAGACATATAAATTTACTCTAAAGGTTACATGCCGTGATATGGAAATTATTTTATTTATTTCTTTCTTTTTATTGCTGGATAAGTAAGTGCACAACAAAATTTTGAGGGAAACTTCCTATACGATTTGGATGACATGCTAATTGGAATGGAAATCTTCAAAGTAAAGATCAAACATAAAATGGAGAAACTTATTTCTATGTGTTTGTTTGTGAAACTTTGGCTTGCTTTCACTTGGTTTTGATTTATATAGGTTTTTCTCATCAACTTCCAAAGTATTGTCTGTAAACCATGACTGCATATGCAAATCATGCCTTTACAATTTACTTTAGTGGAGAGAAACTTTTATGTGTTAAGAAGTGAAGCATAGAAGTTCTGACAAGATTTTTAGTATTAGTAAGGTAGCAACTAAAAGATTTCTTCATAAATGGTGACCGTCTGTAATAATTTTGACTAGCTTTTCAAAACTAAAATTCCCACTAGAACTAAATCTAACATTTCCGCTTAGATACTGACTGAATAATTCGCGTCATTATTCCTACTAACAATAAGGTAACAACTTCTATGTTGTCAAAAAGAGAACATCTGACAACCAAAATATTAACAGTAGAACCAGGGTAGCGTCACAGAAAGTTTTAGCGTCCTCAATTCCTTAGGTAATTGCGTTTGCCTAGCAAGGCCAGTATAAAGGTAGCATTATTAGAACCTCTCCTCCTATAGGTTACACATATTCCCCAATTCCTATGGTCAATGTTTATAGAAATTTCTTTCACTTCGAACGTACTGTACGCCATTGTTCCTTCCACAGACTTTGGATGAATTTGGAAATGCACGAAAAGAAGTAATAATATGAATCCGTACAAATGTCTTAGCAGGTTAAATTGCCAACAAAATTAAACTGTTGACAGGTCACTGTTGTAAGAGTGATACCTGCGCTATTTTCAGTACACAGCCCTGGTCATTATTGTAAACTCCTTGTCAATTGTGAATAAACTTTAGAATCATGAAAAAAATATATTTATAGCTTTGCGGCGTTTTGAAATAACCCAGTGCGGTTAAAATGTTATTTATCTGTGCTATAAACTGCGTTGTAATATTTGGAAATGACCCCTGCAACGTAAACCATCATTGAAATATACATGCACAACTCCCACTATTAGAATTAGAGTTGTGGGAAAAAAGAGTATTGTTCTTATATGGTTATCTCTATGCTATGATTTTTTTTTTTTTTTTTTGTATTTTATTAGTATTATTGAGATCTATCACTATTTGCCACACTGTATACCTTCAAACCTACCTAGCAGCTGTAGTAGGAAATTAACATTGGGAAGAATTCCCTTAACTAACGAGAAAAACCTATTTTATTTTAAAGATTTTTTTTTTAGGATTTCTTTAATAATTGCTAACATGATTACAAATTCCAGTGCATGGAAGAGCCTTTATTTAGTTATCCAGTATCATGGTCGTCATCATCATCATTTCCTTCCACGCCTATAGATGCGAAGGGCCTCAGTTAGATTTCGCCAATCGTCTCTATCATGAGTTTTTAATTCTTTGACAGGCCGATAGAGGCTGTGACTAAGAAGGCAGGATGAAATCAACTGAGTAACTTTATTACAGAACACCAGCTTATATATACATCAAGTCCGGGCAAGGAGGACATAGAAACATAACAGGCAATTTTATGTTCAACCGACAACCGTTTCTATTAACAGTTACCGGTAGGAAAAACAGACGATGTTTATTCAGGTTCTTGTCAGTGCGAGGGGAGAGCGAAGATACAAAGGATAATATAAAAAAGAAATATCGTTACTATGTACGATCGTGTGACACACTGTTGGTACATGGCTCCCCCCCCCTATAAAGGACATACTGTACATGTTAAATAGGGCACCTTGATCTAGAGAGGGGAACTGTACGCGGGTCATCTGTCAGGAGATAAGCAGGTTTTAGACGATCAATCACGACCCAGTCTTCTTTGCCACGAATGTTTAGTAGGAATGCTTTCGCACTGCGTCGGATCACAAGGAGAGTGGTCGTTAGTGGTGGCTTGCTAGTGTCGTTGCGCAGGAAGACGTGCGTTGCAGAGTGCAAGTCTGCTGTTATGTGATGGTTCGCTGGGGGCTTGTAAGTCTGGCGGCATGGAGTAAATTTTCCCTCAACGTGACGTATACGCTAGAGATCGTCGGAGGAGGCTGCAGAAGGAAAAAATTCGGCAGGGACGACCAACAGGTCGCCATTCACCATTTCAGGTGCCGAGACGTCGAGGGCGTCTTTAGGAGTGGTCCTTAGTCCCAGGAGGACCCAGGGAAGCTCAGTAAACCAGTTGGAATCCTTGCAGCGGGACATCAAATCTGCTTTGAGGGTGCAATGAAAACGTTCAACCATTCCATTGGCATCGGGGTTGTAGGCAGTTGTCTGATGTAGGGTGATGCCCGGGAGATTCGCTAATGATGTCCACAATTGAGAGGTGAAAGTGGTACCGCTGTCAGAAGTAATATGCTCAGGGATACCAAATCTTGAAATCTGTCCTAAGAGTAAGGCAGATGTACACGAGGCGGACGCAGGGCTGCCGAAACGTGGAATTTACGTCATCGATATGGCTAATCTTCTCCACACCTTGATCAAGTGTGGAGTGTGGAATCCGAGTATTAATAGATTCCACACTTTGTAAAGAGATGATGTATGTCAATTAAAATGTAATGAAAAGTAATAAATAATTAATATGAGTGTTTCATTATTTATTTTCCCCGTGATATCTATATTAAAATTACAATCATTGTAAAGTCTATGAAAGTGTGGATGCTATGGGACTAGGAGGCTCAGTGGAGTTCAGCGCTTGATGTTGCCGACTCAATGAAAGACTGATTCTGGAATCAGTGTTGTGGAGTTGCCTAGTGTGGAGAATCCGGCAGCCCTGGGCGGACGTTGCAGTTTTCATGGGAATGGCTTCAGGACAACGAGTGGAGCGGTCGATGACGGTAAACAGGTAACAACATCCTTGTGATGTGGGTAGGGGGCCTACAACGTCGATGTGAATGTGGGCAAAACGACGCTGAGGTTGAGGAAAGGTGCCCACTCCTGAATCCGTGTGTCGATGTACTTTGGAAGTTTGGCTAGAAGTACAGGCGCGGACCAAATCCTTAGCATCTTTAGAAATGCCGTGCCAAATGAACTTCGACTTCAGCAGCTGTGCAGTAGAATGGCACGAGGGATGTGAAAGGCCATGAATGAAATCAAACACCTGTCGTCACATGGGAGCAGGAATTCAAGGTTGCAGTCTACCAGTACTGATGTCACAGAGGAGGGTGGTGTTGGAGTCGTCGAGGGGGATGTCTTCCCAACGGAGGGATGTGCAGGATGTCCTACATGCTTGATACTCTGGATCCTGTCGTTGGGCTTCATCCAAGGCATAGTAATCCAATCCCAGTTGAACGGCAATCAACGTGTTTCTTGACAGGGCATCGGCAATGGGATTCATTTTCCCAGGGACATGTTGAAGGGTGCAATTGTATTCAGCCATGGCGGAGAGATATTGGCGTTGACGGGCGGACCATATGTCAGACTGTCGAGTGAAGGCGTGCACCAGAGGCATGTGGTCTGTGCGAATGACGAAGGGCGTACCTTCTAAGAAATGGCGAAAGTGACGGACAGCCAAGTGCACCACCAGTAATTCGCGATCAAAGGTAGAATAACCCAATTCTGCCTTGGACAGTTTTCTGCTGAAGAAGGCCAATGGGCGGGACGAGCCGTTGACCTCCTGTTCGAGTACTGCACCAATAGCTACATCGCTGGTATCGGTGGAGAGAAGGAGAAGGGCATGTGGGATGGGAAAAGTGAGAGCAGCAGCGGTTGATAGGGCATTCTTTGCATTGGAGAAAGCCGCTTCTTGAAGGGGACCCCAGTTCAGGTCTTTTGGCTTGCCCTTGAGGGAGGCGTAGAGGGAAGTAAGAGTGGCGGCAATGGCTGGCAGAAAACGGTGATAATAGTTGATCATGCCCAAGAATTCCTGCAGAGCTTTGACGGTCAAGGGTGTGGGGAAGTTCTGAACGGCTGCTACCTTGAGGGGATTGACTCCTTCAGGAGTAATGTGGTGCCCTAAGAACGACAATTTGTTGGCGCCAAAGGTACACTTGTCGTACCGGACTACAAGGCCGTTTTGTTGCAGGCAGTCGAGCACGATGTGCAGGTGACGGAGGTGTTCCTCTTTTGAGGAAGAGAACACAAGTATGTCGTCCCCATAACATATACAGAAGGGGAGGTCCCCTAAGATGCCATCCATGAGACATTGAAAAGTGGCCCCAGCATTACGAAGGCCAAAACAGGAGTAATGGAAGGTGTATGTACTAAACGGAGTTGTGATGGCGGTCTTAGGGATGTCTTTTGGGTTCATAGACACATGATAATACCCCTTCATGAGGTCGAGCGTGGAGAAAACCTTCGCTTTTTACAGGTAGGAGGTCACGTCAGCGATGTTTGGGAGGGGTTAGTGATCTGGTTCTGTTTGCATGTTCAGACGCCTGTAATCCCCGCACGGACGGAGGGAGCCGTCTTTCGTCAGAACAATGTGTAAGGATGACCTCCATGGGCTGGAGGCCTTTTGGCAAAGGCCCATCTCCTCCATTTCGGCGGATGTCTGTATGGCGGCTGCCAGACGTCTGAATTTTGTGAAGACTTGGGGTCCCGTCATCTTGATATGGTGATAAATACTGTGCTTGGCAGGAGCCATGGGCGTTTGGCGAAGTTCTGGACGGAAAACTTACGGGTACGACGTGAGGAGGTGGCCGTAGGCATCCGTGGGTGCGCTGATGTGGAGAGCGAGGTTGGAGGGGCAGGGTTGTAGAGATGTCGACAAGTACGAGTCTGCGTTGACCAATCGTTGGTGGGCGACATTGACCAGAAGGTGGAAATGAGAGAGGAAATCCGCACTGAGGATTGGCAATGTGACGTCAGCAATGAGAAACTTCCAATTAAATTAACCATTTCCAAACGATAATGTGAGGTGCTAGTAACCGTAGGTGGGTATCACAGATCCGTTGGCAGCTACCAGGCAGAGTTTGGCAGACATAGACAGACTACGTCGTGTACTGTAGAGTTCCCTTGGCAAAAGAGAACGACAAGCAACCCGTGTTCCTGCATCATGTAAAAAGAAAAGATTAGAAACACGGGAGGCCACCGCCACGATCAATGGCCTACTTACAAGTTTTTTGGCCACTGACAATCCTTGGCTCATTTCTTTACGGATGCCCTGAATCTGTAGTGGTAGTAGCAAAACTGCGGCCGATGGGCGGCAGTAAGTGGCTGTAGAAGTCGTTGGTTGGGGCTTTGTCGCTGCTCCAGCACGTCACAGGGTAGGGGTGTATGTCCTACGGCATTCACGTCGGCTTCGGTTGACATTTAATAGGCGTCCTCTTCGTCAGGAGTGGAGGCATTGATGGAGGTCTTGAAGGTTGTGAAGTGGCTGTCCATAAGGGAGTCGGCTTTGGTCATCAAGTCCTTTATGGGTAAACAATCGACATATGGTGTGGCAGCGCGTACAGGTTCGGGTAAACAGCGTACCCAAAGGGCAGGAAGTAGGTTTCCCTCACAAGGAGAGCTGTTTGCGGCAGGTTGTAAGCGAGCGTTACTGGTCATTTCACTGAGGGCGAGCGAAGCCCTTTGGTCCCCCAATGGTTGTTGAGAGTGCTGAAAAAGCTTTTTTATATGGGCGGCTGGCAACGGCGAGTACTGCTGCAGAAGGTATGTTTTGAGGGCGTCATACGCTATTGGGGTGTCTCCTTGTTCACAAAGCCAGTCGGATATTTCCGGGAAGGTGTCCTCGGGTATCGCCGGGAGAACATAATCTGCTTTGATGGTTGAGCGAGTCACGCCCTTGATGCGGAACTGGACTTCTGTGCGCTGAAACCAAGCAAACGCATCTCTGCTGGTGAATGACGAAAGTTTCAATGGGGCGGCACCAACTTCCGTTGAGTCTGCCATAGTACCAATGACTGTGGGGGGGGGGGGAGGGGGGGCGTTGGAAGGCGGGAGGACCTAGTTGACTTCCGGGGTCACCAATGTGATGGGCCGAGGGAGGCTGTGACTAAGAAGGAAGGATGAAAGCAACTGAGTAACTTTATTACAGAACACCAGCTTATATATACATCAAGTCCGAGCAAGGAGGACCTAAAAAAATAACAGGCAATATCATGTTCAACCGACAACCGTTTCTGTTAACAGTAACCGGTAAGAAAAACGTACTTATTTATTCAGGTTCTTGTCAGTGCGAGGGGAGAGCGAAGATAAAAAGGATAATATAAAAAATAAATGTCGTAACTATGTACAATCGTGTGACACACGGTTGGTACAATTCAATAATGCTCCATTCGTCATTTCCTACTTCACGCTTCATAGTCCTGAGCTATTTAGGTCTGGGTCTTCCAACTCCTCTAGTGCCTTGAGAATCCCAGCTGAAAGGCTGATGAACTAATCTCTCTTGGGGAGTGCGAAGAGCTTGCCCAAATCATCTCCATCGCCCCTCATCACGATCTCATCCACATATGGCACGCGAGTAATCTCTCTTATAGTTTCATTTCTAACACTGTCCTGCCATTAAATTCCCAATATTCTTCTAAGGGCTTTGTTCTCAAATCTACAAAATCTGTTGGATATTGTTTCATTGTCATACCATGACTCGTTGCATATAGTAACACTGATCTCACTAAACTGATTTTTGTGTGTAATTTCAGGCGATATGTTTTCCAAATTTTATTTAACCTAGCCATGGTCTGATTTACTTTTTTCAATCTTTCTGTAAACTTCAATTCATCTCCAACTGTTCTATGCATTACAAAATCCATGAAGAGGATAAACAACATAGGTGACAACACATTCCCTTGGAGTACTCCACAGTTCACTGGAAATTCATTAGATAGGACTACACTAATATTAACTTTGCACTTACTATGTTCATGAACAGACTTAATCAAATTTACATATTTATGAGGAACCCCTAAATAAAGCAGGACTCTCCACAAAAATTGCCGGTGCACACTATCAAAGGCTTTTCTATAGTCCACAAATGCCATCAATTTTGGATTCCTATATTCTACACATTGCTGTACAACATGTCTTAAAATGAAAATTTGGTCAGTACAAATTCTACCTTTTCTAAATCACGCTTGTTCATCTCTCAGATTTTCATCAATCTTTCTCTCTAGCCTCTTTAGAATAAGCTAACTATATATTCTCATAACAACTGACGTAAGTGTGATGCCTCTGTAATTATTGCAATCAGTCATATCTTTTTTAACGATTTTCACCAACATTCCTAGCTCCCATTCATCATCTTTTGTCTCTTCATGCCACATTTTACAAAATAATCTTGTAAGTATTCTGGGAGTCACTTCATTTTCAGCCAATATCATCTCAGCAGTTATTCCATCGTATCTAGGGGCTTTCCATCTCTTCAAACACACTGAATTCATTCATGAACACATCAAGATCTTCCTCAGCCTCAGGTATATCAATCAAATTATTCCCCTCATATCTCCTATTCACGACCTGACTAACGTGTTCCATTCAACGTTGCCTTACCCAATATCAATATAAATAATAGTGGTTTATCTCTCCAACGTCTAGAAACAGACTAGAAATGATAGATGATCAAGAAACCCTGGTTTTTAACCCGCATCGACCTGGTGGACAAACTCTAATTTTTTTAGGTGTAGTTAAGTATTTTTAAATATAAAACTTACCCGCTGGTTATATAAAAGAGCTGAAGTCCCTGACGCCAGGGCAGAAAATTCAAATCTCGCGCTATCGAAGATACGCCAGGTGTACCAACCGCACCCTAGCGGTAGAACAGGTGGAACTACACACCAACTTCAGTTCTTCTCTCTGCCGTCATAGCTGACTGACATACAGAAGTTCGCTCTCGTGTTTTTACTCTCTTGGGAAGTTGTTTGGTGATGTACAACGTTCTTTTTTGAGTTTAAGCTATCGTTGATTAATTTTCCTTGGTTCTTATCTTGAAATCTTTTTGTTTGAGATTTTCTTTATTGTTTTTTCCCTTACTTTTTGCTTGTCGGTCTCTCACGTTAACTTTAAAATGGCCGACTCCTCCCCTGCTCAGCGTAGGTGTGTTAGTGAGGGTTGTCGTACACGACTTCCTAATGGATCTATTGATCCTCATTCTATTTGTGTAAAATGTAGGGGTAAATTTTGTTCATTAGATGATAGGTGTAATGAGTGTCTTTCCTTAACTAATGATGATTTTGGTACTTACGATCGTTATGTTAGGAGATTAGAGAGAGATAGACTTAGGTGTAGTTCTTCCCGATCTGTGGATAGAACCTTACCTAATTTACCTGTTCCTAATCCTGTTCCTTCCCCTGTGGTGGTAGATCAGGAACCTACTATGAAGGACATGTTTACTGCTATTTTGTCTCTTGGTGAGAAAGTTGAGTCCTTAGCAGCCGATAGAAATACTATCTTTTCAGAGTTAAAGGTATTGAAAAACCGTGATCCTATCGGAACTGTGGAAAGTGTTTCAGTGTCTGATGTGGTACCGAAGAATCGTGACTCTCTCGGTGTTGTGACAAGTGTTGGTAATGTGGTTAGTGTTGCGGAAGGTGCGTCGACTCGAGTGTCTGATGTGGTACCGAAGAATCGTGACTCTCTCGGTGTTGTGACAAGTGTTGATAATGTGTTTAGTGTTGCGGAGGGTGCGTCGGCACGATCTTGTCGTTCACCTAGCCTTAGACCTCTTTCGAGCTCTCGAACCCATGGGAGAAGTAATGTCGAACGGCTTAAGGGAACGAGAAGCATCATCAATCGTGCAGACGTCCCCTCGAACGTTCCTGTTGCCGTAGCTCAGGTCGTTCACCCTCATCGTAGGAAAGGGGAGGTTCATACGTTATCCCCGTCTTCCGATGAAGGGTCGGGGAGTGAGATCTGGCGGCGAGCGTCGAGACCGCTTAAACGCTCCCATGTTGATTCACAGCGTCGGGAATCGCCTGTGCGGCCAGGATGTAGTTCGTGGGGTTCACCGGAACGTTTCCGTTCTCCCAGCGCTTGCACTCCGGCCAAACGTTCGGATCACCGTGTTCGTGCGGATATGATTCCTTCCGATTCGGACCTTGTAACTATTCATGCACCTCCTCTTCCATCGGATTGGCTTTCTTCCCCTGAAATGCGTGGTGACATTAGTGCGAATCTTCCTTCTAGGAGTTCTGTTGATCCGAAATGGACTGCGCTTTTGTCTATGAAGGAACAACTCTCGTCGTTGATGGATTCTTATCAACCAGGTGTTGGCGTTGTGTCTGGGCGTTCGATGTCAGACCAGTTATCGCACAAACGTTCGATGGTATATGGCCTTGACGAGTTATCACTTAGGCGGTCTCCCATTCACAGTGTTCAACGCCAGGTTGATTTTGATGAGTCGCGTCAGAGAGTTTTGGTTGACCAGTTTGCGTTTTCTGGTCGCGGGGAAGAGCGTCGGCGTCGACAAGTGGACGAGACGCGGCAACAATTTGAAGTAGTGGATCGCCCGCGGCAACAACTTTTGGACGCGGCGCGTCAAAACATTGGTTTACAGCGGCGACATCCTGACTCCTTTGATCGCTCGCAGCAACAGTCCTCGGACTTCACGCGACCTCGCGGCGATCTTCAACAGTTACCTTCTGATTTCAAGCGTTCTTCTGTTCAACAACAGTTGAATTCTAAGCGGTCTAAGCAGTTGTTGGTTGAGGATGATCGTCTACATGTCCGTGTTTCGCATCAATCTACTTCTACTTCTCCCCACCAACTTGACTCAGATGTTGGCCTTGACAGGCAGTCCCATCCAGACGTTGTTCCTTCGGTTCAGGCTGCAGCTGTTGCTGCACTGCCAGAAGACGAACCAGAGGAAAAGTCGGATGAGGATAATCCTATTGAGGAAGTCTCTGAGAATGAGGAGGAGAAGCATTATCAGCATGCTGTGGACCTTCGCAAGTTTATGCTTATTTTGACTGGAATTTTCCCGGATTCTTTTACCCCTGTGGCCCCTCGTTCTCCGCCTTCTGAATTCATCTTAGGTAAAGCTACTAAGGTTCCAGTTTACACCAAGATGGTTCTTTCTCGATCTTCTAAGCGGGCCTTGAAGTTAATGGGTTCTTGGTTGGACTCCAAGAAAGCTTTTGGCAAGACGGCCTTTGCCTTTCCTCCCGCTAGGTTAGCCTCTAAATCTAGTGTGTGGTATGAGACTGGTGAAGTGTTGGGCTTGAGTTTTCCTTCTTCTGCACAAGGGGATTTTTCAAGTTTGGTAGATGCTTCTCGTCGTCTTGCCTTAAGGAAGACGAAGATTTGGTGGTCCATTCCAGAGTTCGACCATTTGCTTAAAGGTCTTTTCAGGGCCTTCGAAGTTTTTAATTTTTTGGACTGGGCTTTGGGGGCTTTGAGTAAGAGGGTCTCTGATATGACGGAAACGGACACTAGTGGTTTGGTTCATTTGATGTCCTGCTTGGACAAAGGTGTGAGAGATGGCTCCAACGAACTTGCTGCCTTGTTTACAGCTGGAATTCTCAAGAAAAGGGCCACGATGTGCTCCTTCCTCTCCGCAGGAGTGTCTCCCTATCAGAAGACAGGCCTTCTTTTCGCACCTTTGTCTAATTCTTTATTTCCTCAGGAATTAGTGGGCGAGGTGGCTACTGCTCTCACTCAGAAGGCCACACATGACTTAGTTACTCATTCGACTAGGAAAGTTTTGCCTCCGTCATTCTCCTCTCGAAAACCTAAGGAATCTTCTTCTGGGTTTCGTCCTCAGTCCTTTCGTGGGAAGCCCTCTGGGAGAGGCTCTTTTAAACCAGAAGGAAGGAAACCTAGAGGCAGAGGGGGCAAGTCCGGCCGAGGTAAAGTCTGACTGCCCTCTCCTTCAGACAGCAGTGGGGGCCAGGTTGACTCACTTTTGGGAGGCTTGGGAGAGGAATGGAGCGGACCCCTGGTCCGTCCAGGTGTTAAAGGAAGGCTACAAGATCCCCTTCCTGACCAATCCTCCTTTAGTCACAGATCCAGTGGATCTTTCGCCCAAATACAGAGAGGGTCCCAAGAAACAAGCCATGCTTCTACAGATGTCTCTTTTATTAGAGAAACGAGCAATAGAGGAAGTGCAAGATGTTACGTCTCCGGGGTTTTACAACCGCCTTTTTCTAGTACCCAAGAGTTCCGGGGGGTGGAGACCGGTTCTGGACGTAAGTGTGCTCAATGGTTACGTCCAAAACTCGACGTTCACCATGGAGACTCAGAAAACAGTTCTGGCAGCTGTGAGGAAGGACGATTGGATGGTCTCTTTAGATCTTCAGGATGCCTATTTCCACCTTCCGATTCATCCCAGCTGCAGACGTTATCTGAGGTTCATGGACGGAAACAAGGTCTTCCAGTTCAGGGCTCTTTGTTTCGGACTTTGCACGGCTCCTCTATTGTTCACCAAGATCATGCTGAACGTGGCAAGCATGCTGCATTCGAGGGGAATCAGGGCCTCTCTGTATCTGGACGATTGGCTGATAAGAGCCTCCTCAGCCGATTGTTGTTTGAAGGACTTCAAGATGACTTTGGATCTCTCCAGAGAACTGGGTCTCCTGGTGAGCTCGAAAAAATCACAACTCATTCCATCCCAGGAGATTCTTTATTTGGGGATGGAGATTCACAGTCGGAGTTTTCGGGCTTTTCCGTCGTCGGTGAGAATCCAAGCAGCCCTCCTAAAAGTACAAACGTTCCTGAAGAGAGATCTTTGCTCCGTCAGAGATTGGATGAGCCTTCTGGGGACTCTCTCGTCGTTAGAGAAGTTCGTGACCCTGGGGAAGTTGTTCTTGCGTCCTCTTCAGTTTCATCTCAACCGCCATTGGAAGAAAGGGGACAGCCTCGACAGGGATTGCATTCCCATCTCGACTTCCATCAAGTCTCATCTTCAATGGTGGAACAACGAGCCCAGACTGAAAGAAGGCTTGTCTTTACTTCAGAGGAACCCAAACCTCGTGTTGTGTTGCGACGCCTCCAACTCGGGATGGGGAGCCACTCTAGAGAAGCAGGAACTTTCGGGGACTTGGACGGTGGAGCAAACCTCTCTCCACATCAATCAAAAAGAGCTTTTAGCTATTCATCTGGCTCTCATCGGCTTCGAAAAGCAGATCAGGGGCAAGGTAGTCCAAGTCAATTCGGACAGCACGACAGCTCTGGCCTATATTGCGAAACAAGGCGGGACCCACTCTTGGCCTCTGTTCGAGATTGCAAGACTGCTCCTCATCTGGGCGGAGGAAAGGAAGGTGACTCTTTTGACGCGGTTCATCCAGGGAGTCAACAATGTGAGCGCAGACAGACTCAGCAGGAAAGGTCAGGTTCTCTCCACAGAATGGATTCTGCACCCGGACATCTGCAAGAGTCTGTGGCGGTTATGGGGCCGACCTCTCGTGGATCTCTTTGCCACCGCGAAGACCAAACGACTAGAGTGTTACTGCTCTCCGGTTCCAGATCCCGAAGCTTTTCACATAGACGCTTTTCTGATGAACTGGTCACACATGGAGGTTTATGCCTTTCCTCCGTTCAAGATCCTTTACAAAGTGATTCAGAAGTTCGTTTCACACGAGGAGACCAGAATGACACTGATAGCTCCGTTCTGGCCGTCAAGGAGCTGGTTTCCAGAGGTACTGGAATGGATGGTGGATGTCCCGAGAAGCCTTCCCATGAGACCCGATCTTCTCAGACAACCTCACTTGGCCCGAAATCATCAAAACCTCCGAGCTCTACGTCTGACTGCCTTCAGACTATCGAAAAACTCGCTAGAGCTAGAGGATTTTCGAAGAAGGCAGCCAAGGCAATTGCAAGGGCAAGAAGGTCTTCAACCATCAAGGTGTATCAGTCCAAGTGGGAGTTGTTCAGGGAATGGTGTAGAACTAACGCGATTTCCTCTTCCAGTACATCGCTTTCCCAAATAGCAGATTTTTTCTTGGACCTTAAAACTAAGCATAACTTCTCGTCATCAACTATTAAAGGTTACAGGAGTATGTTGGCGACGGTTTTTCGACACAGGAACCTAGACCTTTCTGATAATAAGGATCTACGAGATTTACTTAGGTCTTTTGATACGACCAAGATGATTCAAACGGCTCCCATCGCCTGGAATTTGGATGTTGTCCTTAAATTTCTCATGAGTGACAGATTTGAGCCTTTACACTCGGCTTCATTTAAGGACTTAACCTTGAAAACCCTTTTTCTAGTTACCCTCGCCACTGCGAAAAGAGTTAGTGAAGTTCACGCTTTAAGCAAGAACATTGGTTTTCGGAATGGGAAAGCCATTTGTTCTTTGCAACTGGGGTTTCTGGCCAAGAACGAAAACCCTTCTCGACCATGGCCCAAATCCTTCGAGATTTCTAACCTTTCGGATTTGGCTGGCGATGAATTGGAAAGGGTTCTCTGTCCAGTTAGAGCTCTACGGTGTTATGTGGACAGAACTAAGAATCTGAGAGGTAACTCAGACGCTCTGTGGTGTGCAGTTCGGAAACCCTCGATGCCCATGTCCAAGAATGCCTTGTCTTTTTTCGTTAGATTGTTGATTCGAGAAGCTCATGCTCAGTGTGATGAGTCGGATCAGAGGCTCCTCAAAGTCAAGACACATGAAGTCAGAGCGGTAGCGACCTCAGTGGCCTTTAAACAGAACCGTTCTCTGCAAAGTCTGATGGATACTACATTTTGGAGAAGTAAGTCTGTTTTTGCATCCCATTATTTGAAGAATGTTCAGACTCGCTATGAGGACCTTTTTACGTTGGGTCCTTTTATAGCTGCTAATGCGATAGTAGGTGAATGATCTACCACTACGTTCCCTTTTTTCCTAATACCCCTTTTCTATCTCTTGGAACTCGTTTTTTATGGTTGTTTGTGGAGATTGGGCGTCAGTCTTCCGCAATCTTTGATTTGGCTAGGTGGTCAATTTGTTCCTTGAGTGCACCCGGAACAAGGGTATTGGTTGAGGTCCTGTCATGTTATAGGTGTTTGTACCGTTTGACAGCTCCTAGAGATTTTCAGCCCGAGTGGATTACTGGATCTCTTAAGGATAGCGGACGAAATGAGGCAGAGTATCATTGCTGTCAGCTTCCTTATCAGGTGAGAACTGCTTAAGTTTATTGTATGTAACCCTTAAGTGAATTTTCTGTATGTAGCTGTCTCTGACCCGCCACCAAGGGGTGTCAATCAGCTCTTTTATATAACCAGCGGGTAAGTTTTATATTTAAAAATGATATTTTCATAATAAAATAAATTTTTGAATATACTTACCCGCTGGTTATATAAATTTAACACCCTCCCTCCTCCCCTCTAGAGACTACCTATGGTATGGCTATGAGGCATGGAAGAACTGGAGTTGGTGTGTAGTTCCACCTGTTCTACCGCTAGGGTGCGGTTGGTACACCTGGCGTATCTTCGATAGCGCGAGATTTGAATTTTCTGCCCTGGCGTCAGGGACTTCAGCTCTTTTATATAACCAGCGGGTAAGTATATTCAAAAATTTATTTTATTATGAAAATATCATATTTGAAACCCATATGAATATTTCGATATAACCTTGGTCTTATGAAGCTATTGAGTATTACATTATACTGCTCTCAATCATTAGGAGATAAAACTAAGGTTATTCACAACTACTAAGCATTTAGTTTTGATGTGGTTGAGATGGGGAACCCCGGTAAATTTCATGACTCTGAAGTCTAGAGGTGCAAAATACTTTGAAAAATGAGGAATTGTACTTCTTAGTATCAATAATATTAAACTTTAACAGTTCTAAATCTCTCAATAGCATCATATGCCTTCTATATGCATGAGAAAAAAAATTACACATAACTGATCGAACGTCTCTTTCTCACACACCAGGTCTCTTTCTTTGTGAAAGGGTTGTTCCCATTGTTCATTATACGAACTGATAAGATTATAATTGTTTTCATACTCCAGTTACCAGTTTTAAATTGGCCACATTTTCCATTAATATCTGCATCCTAAAAACTGATGCAATGGTAAAACACTAGCAACTTTCCATTTCACATTAATGGGTAACTGCTATTGTACCAACATCTGTTTATTTTTCCTATTATTAACCGTTTAGACTAACGACATTGCCATAGTTTTCTAATTGAAGATACACTGTACAACATCCACAAACAATCTTCAGCTTCAGCTTCAGCTTCCATCATCAAAACTCTCACCCACTTTAACGTAGTCAGACATTTGTACACCGTCAACTTATAATTACTTATTGTAAATCCAATTTGCATGTTGTGCTTAATTTATGAATACATTCCCAGAAAATTACCAAAACCGTGCTGCACACCACTTATTTAAAATGCATGATAGAAAGGAGAAAGAAGGTATCATCTAACTGTACAAATAAAAATGTTTTTAAAGAAACAAAGAAAAACCCTTACCTGACTTAGTGAATTTTGTTGATATCGGTACAATAGCTTAGTGTTATTAGATAATTATCAATGTCATCAAATATGTTGTAGCATTTTCCTTTTTCAGGAATGATGATTAAAAATATAAAGACTACTGAATCATGGGTATCGAATTACCACCAGATTTTAGAAAATGTTTCCTATAATTTTATGCTGTTTTTCTGTAAAGAGATAAGTTTTAGTGTATCGTTTGTTTAAATACCAAAAAGTTTAGCAAGCCTTGGGGTTTTCCATGTGGAGCTAGTGAAGAGCAGCAATGCCCGAGATATTTTCTATACGCATATAAGTTGTTAAAGGTTTATCACCGTCTTGGTAAAGTCTTGTCAATAAGGCGTCTTGGAAAGACAGTATTTAATTACAGTGAGCTTGAATAATTTTATAGATATTGTTAAGGCCTTCATTATCATCAATAATAATTTAGCACAGCCTAATAATAAAGCGATTATATGATCCTGGAACTCAACTAATAAGTGATAAAGATATTATGGTAAAATAAAAACAAAACGCTGTAATTACTGGCACAGGAAGCCACCACATTATATGCTTGTAAATGCTATGGGTCTCAATAAATAGATATAAACCTCGCCATTTATTTCCGAAATTCATTTTTTTTTCTATATATGCATTAGAGTCGTCAGTTACGTTCAAGCCACAAGTTTAGCGAATAAAACACACTCAAACACACACACTTTAATATATATATATATATATATATATATATATATATATATATATATATATGTATATGTATATATATGTGTGTGTGTGTATGTGTGTGTGTGTGTGTATTACTCTGAATTAGTGGTTTGAACATAGCTGAAGATTACAATATTGTGACGGCGCCGAGTAAGGGTGTGAACTCAAAGGCAGGATGCAATCAACTGAGTTGTTTATTAAGGAACACTCTCCTTTATATACAAAACCTCAAGGCAACAGGACATAACATGTTCGAGAGACAGACAATGTTCAGAGCAAAACAGCAGATATGAATTTTCATGTTCGTTTGAGTGCGTGTCACTCCGGGGTCACCTCACCAATGTGACGGGCCGAGAGAGGGTAGTGAACTCAAAGGCAGGATGCAATCAACTGAGTTGTTTATTAAGGAACACTCTCCTTTATATACAAAACCTCAAGGCAACAGGACATAACATGTTCGAGAGACAGACAATGTTTAGAGCAAAACAGCAGATATGAATTTTCATGTACGTTTGAGTGCGAGGGAAGAGCAAAGATACAAGCATATTATATACAAAAGGAATTATGTACAATTGTGTGACACACGGTTGGTACATTGCTCCCCCTCTAAAAATGACATACTGAACATGTTAAATAGGTGCCCTGAATCTGGAGAGGTAGTAGTAAAAACTGCGCCGATTAGCCACAGTGAGTGGCTGTAGAAGTCGTTGGTTTGGGTGCGAGCGAGTGGTGGATGATGGGTGGCTGTTGCCGCTCCGGCTCGTCACGGGGTAGGCGAGTGTGTCCTACGGCATTCATAGGCGTGTGTGTCCTACGGCATTCATAGGCGTGTCCTACGGCATTCATAGGCGAGTGTGTCCTACGGCATTCATGTCCTACGGCATTCATAGGCGTGTGTGTCCTACGGCATTCATAGGCGTGTCCTACAGCATTCATAGGCGAGTGTGTCCTACGGCATTCATAGGCGAGTGTGTCCTACGGCATTCATAGGCGTGAGTGTCCTACGGCATTCATAGGCGTGTGTCCTACGGCATTCATAGGCGTGTCCTACTTCATTCATAGGCGTGTCCTACTTCATTCATAGGCGTGTCCTACGGCATTCACGTCAGCTTCGGTTGAAGTGGAAGAGATGTCCTCTTCGTCACGAGTGGATGCGTTGATGGAGGTTTGAAAGTCATGAAGTGGGTTCACATCACGAGGAGAGCCGTCTGCGGCAGGTTGCAGGCGAGCGATACTGGTCATTTCCCTGAGGGCAAGCGAAGCCCTTTGGTCCCCCAACGGTTGTTGCGAGAGCTGAAAAAGCTTTGCTATACGGGCGGCTGGCGACGGCGAGTACTGCTGCAGAAGGTATGATTTGAGGGCGTCATACGCTATTGGGGTGTCTCCTTGTTCACAAAGCCAGTCGGATATTTCTGGGAAGGTGTCCTCGGGTATCGCCGCGAGAACATAATCCGCTTTGGTGGTTGAGCGAGTCACGCCCCTGATACGAAAGTGGACTTCAGCGTGTTGAAACCAAGCAAACGCCTCTCCGGTGGCGAACGGTGAAAGTTTCAATGGGTCGGCAGCGGCGCCAACTGATGTAGTCTCCGTCATAGTACCAACGATGGAGGGGCGAGGGAGGTGGGGGTGGAAGGCAGTGGGAGCGAGTCGACTTCCGGGGTCACCAATGTGACGGCGCCGAGTAAGGGTGTGAACTCAAAGGCAGGATGCAATCAACTGAGTTGTTTATTAAGGAACACTCTCCTTTATATACAAAACCTCAAGGCAACAGGACATAACATGTTCGAGAGACAGACAATGTTCAGAACAAAACAGCAGATAAGAATTTTCATGTTCGTTTGAGTGCGTGTCACTCCGGGGTCACCTCACCAATGTGATGGGCCGAGAGAGGGTAGTGAACTCAAAGGCAGGATGCAATCAATTGAGTTGTTTATTAAGGAACACTCTCCTTTATATACAAAACCTCAAGGCAACAGGACATAACATGTTCGAGAGACAGACAATGTTCAGAGCAAAACAGCAGATATGAATTTTCATGTTCGTTTGAGTGCGAGGGAAGAGCGAATATACAAGCATATTATATACAAAAGGAATTATGTACAATTGTGTGACACACGGTTGGTACAATACACATTCACACCATTAATCTTCTTATCAAAAGCATTTTATACTAACTTTTGGAGTCTTGTATGTGGAGATTGAAAGTAAAAGCCGACAGCTATATCTGTATTGTCCTGAAGGGCTGGACTATGCTGTTCTTATTTACTAGAATCCACAGCGTTCATAGTTTGTTCATGTGACGTATCCATTTATCGGTAATTATAACATTTTGCCTTTATTTTGCCCTTAAATCTCTTTATAGGTTTAGAGTAACTTTTTTTTTTCTTATATCGTGAGAGATACATGATCAGAAAATCGCTGTATTACTAGGCTGAATTCTATTATCATTGAAAATAATGAAGCCCTTGTGCGTTTCTATAAAATATATTCAAGATAGTTGTGCTGCTCTTTCCAAGACGCCATATTGACAAGATTTTATGAAGACGGTGAAGTACTAAATAAAATTCAGTACCAAGGCAGTGTACCGTAGAGCTTGTTCAATTTCTCAGGTTTACCGCTCGAAAAAGTCAATTCTTTCTATTAATAGAGAACACATTAAGTCGTTTTCCTTAGAACTGATACAATACTGCTATATTGAGATTTGTGGGATTAACAATTAATCCATGATTAAATACCCCACAAGTTTACATCAAAGAGATTAATTGATAGAACAAGGATTATCATATAGAATCCAATTAAACAGATGCACGTATTTTGAAATGTTTAATAAAATTTCATAATTGAAGGGAGATGAAGTAATTACGTAATTAAGCAGGATGTTATTCAGAACCTTACGTGTCGCGTATAGGTTCGTATGTCTTCCTTTATCTCAAAGAGACGTCTGATATAGCTTTCCATGACCAAGCCTATGAATTTTGAATTGGAACAAATATAATGGCCTGCACACACACACACACACACACACACACACACTCGCTCTCTCTCTCTCTCTCTCTCTCTCTCTCTCTCTCTCTCTCTCTCTCTCTCTCTCAAACTATATATATATATATATATATATATATATATATATATATATATATATATATATATAGTTTTATATATATAGTATATAAATGTAAATAAATATATAAATTTATATATGCTAATATATACATATATATATATATATATATATATATATATATATATATATATATATGTGTGTGTGTATAATTATATACAGTATATATAAATATTATTAATCTTCCTTATCCACGTGTGTTTTGTTAGAAACCCCAACAGATAAGGATTTATCAGATAATAAGACACTGTAAACTCTATGAATGTAACAAATATTTAGGTTTATAGTACTTATAAATATACCCTTGGATACTAAAATGTTCTTTAGATATATGCAAATAATGCAATGGGCCGCTGTAATGTATTGTTATGATAGTATAATGCATTACTTTACAATAGTAGAGCAGGTTAAGCAACCCATCGTGCACTTTGTGATAAAAACAGGAAATTTGGCATGATTGTTGCTTATAGGTCACTTCTTCAGAAAAAAAGTGGTAGCCATAAAAAAATTCAATATGGCTGCCATTTTTCAAGATTGCCGTCAGACGCATCCTCATATCATGTTTTTGTTAAGAAAACAAAGCAAATTGTTATATAAACAGGAAATTTTACAATAATATCCTATGTAGGCAATGATGTCAGTTAAAAGTGCTAGCCTCCAGAAAATTCAATATGGCTGCCATTTTTCAAGATGGCCCCCAGACTCATACCCATTTTGTGGCTTTGTTAAAATCTACAGTGAATATTGTCATATGAACCTGAAATTTGGAAATAATGTTCTTTGTATGTCAGTTTTCAGTTGAAAATGCTAACAGACCAAAGCAATACACATAGTGATATTCAATGTAATTTACGTCTGGAGATTCTCGATGTTTTCAATTCGGAGATAGAAACCTCAAATACAATATAAACCTGGTAGAATAGACTTCAATGCAATTTTACAACCACACAACATCCCCGTTGTTTGGTTGTGCTCATGTGTGCTCCTAAAATGGACTGCTATTGCCGGAATGGCATTTCTATCAACCAGTCAAATGTAACAGCAAGTACTTTTTCAAAACCAGGAAAGAAACAACAAAAGAGTCATAGACACAGCTACTAAAGGAGAATTGGAAACATTCTCCCACCTTTTCGTATCCTGCCACTCCAGAGGGCGCGATTTATCCGAGTTTTTTCAAACATGAGGACCAGTCTTTCCCTTCATCACTCAGCAAATGGGGCAAACTATACGTCACTGGTAAATCAGGTCTCGTTAAAGTTTCGCAAAATAAGGTAGAGCTTCCAGAAATGAAGCCAGAAACCGACGCACTCATTGTAGATGGTTGTTGCATGGTGAGTACAGTCACACCCAAAACACTAAAGACATTTGAAGAATATGCCAAGAAGGATATTCTACCAAAGGTGGAATACTACAGTAGTAATTACAAGAGGACCGATATCATTTGTGATGTCTATCGGCAATCTAGTCTGAAGTCTAAAGCATGACCAAACTGTGGAAAGGTTATCAGGAGGAGAGTTACGGCAAAGAGCAAACCACCAACCAATTGGGAAAGATTTCCAGGGACAATGACAACAAAACAGAACTGTTCAATGTCCTTGCTGATGAAGTCAGTAAAATGCCTACAAGAAGTCAAGTCATAGTAACAAAGGAAGAAAACGTTCTGACAAGTTCCAGCTACCCTAAAGTTAACCTGGAAGAATTGGTCTCTTGTTCACATGAAGAGGGAGATACGAGGATGTTTGTACACGCCTGGCATGCAGCATGGGATGGATTCAAGAGTCTCCTGATTGAAGCCAATGGCACAGACATTGTAGTCATAACCGTCAGCCGTATGGCGTCCCTGACTGTAAATGGCATGGAGAAAATCGGGGTCGTGTTTGACAAGGTACAGCACACTCGATGATCCTTTAGGTACATGAAAAGACACATTTTACATGTATCAGTATTCATTATTATTGACATTATCCTATATGTACTATTTATTGTATTATGTGCTTTCAAGCATTATTTCCAAATGTTGCATATCAGCAGATTAATTCATGTCTTAATAATATGATATGGCAACATTGTATTAGCATTGTCAACACTTACTTATTGTTTCCATGACGCACTGTCTTCTTTGTCTTGGTCTCTTACTGATAAGTTATCTTTCTGTTATTCCCACGTACTTTGTATTTTTCTCGTTAAAACCATTAACAACCTACTTTTAAAGTTGTATCCTTGCCCTACCTATAAGGTTAAGGAAGTGACCATCACATACAGATCCCTATCCGTGATCTTGCATCTTCTTTGGGACCGGACAAAACCAAAGGCATGCTGTTCTTTCATGCATTTTCCGGGTGTGATATAGTGTCAGGATTCAGTGGCAAAGGGAAAAATACAGTATGGCTGACATGGAATGTATGCAATGAAGGCTCTATTACATTAACATAACTCAATGATTGTCCATCTGAAGTTGAGGAGTCAGATCTACGAGTTTTAGAAAGATTCATCGTTCTCATTGATGACAAGTCAAGTGCAGCCACTGCAGTAGATGATGCTAGGTGAGACCTTTTCTCCAGAAAGCAGAGGCCATACGAGTTAATCCCACCAACGCACAGGGTATACTCTAGGAACATTCCAAACGTGCTGCCTTCCAAGCAGGTCATAACTTGGGGCAGCCTATCATACGTCAGCCAGAACTTCCATGTCCTTCCAAGTGAGGATGGGTCAAAGAGGGTGACAAATGGGAAATTGTCTGGACTGCATTTGAACCTATGTCTAAAATCTGTCGTGAACTGACGAAGTATGAATGCAAGATCAAGTGTGGTGGTGGACGATGCTAGTGCTCGAAGGCTGGAGTAGGGTTCAGGGATAAATGATAGATCTCAGCAATGGATATTTTTGTCGATGTCATAGATTTGACTAAGTTATTTTTCATTGTTGAGCATTAGCACTATTTTCGTTCACTTGTTTTTCTCTGTAAAGCCTACGAGCATGCTAGAAAATCATGTGACCGATTTATTTAGGACTATTTGATGGAAGGATCAATCGGCAAGAAACAACTCTTGGAGCTTAGGAAAGATATGGGAATTTTCCGAAAAAAGCATTGGAATATAAGGGTTTCACAAGATTATCAACTGTTTTTCTGCATGTTATTCAGTATTATACTGGCAATAAATAAAAAAGGTTTCATTGAATCATCTTTTGTACTTTTGACACCAGAGCAAGAACACTAACGAGGGATTTTTGGCGACCATCTTGAAAAAAAATGGCTGCCATATTGAGTTTTTTGGGGGCTAGCACTTTCAGCTGATAACATGACCTACACAGAACATTGCCAAATTTCATGTTCATATCATAATTTGCACTATGTTGTTTTTTAGAAAAACCATAAAACAGGGACCCGTCTGGTGGCCATCTTGAAAAAATGGCCGGCATATTGAATTTTTTTGCGTGGCTAGCACCTTTTTCTGAGAAATTTACCTATCAGCAACAATCGTGCTAAGTTTCATGCTTATATCATAAAATGCACGATTTGGAGCAAAATCTGCTTAACCTGCTCCTCTACAAGTATATACAAGCAATATTAAAATCTGAAACTCACTCCTAATAGTCTAAAGACCTATCTTGGGTAGCTATGTATACGGATATCACTATACAGTATAACACTATTTTTATACTGTTCAGTATAAAAACTAATAGGTAATTGTACTGACGTGTTGCTGTATATGATATCATGATAACACTGAAAATTATAATTATAAGGGTGATTCAACAGTAATGTAAAAGCTAACATCAGTATAAACACCGGTTGCTTGCGGTCTCTCTCTCTCTCTCTCTCTCTCTCTCTCTCTCTCTCTCTCTCTCTCTCTCTCTCTCTCTCTCTGAGACATTCCGATGCTGTTAAACTTTTCTATTTGTTTACATGGAATTTTTTTTACCTCCATATGATACCTAAAAACTTACTGATTAACGTGCTCATGATTAAAATAGGTACTGATTACTTTTGGCGTGATACTTTTTTTGGTAATGTTTGTTAGAATAAAACAATTGATATAATATATTTTAATATGTAATACAATAATAAGTAATTATATTCATTTCCCCCTCTCGCTCCCTCTTTGGGAAAAGGTAGGAAATATAATTCAATTTGTCTTACTTTATCTCAAGTTTAAACTTTTCATTAAAGTATGTGATTTAAAAAAAAAAAAAGATTATGTTTAGAATTTCCGATAATCTGACAACTCAATTATATGCTAATGTAAATTTGTGTACTGTGCGAACTTTATTTTTCATCAACTTTACAAGTCTATTTAACGTGGCCGGTATGATATAAATTTCTAAGTTTACTTTCAGCGAATAGGAACAGTAATCTGATTTGGACTCCGCCAATTAGAGGCTATAGTCAAGATAAAACTCATGTGAAAGCATTCAACCACAAATCTCAAATTGCCTTTATCTAACTTTAGCTTGTCGGAAACAAAAATGAAAGGGGAAAAAAGGAAATTATTACTGGTTCCATGTCATTATGAATCAGTGCTTATGTGAGTTAGTATCAATGCTCTGCTCAAAGTATACAGATCTGCTGTGAATTTTTTTTATAACTCGTCATCTCTACACCATCAGTTTTTTTTTTTTTTTTTACGATAAATATTTGAAAATATTCGAAATTGGTGTGCATTTAAAGGAAATAGGTAGATAGTTACATCATGTGGTCAAAGTCCTATTCGGGCCTTTTGCTCAGTTTACGTAAAGCTACTCTATGCCCGGCCAGGCTTTACAGCCTGTTACGGGTATAGGAATATTATTTTCCCTCAGATATAAATATTAACACACTGATGACTTTCACCTACCACTTTGCTTGTCTAACATTGATAAAAACAGATTCTTATAACTTTAAAATATTCAGATGAAACTTTTACCAAAACAAAAATCCATTTTAATGCCCTTTTGCAGAAAAAAAGGAAAAAAAAAATATATAAAATTCCATTGAAAATTACAGGCACTTATAGTTACCAGTTGACAGTAATTACACAAACAGGACTTTAATATTGCAGGGTAATGCATACTAATTTATTAACCTACCTAACATTTGGCAGTTATTAGTTACAGACAAATAAAAAAGGAATTTGAAATTACAAGTCAGTAGTTACTATCTCAACTTACTAAAAGACCCTATAAATACAAATTTACTGTTAAAATATATAAACATATAAACTTATATATTAGGACTTAAGACATGGCTGGCCAGTGAAGTAGGCTTAGATACTTACTTGGCCCTACTGGTGCCACTGGCCAGTCAATCTCATTTCCTATTTTATGTTTTGTCAATTTCATTGTTTTACCATGTTCTTGTAACTGTTAACTTCTAAATGTAAAACCTTTTATGTGGTGTCTAACTGTTGAAAGTGTAAATATAAAGTTCTTTAGTTAGTTATTAACTACTAACTAGTAATTCTAAATTTGATTTATTTGCTCGTTAAATGTTAGATTTTAAGTGTCAGGTCCATTAGTAAGTTAATAATTACCAATGTGTAATTTCAATGTTTTCAATGTGTCTGTAACAGTTAATAGGTCTGTGTAAAGTCGTTTAGTATGTTTTTAACTGTAAATGTAATATCATTTTATATTTCATATACTATTTTCTGCATCATCATCATCAACATCTCCTCCTATGCCTATTGACGCAAAGGGCCTCGGTTAGATTTCACCTGTCTCTCTATTGAGCTTTTAAATCAATACTTCTCCATTCATCATCTTCTACTTCGCGCTCCTTAGTCCTCAGTCATGTAGACCTGGGTCTTCCAACTCTTATAGTGCCTTGCGTTTCCAGTTAAAAGTTTGGTAAACTAATCTCTCTTGGGGATTGCGAAGAGCATGCCCAAACCAACTCCATCTACCCCTCACGATGATCTCATCCACATATGGCACTTTCGTAATCTATCTTATAGTTTCATTTGTAATCCTATCCTGTAATTTAACTGCTAATATTCTTCTAAGGGCTTTGTTCTCAAATCTACAAAATCGGTTGGATATTGTTTCTTTGTCATAGCGGACTCATGTCCATACAGTAACACCGATTTCACTAAACTGATATATAGCCTGATTTTAATATGTAATTCCAGGCTATTTGATTTCCAAATTTTACTTAGCCTAGCCATTGCCTGATTTGCTTTTTTTCAATTTTTCATTGAACTCTAATTCTAAAGACCCTATATTAGAGGTCTTAATTCCTGAATATTTACATGATTCTACCTCATTAATCCTTTCTCGTTCCAGTTATATTTCATCTTCGATTGCATATTATTATTATTATTATTACTAGCCAAGCTACAACCCTAGTTGGAAAAGCAAGAAGCTATAAGCCCAATGGCTCCAACAGGGAAATATAGCCCAGTGAGGAAAGGAAATAAGGAAATAAATAAATGATGAAAATAAATTAACAATATATCATTCTAAAAACAGTAAGAGCGTCAAAACAGATATGTACTATATTAACTATTAACGTCAAAAACAGATATGTCATATATAAACTATAAAAAGACTCATGTCAGCCTGGTCAATATAAAAACATTTGCTCCAACTTTGAACTTTTGAAGTTCTACTGATTCAACTACCCGATTAGGAAGATCATTCCACAACTTGGCAACAGCTGGAACAAAACTTCTTGAATACTGTGTAGTATTGACCCTCATGATGGAGAAGGCTTGGCTATTAGAATTAACTGCCTGCCTAGTATTACGAACAGGATAGAATTGTCCAGGGAGATCTGAATATAAAGGATGGTCAGAGTTATGAAAAATCTTATGCAACATGCATAATGAACTAATTGAACGACGGTGCCAGAGATTAATATTTAGATCAGGAATAAGAAATTTGATAGACCATAAGTTTCTGTCCAACAAATTAAAATGAGAATCAGCAGCTGAAGACCAGACAGGAAACAATACTCAAAACAAGGTAGAATGAAAGAATTAAAACACTTCTTCAGAATAGATTGATCACCGAAAATCTTGTAAGACTTTCTCAATAAACCAATTTTTTTGTGCAAGTGAAGAAGACACAGACCTAATGTGTTTCTCAAAAGTAAATTTGCTGTCGAGAATCACACCTAAAATTTTAAAAGAGTCATACAAATTTAAAGCAACATTATCAATACTGAGATCCGGATGTTGAGGAGCCACCGTCCTTGACCTATTTACAATCATACTTTGAGTTTTGTTAGGATTCAACTTCATACCCCATAATTTGCACCATGCACTAATTCTAGCTAAATCTCTATTAAGGGATTCACCAACCCCAGATCTACATTCAGGGGATGGAATTGATGTAAAAAGAGAGTAGCATCATCTGCATATGCAACAAGCTTGTTTTCTAAGCCAAACCACATGTCATGTGTATATAGTATGAAATGTAATGGGCCAAGAACACTACCCTGTGGAACACCGGATATCACATTCCTATACTCAGTATGGTGCCCATCAACACCAACTCTTTGAGATCTATTTCTTAAAAAATCAATAATAATGCTAAGAAACGACCCACCCACTCCCAACTATTTGAGTTTGAAAATAAGGGCCTTAGGATTAACACTGTCAAAGGCAGCACTAAAATCAAGGCCAATCATACGAACTTCCTGACCACAATCAAGGGATTTCTGTACAGCATTGGAGATTGTAAGAAGGGCATCACATGGTCCAAGGCCTTTATGAAAACCAAATTGCAAACTAGGGAGTAGATGATTACCTTCAGCAAACCTATTAAGACGTTTTGCCAGAAGACGTTCAAAAACTTTAGATAATATGGGAGGTATGGAAATTGGGCGGTAATCAGTGGGACTTGAGCTATCACAAACACATTTCCATAGAGGAGTAACATTACCAATTCTTCAACAAGTGCTAAAAGCTCCTCTTCTTGCTAACTTGCGCAAAATAACAGATAACTTTGGAGCCAAGAAATCTGCTGTCTTTATAAAAAACAAAGGAAAAATACCATTATGGTCTACACCTCCGTAATCATCAAGGTCCTTCAACAGAGCTTTACTTTCACGACATCAAAAAGCTAAACTAGTTAGTTTAGCCTCAGGAAAACAGGAACGAGGAAGTTCAAGTTTTTCATTACTCTATTTACTGTCAAAAATATCAGCCAAAAGGGTTACCTTTTCCTTTGGACAGTGAGTGACTGAGCCATCTGGTTTAAGTAAAGGAGGAACTGTTGCATCTACACCAAAGAGCGCAGATTTAAGGGTAGACCACCATTTATGTTCCTGAGTCGTACTGGAAAGGGTTTCTTTTATGGTTAAATTGTACTCCTTTTCAGTTGAGGCTTAAACTCTCTGAGCAAAAGCTCGAAGCTGAGTATAGTTGTTCCAGGTTAAATCTGATCTGTTACCCTTCCAAAGATGATAGGCCTCCTGCTTCTCCAAATAAGCACATCTACAATCATCATTGAACCACGGTTTGTCCTTCACTCGGTACCTTAGCACCCGAGAAGGGATACGTCTATCAATTATGTTGACTAGATTCTCATTCAAAGGGACAACAGGATCTACACTACTATATAATTGTGACCAATTCAAGCACAAAAGATCATGCAAAATCCCATTCCAGTCTGCTTGGGATTTCATATAAATTTTACAAGAGTATGATATATCAGGGACAGGCTGGTCAGTCTTCACTACTAATGAAATCAAGGCATGATCAGATGTCCCGACTGGAGAACCAACCTTACTAGTTATAACGCCATGGGAGTCAGTGTATACGAGGTCCAAGCAATTACCAGACCTGTGAGTAGCTTCATTTATGATTTGCTCACAGCCTCATTCTGAGGCAAAGTCTAAAGCTCTTAAGTCATAGCAATCGGTAGGAGAGGTAGAACTTAACCACTCCCTATGGTGAGCAATAAAATCACCAACAAAGACAAAAGAAGCCTCTCTATCATCTTGTATCTTAGCCATAATGGTAAGAAGACAATCAAAGTTAGAATCATTCATGTTCACTGGAAATTCATTTGATAGGACTTCACTTACATTAACTTTACACTTGTTATGGTTATGTATAGACTTAATCAAATTTACATATTTAAGATGGACTCCATAATAACGTAGGACTCCCAACAAAATTGGCCAGTGCACACTACCAAAAGCTTTTCCATAGCCCACAAATGCCATCAAAAGTGGATTTCTATATTCTACACATTACTGTATCACATGTCTTAAAATGAAAATTTGGTCAGTACAACTTCTACCTTTTCTAAATCCTGTTTGTTCATCTCTCAGATTTTATTCAATCTATCTCTCAAGTTTTTTTTTTTAAATGAGCATACTATATATTTTCATGACAACTGACGTAAGTGTGATACCTCTATAATTATTGAAATCAGTCAGATCTCTTTTTTTTTAGTATCTTCACCAACACTCCTAGCTTCCATTCATCAGGTTTTGCCTCTCCACGCCACATTCTACAAAATAATCTTGAAAGTACTCTGGGAGTAACTTAATTTTCGGCCAGTATCATCTCTGCAGTTATTCCACCAGGGGCATTTCATCACTGGAGTTTGTTGAAGATAGCTTTGACTTCAAGAATTCATAGCTTTGTCAGTCTCATCTGCTTTCCTGTCTAAATATTCTCTCCAGTCATTCCTAGGTTTTCTTTTAACTTCACTATCAATACTGGAATAATTAGCATGCTCAATCTTGTAATTTTCATTACTTCCTCGAAAACTTTTAACAATTAATTTCTGTCTTTATCTCCTATTTATATTATCCCAAGTATCATTTGATATCTATGGCTTTCTCCTTCTAATTGCATGTTCCAAAACTTTACTATCAACTGACTGATATATGTTCTTGATATCACACCATTTTTCATTAATTACCTCCTCTTCATCTCTTAAAGTCTCTAAGACTGCAAATCGAATTCTGTATTCAATTGCAAATGTTTCTGTGCTCATCTTCTAACAGCTTGGTTATATCCAACATAGGTATTCTATCTACATTTCTGTTGGGTACTTTGTTTTAATTTCAACGTGGCAGTGATGAGCTGGTGATTACTTCTAATATCTGCACCTCTATAGCTTCTTACATTTCTCAAAGTCCTCCTTCTCTCTTTATTAATGGCTATGTGATCATTTGATTTTGTAATTGCCACATAGTGAAGTCCATGTTTATTTACGGATGTCTTTGTGCTGCAATAGAGTATCTCAAATAACAATATTGTTTGTAAAACAGAAACTTATGAAACTTGCTCCATTTTCATTTGCAATTTCGCCAAGACTCTCACCTTCCATCACATTCTCTATACCTTGATCTTTAGCATTCATATCACCAATTACAATTTTCATCTCTCTCTCTGGGATGTCAGCTCTTACACTCTGCAGATCTTCATTGTATTCATCTTTCATTTCTTCTGGGGGATTCATTGGTTGGTGCATAACAAACTATAATACTCATATTGCACTGCTTTGATTTAGATTTATAAGGAACAATCTACTATTTACAGCTTTCCACTCAGTTAATGCCTTTTCTGCTCTTGGTGTCATCATCATTCCTACCCCTCTCTTCCAACACCATCTGCCCTTCCTGAATAGATATATAAATTGCCTTGGACTAACACAGGCCATACACGCAGAGGATTGGGGCGCTGATTTGATCGCGACTGGCGCGTTCGCCTCAATCCTTAACATGTATGGGGGGTAAACAGGAGAAACCCGTTGCGACTAGCCTGTCCTCTCATCCCGTCAGCATGTTTGACCGGAGATGCCAATCCCGTCGCGATTGGCAGTATGGCCCGCCAGTCTCGTGTGTGTGTGCGCACGGTCTAGCACTCTGACGGGGTTGACTCACGTACAGTATTCCATACTTTGTCCCCTGATCAGAGCACTTTTTGTATTATAAAGATAAACTAATTGCATTTCACAAGTTTGTAATACTATGCATTTCATTGCTCTTTATTTTAGGTTTTCCCCTCATATTTTCATTCATCTAGTTATGATTTCCTTAAATTTTTCTCCTTTTTCATAGTATATTTTATCTTTAAAACCACACAGTATTCTGCCTTATTCGTGCAATAGTATCTTGTATTTTGATAATTAACAGATGCTGAAACAAAAGGAAAAAATTAAACATTCTGATTAAGTTTTATGAATTCTCTTCATAGAAAAAAACAAAGGTGTAAAATATGGATAGAGGATAAATGAAGTAGCCACTGATAATTCTATTAACTTATATATATCTCTCACATTTTCTCTCAGCCTATATAAACGCAATCGTTTTCAAATTTCTATAAATCAAAGCGAAAACAAGTACGCCTAACTAAAAGTGCAGTAGTACTTCAGCATGAGATAACTTCCAGGAAGGTCTAAAAATCTATTTATGATATTCCTCTCAGGAGACACTTGGACTCTTGGATTAATGGGGATGAACGGAAAAGGTAATCCTATAATGACTTCAAGAGAAATAAGTACATTAACACCGCAGCGGACAAATCACCACCGCTTAGAAGCCGACAGAGAATGCCTATCACGTTCCTTCATATGATTATTTCAAGCTCGATTTCATAGATTTATATTATATAAAAAATAAAGAAAGTAGAAATTACCAAAATTTGGCACTTTCAAAATTAGATGTAGGTTACCAATTGTACATGATACCTGGTAACGTACCATATTTAGTTAACTAGTACCAAAAAATGTAATCATGTGGGCCTATCCTGGGTGCCCAATCCTCTTGAACTAAGCAGGTTAGTCCATAGCAAGTGTGGGCATTTCTCACAGGATTGGAGCATCGCTCCAGTCCTTAAGGACAAACCGTACAGTCAATCCTCTGCGTGTATAGGTGGCTTAAGGCTTCCTACTAATCCCCTTACAACGTGTTTCACTTAGGGCCAAGATATCCAAACTCTATTTTGTAAATTCACTCTCCACTTGCTGTAACTTCACAATCTGATTCATGGTTCTAACATTTCTATTACCAATTTTCTACTTCTCTTTAGCATTTACAAACGGAGATTCGTAGCAACACGCTACGCCCGGGACTGGTGACCATTTTGTCATCTTAGATTTCCATTGATTGACTAAATCCATAGAGAATTCATCATAGGATAGCCAGTTCCTTGTGATGCAAGTGCCTATCTATGAGCTGACTTATAAGTGTAAGACAAATGAGCGCCGACAATTGAACGGCGACAGTTAAGCTCAAGACAAATGAGCGCCGTAAATTTGAAATATGGTTATTACACACACACTCTCTCTCTCTCTCTCTCTCTCTCTCTCTCTCTCTCTCTCTCTCTCTCTCTCTCTCTCTCTCTCTCTCTCTCTCAATTGTCGTTTGGTTATTACAATCGTTTGTTTACCATTGTTAAAATCATTCCATTTAGGAAACGTAAATAACAATTTCCCAGAAGCTCAAAAAATCTTTCTAAAAGGAAAAGCACCTTTGATTTACTTAATTTCTCAGAAAAAAAGGATATAGGGAAAATAACAATGTTGGATAGCACAACGACACCTGAAATTAATAGGATTACCCCTCTCGGCTCAAAGTGACATGGTTGACATAGATATACTCAAAAATTTGTTTCCATGCATGCTGGTGAAAATTTCCTTGCTTACGACTCCCTCATTGTCATTTTATATTAAAGATTGATATCTTTTAATATTAGGCTGCATAAATAGTACTAAACTAACTAGTTTAGCTTTTCGATCTCGTGAAAGTAAAGCTCTGTTGATGGGCCTTGATGCTGATGGAGGTTTAGACTTAAATGGTATTTTCCCTTTGCTTTTATAAAGACTGCAGATTTCTTAGCTCCAAAGTTATCTGTTATTTTGCGCAAGTTAGCAAGAAGAGGACCTTTTAGCACTTGTTGGAGATTTGGTAATGTTACTCCTCTATGTGAATGTGTTTGTGGTAGGTCAAGTCCAACTGATTACCGCCCAATTTCCATAACTCCCATATTATCTAAAGTTTTTGAACGTCTTCTGGCAAAACGTCTTAATAAGTTTGCTGAAGGTAATCATCTATTCCCTAGTTTGCAATTTGAGCATGTGATGCCCTTCTTACAATCTCCAATGCTGTAGAGAAATCCCTTGATTATGGTCAGGAAGTTTGTATGATTTATCTTGATTTTAGTGCTGCCCTGGACCATATTAATCATGAGGCCCTTGTTTTTAAACTGAAACAGTTGGGAGTGGGTGGGTCGTTTCTTAGCATTATTATTGATATCTTAAGTAGTGTTCTTGGCCCATTACTTTTCATACTATATACACATGTCATGTGCTTTGGCCTAAAAAACAAGCTTGTTGCATATGCAGATGATGCTACTCTCTTTGCATCAATTCCATCCCCTGAATGTAGATCTGGGATTGCTGAATCCCTTAGTAGAGATCTAGCTAAAATTAGTGCATGGTGCAAATTATGGGGTATGAAGTTGAATCCTAACAAAATTCAAAGTATGATTTTAAGTAGGTCAAGGACAGTGGCTCCTCAACATCCGGACCTCAGTATTGATAATGTTACTTTAATTTTGTATGACACTTTTAAAATTCTAGGTGTAATTCTCGACAGCAAATTTACTTTTGAGAAACACATAAGGTCTGTGTCTTCTTCAATTGCACAAAAAAATTGGCTTATTGGGAAAGTCTTTCAAGATTTCTGGTGATCAATCTATTCTGGAGAAGTGTTTTAATTCTTTCAATCTACCTTGTTTTGAGTATTGTTCTCCTGTCTGGTCTTCAGATGCTGATTCTCATCTTAATTTGTAGGACAGAAACTTACAGTCTATTAAATTTCTTATTACTGATCTAGATATTAAACTCTCGGCATCGTTATTCCATTATTTCATTATGCAAGTTGCATAAGATTTTTCATAATTCTGACCACCCTTTACATTCAGATCTTCCTGGACAATTCCATCCTATTCGTAGTACTAGGCAGGCAGTTAATTCTAGTAGCCAAGCATTCTCCATCATAAGGCTCAATACTACACAGTATTCTAGAAGTTTTATTCCAGCTGTGACCAAGTTGTGGAATGATCTTCCTATTTGGGTAGTTGAATCGATGGAAGTTCAAAAGTTCAAAGTTTCAGCAAATGTTTTTATGTTGAACAGGCTAACATACGTCTTTTTATAGTTTATATATGACATATCTGTTTTGACGTTACTGTTTTTAGAATGATTTATTGTTAATTTTTACTCATTTATTTATTTCATTATTTCCTTTCTCACTGGGCTATTTTTCCCTGTTGGAGCCCTTGGGTTTATAGCAACTTGCTTTTCCCACTAGGGTTGTAGCTTGGCTAGTAATAATAATAATAATAATAATAATAATAATAATATGAATTGTTTTGAGATATTCAGTGGCATATACAAGGATCAATCAAAATTTAAATAGTCACAGTCTGTTTTAGATATGATTTTAATTCACATATCTCAACAATTAAACTAAAAAATGTCCCACACAATTTTTCCTCTTCTTTTCTGAATAAAGCCTGATTCAGAGGCAAAGTCTAAAGCTCTTAAGCCATGGCAATCGGTAGGAGAGATAGAACTTAACCACTCCCTATGGTGAGCATTAAAATCTCCAACAAAGACAAAAGAAGCCTTTCTATCATCTTCTTGTATCTTAGCCATAATGGCAAGAAAACAATCGAAGATAGAATCATCCATGTCTGGATTCTGGTAGATCGAACACAAATAAAAGTTGGTATGCCTGCCACAAACTTTTATTACCTGAATCTCATGACATTCACATCGATTGCAGGACTTATGAGATGCAGGGTACTCGGTTCTAATATACACAGCCATTCCCCTGGCCCTAGGGATGGCATCACGTTTTAACATTATTGGCTTCTTAAAACCAGTTATAAGGAGCTCAGATGAGTAAATATATCTTCTAAATATTGAAAAATTAAATGAAACCTGTAATTACCAATGTTAGATAAACAAATGGGAAAGTAAAGGTCATCACTTCGTTACTAATCATATTTGAAGGAAAGTCTTATAGCCGTAACAGACAATGAACGCCCAGACGGGCATAGCGTAGACCGGGCAAGTACGAGCTGTTTTTCATACTTCTTTGGAACAACTAAGTGCATTTTTTATGAAGATTTCTTCGAGTAAAAATGTCTATGGAAGTCCTCAAAACTAATATGATCAATGGGTTTTTGTTTATCGATTATTTTTATGCTTGTCCGCTGAATAGTCTATACAGCAATCCAGAAATAGGCTTATTTAATCTCTACGAGGCATTTTTTTGAGGAAAAACAAGCAAATGGAATATTCTTAATCAGAAATTTGTGCTCAGTAAGATTTTTTTTTATTTTTTTTTTTTTTTTTTTCATTTTCCTTGTAAGGTCAGAAATTTAGGGCAAAGGTTAGTAAGTGCAATTTTTTTATTCTACAAAAATAAATTATATTATACTCCTAATGCAATGCTAAAACACTTGTAAATACTTTGCATACATTTTGGAATATTAATTATCCTATTTTTTTTCTTTATATTAACAACATATAAGTGGTCGTTCTTGATTATATTTATGCAGCTCTGTAAAAGAGACTGTTTCTTTATTGCTTCGATGTTTAGAGTAATATTTGCCAGTTTTTTAGGAATTTTATTAGTTAATATTAGTACAGTATATTTTATTCTGTAATTCTTAAAGCGAATTTTATTATGAAAATTGTGTTGGAAAATAGTAGGGAATTCAAATAAGAATTGATGAAAATAAAATATTTTTACATGCCATGTGCATCTTTTTGGGGCTAAACTTTCAGAGATTTGAAACTTGGACAGTGTAAGTGGTGCCTTTTGTGACATTAATATAACACTTATTTGCAATGTCTAGCGGAGGATTGTTGTGCACATGTAGTGGCATTTATTTAGCAATACAGGTTTGTGAACTTTTTAGGCATGATTGTGTGATAGCTGATGTGTATCCAAGGGGTATGAAATGTCTATATACAGTTACTACAGAGAGAGTCTGGAGATTGGCGTACGCGGTACTTTCTAGTGAAGAGCCTCAATCCATATGGCAAAGTGAAAACGAAAGTGAAGGATACCATTAAAGAAAACTATATGAATAACTGTTGTTAATCGATTTTATATTAGTGTGATATATGATATTTAAACTTTAGATAGATATAGAATAAAAACAACCTTTTTATTCCTAGGTGAACTATGAAACCAGTTCTTAACTTAAAGCACCCACAAGAGATAACCTTTGATTTATTTATTATATGTCAGCGAACAAGAAGAACTGATAAGATGCTGTTCCACCAGACAGAACGAGGTTTAGCATCTATCAAAGAAGCTACAGAAAAAAAGAAAAGAAACTAAGGTGTGATGATTATCGCAAGACTGTTGACAGGCTAATAATGCTATTTGCTGAAGGTGTTCAAACTCTCCTGGATAATGTTATTCAAAATATACACAAAAATAACCTAAATGCTAAACTTGAATGCAAGCAGTTCATTCAGCGGCATAATATTGACAGTGGGCTAGATTATGCAGGACCTTCCAGACATCCATCACTGCAAAGTCTGTCAACTCCAATGTAGTGGACAAATCGATGACTACACACAGAAGAGTAGAATTTGTATCATGAATATGAGTTCAAGAATTGGCGAAATGGTAAAATATATTCAAGAGGTATTTATTCATATAGCTGATGTAAATGACCAAACTGCAAGAGAAGGATGCTACCATCCAAATTATCTCAAGACGTTCTTAAGAGATGCGCAAAAGTAGAGAGTGAGTCTATTTGCTGACCTAGCAATAATATGACTTTTGCAAGAAACTAGATAAGCTGCTGAGAGAAGATATGTAATAACACTCTTCAGTATTCGAACGATATTATAAAGTCCTTTCTGGTGAGATTAAAATCCCTACCCCGGCATCGTTTCTTGGCCGGACTTCAACGTTCAAAGATGCTTTACTTTAGTTTGTTTGGGATTTTTATGAGTTTGTGGTATTGCGGGTCTGAAAAACACTGCTAGTTCCAATGACGTTCTCACATAACATTATAGACTAATATAATCATAATAATCATACCTCTTAGAGATATACCAGAGTTGTCTAGTGGGTTTGATTGTTGGATACCCATTTTCAGATCAGGTGATAGTGACTTTCTCTCCATAGTCCACGTGGGTCGAAAACTTTGAAGTGATATAAAGTCACACCTTTCTTTCAAAGGTGTAGATATAAATGAAAAAAAAACTGAAACTGTGTGTATTTCATCAATTATCAACATGTTGGTAATATTTTACTTAATGGACAAAATTACATAGCTCAAGAATGTGGTTCACTTACTCTTAATGAGGCTGATGCTATCAAAATGACAAAGGCCTGTAACATTGGGCAAGACATGGTTTATGTCATATATGAGGAGAATAAAGATCTACCGAAACATATTGTCTATCCGTTCCACAAATAACGCCACAACGTTAGCTACAACAGAATCCCCCAATATGATACAACTATGGCAGAATATACATTGAACGAGGTTGATCAACAAAACGGGGGCTGTAGCTCCAACAAATCTGGTTGTTAGAAGGTTTGTTCAGTTTCCTGGGTGACAACATTGTTATAAATGATTCCTTCCTGAATGCCAAAAAATACCTTCCATGCAACCCAACTTGCAACATGGCAAAAAGGACCTCTAGCTGGAGAAAATGAGTTGGCTACTATAGAGCCATCAAACGGTACCTACAATATTAGATATCAATGATGTAAATTTAACAAAAGGAAATACCCAAACAGAATTTGGTTTGACAAAACTGGATTGGTTCAATCAAACCGAAGATAACAAAATTGCCCTTGAGGTATGCTATGACCAAGATAAGGCCTTTCTCATTTCTAGTAAAGAAATTTAGAAAAATTCATTGTGGACCTCCTTCAACAATTCTCATTGTAGCAGCCAAAGTTCAGCTCAACCGAGAACTATTTTTGGTTATATGTCAATTATACTAGTTCCAGCAGACGAGTAATAAACTGTTAATACCTTTATATTGCGGACACTTCATTATACTGTTGTTATTGTTGACTAAGGTTGCCTCCACAGTTGAGTGAGTTGAAGTGGACAATACCAGAGTTCAAAGACACGTTGATACCAAGACTTGGTGACCTTGAACCACGAACATTTTGAAAGTTATGGGACAACACACTGAAGCTATTGGATTAGTAGAGCTCTTGGTTGAGAATGGACTACCTGGTCCCAACATGGCTGATAAGGTGAAAGATAGAAAATTCTATGCTAAGGCTGTCAAGGCCTACAACATTATATGGCAAGCTCTTTGCCGAAAACCGAATACCTTGAGCACAAAGATGACGAACTATGTCAAGGTTTGGTAAAGGTAATTAAGTGTGAGGATCATGAGAGACTTCTCGAGATAAAAAAATCTGTGGGATCTCGGCAGCACATGTTGGCATGTGAAAAGACCAAGAAAGGTGACAATAACTACAATTTCTAGTGAAACTACTTGAACATGGTGTCCACATTGCTAGCATTTTGTTGCATTTCGACAAATGCGACCATTTTTCCACCGATATGGTCATGATAATTATGCAAGATGAGGTTGTAGCTTCCCTTAAGAGAAGAAGCAACTACCGCAAGTAGTAGAGAATGACTGTAAACAAGAATAAGTCGTGGTGAAGGGCTCAAAGCAAAGATTGAATCAATTGTTTCCTGGCCACAGACTAGAATGCTTTAACGACGTCGGGAAGAAAAGTGGAGGCAGGCAGTGTTTGAATTACAAAGACAAACAGTGCTTGCAAGATGGACCCTTTCTTACAGTTACATAGCTAGCATTTCCAACCAGATATGTAAAATGATAAACACATGCTTAGAAACTGAGTGATACCAAATCAAGCAACACAAGCTCCAATATTTCGTGACTGCAGAGATGAAGCAAATATTTGCAAAATGTTGATGAGAGTAAAGGATATGACAGAAATAAATGCTCAAGAATCTTTTACATTTTCCCCTGACATTAGTCAGGGCAAAATACAGTTTAACCCCCAAAAAATTGTAACAAAAGGTTTCTCAACTGATTCTGGTCGGTTTTAATGTACTTTTTAACATACTAAAAGTTTACCAAACTATGACCCCCGGAAAAGTGTTTTTTTCAAGATGGCGTCCAAGATGGCTGCCGAAACCTTTGAACCATCATAACTTTATAGCTATCAACTCAAATTTGATGATCTTGGTGTCTATTCCTACATTATTTGGGGGCAAAGAACACATTAAGACAACTAGGGATATCATTGAGCTGTTAAATCATTACGAAATTGGATTCTTGACCTTCAGATGTTCACTATCACCTTATACACAAACACTTACGACAAGCAATATTTAAAAGAATTTATTCTTAGAGGTATAATGATAGCAAACTAATTATGAGCGTCTTCTATAGGGTTGTTAACTTACAGTACTCATGTTTATATAATCTTCTAATTATATCAAATCCTAATTACACTGAACAGAACCTTATATTTCAAGTACTTGGTTACATTAGTTAATAACACTTTTATCCGCATAGAACAAGTTTCAGAGTTTCAATTTTGAATGTTATCCTCCTCCTCAGTATCAACCTCTCGAGTGTTGTTTGGATTGTTACATTTTTCAATCTGGCAAGGGCCACATACACTAGTGCAAGGGAGTCCATAATGTCTGCAGCTGCATCGAGATAATCTGCATCCCTCTAAACAGTTGCAATGGATAATTTTCAAGAGTTTATCTGGAGCAGCATTGTTTTGGGTCATAACTGGTACTAGCTGATCATTCTCGAGTTTCCATCACCCCATTCAATTGGGTTCATTTCACTTGCCTTTCCCATCCATACCATAATTTGGAAGTGCACATGTTGGCTTTGGAAACTTGTTGCTGATGATGTTGGGGGAAGCCTTTCAGGAGTGATAAATGCTTCAGTAGTTACCACTCTCTTGGTGAAAATGGTATGGCGCAGTGATGATAGTGTATCATTAGACTTGCCTCCAAAGCAATCAACCATCAGTTCTTTGCCAAGATCTGATATCTCCTCTTGAGATTTGTTTTGAAGGGCGAATGCACTCGCACAGGACTTCATGACAGGATCAGATTTCACTAATTTCCGGAAGACTAACATTTTTCCAATGCCAAAAATCCTTGAAGTGGAATCACGACCGGAGTAGGCATGTACAACGTGTAATTCAGTGCATACATCATATCCTAGAGTTTCTTTCAACAGGTTAATGTTATATACTTTGTGTTCTCTTGACTGTTTGCTTGCATAAGAACAGAAGTAAATGGTCTCATTGCCTGTTCTGGTATAATGAAGGAGCAGGATCAGCAAATCTGTATCCTCACCAACCAACGTTGTAGTGTAATGATGGGATAGTTCAACAGTTGCCTTAATGATATCAACATCTGCATCACCTGGTGACTGAATGACATGGCATCCCCTTTTAGTTAGTGCTGTGCTAATAAGAGAAATTATGTCTGTCTTATTTTTGTCAGGAGATAGAAAGTCCTCCTTTTTGCTTGAAAACTCTGTTTCTGCTGTGAAACTAATTATAGGGTGCAGGTTTTTTCCTGGTCTCAGATGTGTGTTGTCTTTTATAGAGGGGCCATCACCATATCCATTGAACACCACTGTTGCTTGTTCATAATTTCTCACAGTGAAGTCTGCATAAGACTCAGCTATTGTATGAGTCGCCTTTCTTCCATGGTAAACGATGGAGCAATGAGCCTCCATCAAGCACATAACAATCTCTTTTAGGTTTAGAGTTAATCACAGCCTCACTTGAAAAGGCTGCAACATGGTCTCGAATTGACTGAGTAAGCAGAAGTTTATCTGCTTTTTGAAGAATGTTCCTGGTCTCAAAGAGGGCTGGAGGATATGGGCTTAGCTCATATGTCAAAACCTCTTCAAGGGAAAGATGTTCTGATCTTGACACGACAAGGAAACGCTGGAACAGAAGGGCAGGATCAATGGTACGAACAGGAGCAAGCTTCACAGCATATCTTCAAGATCTTGTTCCCAACAGATTCAAAGGCATGTACATTCACATCTGGTCCAACCACTATTCCATTGACAATGTTTTTCAGAGTGGCATCAGATGTGAAGGGTGAGCAGGCTGCAATCTCTATCTGAATTTTCTCAAGATCAGATGCATCTCTTTTGATGCGTACCTCAGTTGAATCTTTTTGTTGTGGACTTGCAGGATAGGTTAGGTCGGTAAAATCTTGCCATGCACTGTTGTACTCAGATGTTACAGGTGCAGATAAGGTCCAAAGATTGCATATCTCCTCAGTCATCCCACTGCCATGGGTTACACCACCAGTGCTCTCTAGAGACCTCATCAATGTTTGTTCTATGACAAGATTACTACTTAGTCCTGCCCAGCAATGATTGCTCTTACGAACAACATGAAAACCACCAAGGAACTTTCGATAAACATCTGGGTGCTTTTCCTCCAGGTTGCTCATTTTCTGCAGGTAGTAATGAGCAGAGCGAGATAATTGAAGTGCCCAGCTGCAGCAAAGACAGTTAGGTAATTGGACACTGCTGGCAAATGCATCAACCAAGATCCAGTACGATCTGCATTGATCAACATTCTTGCTATGCCAACCATACGCCGATAATTCAGCCACAACTGGCTTGTCTTTGAGGTCTGAGCAAGTTCCAATTTCTTCTTCTCCATTACTGTCTCAAGTTTTATCAAGACCTCAGAACAAGCAGCATCTTCTAGCATCATCTCTCCAATACGAAGGGAGGAGTACAATTCCTCTGCCTAATCCAGCAATGTCTGAATCTGAGGATCATCTTTGGCCATTTCCATTACAAGCTGGCTATGTAGGCATTTGTCAATAAGAAGGTGGCCCGCAAAGCTCTCTGGACAGCTTTCCCTGTTAACATATGCACCACTGCATTTTCTCCATAAACAGTCTCAATCATGTTTTTGAGGCTGGTCCCTTTAATGAGAGTTCCTACGGCCCCCAGCAAGTATATGAGTGTATAATTTGATATAATTAGAAGATTATATAAACATGAGTACTGTAAGTTAACAACCCTATTGAAGACGCTCATATTTTAGTTTGCTATCATTATATCTCTAAGAATAAATTCTTTTAAATATTGCTTGTTGTAAGTGTTTGTGTATAAGGTGATAGTGAACATCTGAAGGTCATGAATCCAATTTCATAATGATTTAAAAGCTCAGTGATATCCCTAGTTATCTTAATGTGTTCTTTGCCCCAAAAAATGTAGGAATAGACACCAAGATCATCGAATTTGAGTTGATAGTTATAGAGATATGATGGTTCAAAGGTTTTGGCGGCCATTTTGGACGCCATCTTGAAAAAAAAACCCTTTTCCGAGGGTCATAGTTTGGTAAACTTTTAGTATGTTAAAAAGTACATTAAAACCTACCAGAATCAGTTGAGAAACCTTTTGTTACAATTTTTGGGGGGTTGGGTGGGTATTTTCCATATATTGACCCTACTACATGTAAAGTTTTTAAGTGTGTATAACGTTCTGTACGGAGAATTAATAAAGTTAGTACCCAAAGTAGTGTATTCTGAGAAAAAAATCTAACATTTGGGTATAAAGGTAAAATTTGCCCTTGCTGACCTTTGACCTTCATTTCTGACCTAATTAGGTATATTTGGAAAACTCAAACAGAATATTCATACGCAGCAAAGAATTCTGATTAAGAATCGCCTATTGATTTGCCTTTCCCCCAAAATGCCTCATGCAATCATTTTTCTTGGAAATCAAACCAGCCTAATATGGTTAGAGATATCACAATAACATTATTCTCATTTAACTATACACTTCCGTAATTTTTTTTTTAATAGAAATAAAGTTTCAATATGACTGATTGGAATTTGCTATGGCAGTGGGACGATGGTGCGTAAATTGTTTCAGAAGTCTGTTTCTTTCTCTTATTTGGGCAACTTACTGATTTTTTCTTCCCTGTATTAGTGAAATATTTATACTTTCTATAATACTGCAGTAATTGGTCAACTTCATTTTAGTGAATCCGTGATTAAGGAGGGGGAAATGTACACACACATACATTACATACTCACGTTATATATGTATATGTGTCCATGTATATACACACGCACACATATATATGTAATATATATATATTATATATATGTATGTATATATATATATATATATATATATATATATATATGTGTGTGTGTGTGTGTGTGTGTATGTATGTATGTAGTTATGCATGTATTTATGTATGTTAAAGTGTGTGTATAAACGTTAGGTGGTTAAACCCAACGTCAGTAAAGCAAATGTTTCATTAATTCTGCTCACTGCTAATTTGCAAATGACCGTAATGAGTGCTTTACAGCTGTAAAGATAATTGAAAATCAGATTGAATTTGTTATTTTTACGGCTTATACTTTGCAGCCAATCTCCCTCACTACTAACACAGTTACGTATTTTTTTCGAAATGAATATTGTGGTTGTCATTTTTTGTGATTTTATAATGCTCGTCGCCCATTTTTTCAGCGTTTTAACTTGTTCGTTGAGTATTTTTTTTTTTTTGTTTCACCATTGCCACGGCAAAACATATGATGCACATTCATAAACTAAATACACTAACTATTGGTTGCCGGATTGTGATTGCATAGAAAACTTGTTTAGATCAGTCAGGGTTTTGGATAGGTAATTGTGTAGAAGTTCTTTGGTGCAATGCAGTATTTTGTTTAATGTAATTGTATTTTTTTAAACATAAATAAGTGATAAATAATTTTGTTATATTTGGACCCGACTCGGTGTATGTTGCTATTATCCCAGACCTATGTTATGTCAAATATGACTAAATGGACAACAGCTGCCCTATAAACAGACGTTTTAGTAAAAATCCATGCCCACCACTGATAACTGTAGTTTAAAACTGAAATGGCATAAGTTCATAGTAACCATAGCCAAAACTTTATACCATGGCCATTGCGTTTAGGAATGAGAATCAGGATTGGGTTTCCATTATAGTTAACAAGTATCAGGTTCCCACTACTTGCGTGGTAACTGGATGAGTGGTAGCCCAGGGTTAACAACTGGTGAGAAGAGCAAGTCAAGGAGTGGAAGATTTGAATAGGATCATAGAATGTTGGTACTTTGTCATGAAAGTTAAAAAGACTTTACTGATATGATTTAGAGGATAGATGACAAAGTTTATATGTATACAAGAATCTAGGTGCATGGGAAAGGGAACCAGAGTATGGGAAGAGCATAGATTCATTTATTTATTTTTGCCTTTTGGAGTTCATAATCATAAGGCAGGTTGTGATGTATATATTTTGTGAAACCATGGATGAAGAGTGGTGATGAACAAACGTATGTAGCCTAAGAGTAATTTGTTGTTTTATGTCATGATTTGCAGCTTAGTAAAATTGATTAAATAAAACAACACACTGGTTTAGTGTTGAAGCTGAAAAGCTGTGAAAAACTAGAGAGGTACTCAGTAGAGTGCAGACCTCCGCCTCGGCACTTATTTCATGACCTTTTGCTCGACCTGGACCTTTAACTTTGACCTTAACATATATTAATTAGTGTACATTTTCATACACTCCAATACGAACCGTTTTTTGAAATCTCTGTGATAACGATGTCCAAATTTATGGCTGATTACATGAATTGAACATTTGGCTTGACCAAGACTTTGGCATTGACCTGGACCTTCCAAAATTTAATCATTTCCAGCTTTTCACGTAAGAGTTAATCCCTACAAGTCTCATTTCTCTACGATTAGAATTGTGGTCAGGAAGCTGTTCACAAACAAACACACACACAAAATCAAACAACCTCCTTACAACTATGTTGGTGGAGGTAAATATATAGGAAGTTTTACTATGAATGTTAGAAAATTTTAATCTTATTGAGGAATAAAAATTCAATATTAAGAACACCGGAATGAGGAAAACTTCAAATGGTTGTGTGCGTGTTCAATGCTAGGGATGGATAGTAAGGTGAAATGTATTTGATCTAAGGAAGGTTGAATCAAAATGGAAAACAGTGCGAACAATGAATAATGATTATGACAAAATATATCTAATAGTGAGTTTATAGAGTATGAATTATATGAGTTTATGTGAACAATGTGTGTTAACGGTGAATGGGAAGCATTTGCGTTGATGAGTGGCTATGGCGTGCAAAAGGAAAGAAAGACGGTGGTGGAAGTGAGAGGTAGAAGATAGTTGTGATATATCTAAAGCCTTCTAAGATTGGCAAGATAAATATATGTAATGGGATGAAGAAAATATAGTGAAGAGGACAGAGAATCTTAGGAGATAGTGAAAATAGCTATTGGAAGAGTCTCCAGGGAATTGAAAAGAAAATTATTACCATAGAAATAGGAAAAGGATATTCACAAAGATAAGTGCTATGAACCATGTTCGTGGGATACAGGCTTCTAGCATAGGTACTTGAAATCATAGAAGTAGAAATTAAGTTTATTTTAAACAATGTGCATAGTATGATGGAAAGCAGTCAAAATGTATGACTAAATTGTCCTTGAGAGATAATGAACCAAACACCTTTAGTCCATACATGTAAGCTGAAAAGTATTTGGTAATTTTCTATACTAGAAATTTTGAAAAAGTGATCCTCAGGTATTTTTTAGGTAAAGGTCTTGGTTATGAGTAGATTCAATAATGCTGAAGATATATATTAGAATACAAATACTGTATCACTTTTACAATAGTGACTGCAGCGAGAAGAAATCCAGCTAATGCTTACTCGAAGATGTCGGCACCTCATTTGATATTGTCAACACTTCAGGGCCGTACCAAATTTGATGAAAATCTGTTCATGTGTAAACGATACAACATGGTCTACCAAGTTATGCTTTTGTTGAACAAAGCAACATTGGTACCAGACTAGAAAAATCCATGGAGTGACCAAAATGAGCATTTTTAAAGAAAACAATCAGTATGCTTAAACAGAAAAAAATCCTTATGTTGGAATGACGATTGCCTGTTGTAATTAGCTCCCTCCATACATGGTTATATAAACTTCTAAAAGAAACTGGCCAGAAGACATAGAGAGTAAGGGTCATGAACCAGAGGTCGGAAAAACCCAGGCTCTGACGCGAGTCTCATTCAGACGAAAAACACTTATCTCCAAAAATCTTGTCATGCCCGAGAGGAAGGATGTCCTGTTAGTGACGAAGAGAATCATCTAACCCATTTTACTCGTGGAGAGAATAAATAGTCATTCCTCTAGGGGGTTTTAACTTATGATTTGCAATTTACCATTCCAAAAAATAGATGGCACTTAGGACATACAAGGTGTAGAACCAGATATAGATGCATTGGGTCAGTGAGTATACAGATTAAATTCTCCTCCCTAAAGGCAGTGAGGGAAGGTATCCAATATAAGCAGGCAATCTCTCCTGGAAGTAGAAGAACCTCCTACATGTGATTCACAATTTTAACACTTCACACGGCCAAATAGAAATAAATGGAGTAGAACAAGTTATGCTACTACATCTAGTTATAATGAGGGTGAGCATACTGAATGTAAATCTATGGTTTTATTCCCCCATCCCATTAACAATGAACACTCATATTTCATCCCTATCCTCAAAGGTAGTGAGGTGAAATTTGCGATATAAACACCATAAATCGCTCGTTTGCGACAACGTCGTCATAACTCAAAAATAGCTATTTTTCAGGAGAGCCATTTTAATCAATTAAAACACTATCATATCAATGTATGTCGTTAAGACATTTAGCACCTCTAGCGATCAATTTCTTAGCTACAATTATGAAACTTTTGTCAAAAAAATCAGCATTTGAAGATGAATATGTCTATATGGATAACTCAAAAATAAATTTTTTTTGAGTTATGACGTTGTTGTCGCAAGCGAGCGAAATATATTTTCATGATAATCAATTATTTCTTTTTAATATGTGTACTGCCATTCTTATCAAGGAAGGAAAGTTTAGTACTGTAGTTCCTAGTTAATGTGTGGTAAATATATCCAGTTAAGGACTACTATTAAAAATTCAAAGGTTCTGGTACAGCATTATTTCTTTAGGAATATATAGTTGTATATCATTGAGAGTTGGACAGTAACCGACTTTTTCTGGTCATGCACTGAACTCAATTTAAATTCTTCCTAGGGAGGTGTTTACTCATCTCGAACGTGACCTAAATATTTCACACTAAGTATTCCATCTTCAATATCTGCTGATTTCATATTTATATCTGTATTAGGTTTACACATCTGTATAGGTGGATACATGCCCTTATCATCATTCCATTTAACCTTAGTAAAACTCTAGACAAAAGTAAGGGGGTTAATATATTTACTACGACTCATTTTAGTTTACTTCCAAAGAAGAGTGATTTATTTGGATATAAATTTGAGCCTTATAATTTTCTCATTTGATAGAAACACTTAACCACTTCTGGAAAGAGTTATTTGTCTAAGTATGTTAATCTTTATGCAGGATATATTGTGAGTCAGCTCACAATGCTTACAGAAGTGCCATGACCTGGATGTTGGCAGTCAGTCGTCCCCATCTCTTCCTATCTCTAGCCATTTTTATCACTTGATTTAGAGTATAATTAACCTCCAACCCGCCACAATACTGGTCATTTACTTTGTTCTCTGCCCATTTACTTTGCTGCCTCCCACTTGATCTCCTCCCCTCTATCCTCCCAGGGTAACTATTTTCTCTCTACTCATGACGTGCCCAACAAAACTCAGTTGTTTCTCTTTTATTTCATTTACCATTACTCTCTCGGTTCCGCGTCTTGCCCTTACCACCTCATATGTTTTTCTGTTTTTTAATGGCATTCTGAGCATCCTGATGTAAAACCTCACCTCTGCTGCATCTAACTTTTTTCTCTGCTCGCTCGTTATTGTCCAGCTCTCTGACCCATACATAAGGGTAAACCATACATATGTTCTTAAAGTGCAAACTCTTGTTTACACAGCAATTCTATTATTTGTCATTAGATTTTTCATGTTTTAAAGGCATCTTTAGCTATCAGGATTCTCTCTATTTTTCTTTTACTCTTATCATCTTGAGTTACTTTACAACTCTGGTAAATAAAGTTGTTTGATTACTTTACTCTTTCATTGTTTATTGGTATGTTGCTTATTGAGATTGAGGGTTCTTAGGTCTATGGTGCCTCTACCACTTCAGTTTTTCTTACATATTTCTTAGTCTCTTCTATCTGTTCACTGTATCCATAAGTCATTGTACATTTTTGACAGTGTCAGCAGTGATCACTGTATCATAGGCATAACGAATATTATTTATACGAGGGTAAGTCAAAAAGTTCCGATAAAAATTAAACATACTCTTTATTTAAACAAATTCCAACATCATTTTTCTACATATCTACCATCTAACTCTATACAGTTTTCAAGGTTTTGTTTCCAACTCTGCAACCCTTCTTTATAGAAACTTTTCCATTAAATCATGTTGAAACTGCATGTTTTGCAGCATCCAGAGATTCAAACCGGACTCCTCGTACGTGTTGCTTTAATTTTGGGAACAGGAAAAAATCTGAAGGAGCTAGATCAGGATTATAGCGAGGATGTGGAAGCGTTTCCCACCTAAATTCTCGTAGGACTTCTCTTGGAACCCTTGATGAATGTGCAGGTGCGTTATCGTGAGAGAACAAAATTCTGCGGTGCAACTTCCCTCGACGTTTTTTTAGCCAATGCAGTCTTCAGTTTTTGCAAAACCCATTTTTAGTAGTTCCCGGTGATTGTCTTTTGTCCCTCAAGGAAATCAATCAAAATCACTCCTTTGGAGTCCCAAAACACTTTGCCATAACCTTCTGAGCAGATCTTGCCACTTTGAACTTCACTGGTGCAGCTGAACCACTTGGTAACCATTGCTTTGATTGAATTTTACTTTCTGGGTCATATTGATGGATCCAAGTTTCATCTCCAGTAACAATATGGTCAAAAAACTCTGATTCATTTAGTTCAATCTTTATTAAAACTACCAGAGAGAGTTCAGCTCTTTGATGCTGCCGTTCTTCGCGCAACGCTTCTGGGACCCAACGTGCTGAAAGTCTACTCAAACAAAGATTTTCATTTAGAATTAAAAATGCTAAGGCGTGGAGATCCCAATCTCATAAGCTATCATATCGATAGTAATCCGATGATCTTCATCCACAAGGTTCTGCACCAAAGCAACGGTTCTTTCATTTTTTGCCGTCGATGGTCGTCCATTTCGGGGGTTGTCATTGAGCTCCTCTCGACCATCCTTAAATCCATTCACAAACAACGGATTTAGATGGAGAAAAATCTCCATAAACTTGTTGCAAAGCTTCAATAATTGTTAGTGGTTTCCAATCAAGCTTAGTCAGGAACTTGATGTTAGCCCTGATCTCAAAATTTTGATTTTCCATGGGCTCAATAAATTACATTTCTGAAGCAGATGTTAACAGCAAGGTAGCAAGAGGATGACTGAGGTAGTTAGTCTATATGGATCACTACATCACAGAGAATTATTTACCAAGTAATTGGGTTGTTTCATTCTTATGTAAATACATCATTCAACAATTTTCCTGGAACTTTTTGACTTACCCTCGTATTGCCTCCTCCAATACCAATCTCTTTCATACCTATTATGTTTTTCAATATAGTTTCCTCATCACTATACATAGAACTAAATTGATATTCAATATTCAGAAAAAAATTGCTTTACAAATTTTGCAAGTAGGTAACGACTACTTGGCGAAACATGCACCATAAAGACATACAGTTAACTAAGATTAAATTAGTCTAAGTCAAATTACTTTGTTTAGATAAACTTGAAATGAACGAATCTTTTAATGAAATCTGATTGATAAACAATCTACACAGTTTTTTTTATAAACTATTTGACATATTTTACTTGTGTTAAATACGTCTTTTGTACTAGTTTGCTTTCGTTAAATATTCTTATTTCAGCAAAATTGTATATTTGTTATTTAGCTTAATTATAAAAAATTGTACAAAGTTTTGGATATTTTACATACACACGCATATATACATATATATATATATATATATATATATATATATATATATATATACATATATATATATATATATATATATATATATATATATATATATATTCATGAATGTGTAGCCTATATATGTAGCTGCCTTCTTATGTGTAGTTTTTGGTGCAAATCTTCCAAGTTACCACGCAATGAGGAAATTCATGTCGTGCAACAATAAAAGGAAGATGTGGATGAGAAGAAGTATTGATGTAAAGGACGAGTGTCTAGTGAGATAAATGGTAGAATTTATGGAGGCATTGAACGAAGCCCGCTGTATGTGAGATGAATGTTTGTTTTGAATAAAAGAGTTGAAGCTGTTAAGATGAATTATATGGCATGTATGATGTAGGAAGAAATGTTGAAAGGAGTAGAAATGAATGATTTGCTCTTTTTGGGTTGGCATAGCTTTTCAAAAATTAATTATATCTGTTGAATCCTCGATATATAATTTTAAGAGGGAAATTAAATATAATAATATCATCATCCTGGATTCGATGAAAATGGCTAAGTAACAAGGAGAAAAGATGTGAATACTTAAAATAAGCTAAAAGTTGTGTGCAAAGTAAAAATGATGAGATATTGAGTTCACGGAAGAAATTGAAATTTTTTTTTTTAATGTATGATTGGGTATTCGTGCATAAAAAACACAAACCTAGACTCTTAGCCGTAGTTTGGTCTAACATAAAAGCACTTACTATTTGCGACACATTTTAAATTTATGAATTATGAAATGAAGAGTATTAGTAGTTCACTATGTATGACATTTATAGACCGTGAGAAAGCTTTCGATTCTGTCGAAACTTAATGCAGTAATGAAAGCACTTTAAAGACAAGGATATGATGAAACCTTTACTGAAAGTACGATAATCCTAAAAATACATAATGATAGCGAGAAAAGTCTCTCTTAAATTTTTCTCAGCGTGCCTGGAAGAACTTGTTAAGAATTTAGATTAGGAAAATGTTGGAATTAACCTTAATTTAGAATACCTTAGCAACTTAAGATTTGTAGATGCCATAGTTCTATTTAGTGAATCATGTAAGGAATTACAAAAGATGATAGAAGATTTGAATAGATTAGAAATATAGGACTGCAAATGAATGTGTAAAATTGATTTAAAGTTCAATGAAAATGCAGAGAGACAACAAATAATGGTTATAGACGATCCTGTAGAGATTGTTAATGATTATACGTATGTAGGCCTACGTAGGACAGACATTATGTATTTGCACTGGACATGATGCCGAAATTAAAAGAACGATAAGAATGGGATTTAGAGCTTTTGGTAAACAAAACGAGATTATAAAATGTAAAATGCCACTTTCTCTATAAATAAAAGTTTTTCATCATATGGTCCTACCAGCATTAACTTAGGCATCAGAAATTTGGAGCCTTATTAAAGCTTAGAACATAAGCTAGTTACAACTCAAAGAGCTACGAAAAGGATAATAATGGGAATAACACTAAGAGACAGAAAAGGAGCAACATGGATACGAGAGCAAACTGAAGTAGAGGTTATTCTAACATCTAAGAAAAAGAAATGGACTCGGGCAGGACACATAATGAGAATGACAGATAATAGTTGGATAAAAAGAATGACAGAAAGGGTCCCTAGGGATTGCAAATGAAATAAGGGAAGGAAGAGAAGACGATGGATAGACGAGCTAAGAAAATTTGCGGTCATCAGCGTGCATAAAAAGACCATAACCAGACGTGTGTCAAAGTATATGTCTGATGATGTTAATATTCCCACCATCGAGTCTCATATTTATTTCCTGGGCAAGGTTCACAACCATTTATTTCACACGGCTGTGAGCATATAAGAGGGTACATTGAACCATTGAACAATATTACTTCTTGATGTATGCTACACTGTCCATCATTGATATTAATTGATGATTGAGAAGCTAGGTTTTGATAAAACTATGTTATGTAGCTTACCTAATTGGTGTATCACAGAATGTGGATGTAGGCAGGCCTAAAAATCATAACGACGAAGGTCATAAAAGTTGATGGAAAAAGTAAAAAAGTGTGATGAAAGTTGATATAAGGTTAACATAAGTGAAAAGATGGACCTTATATCAACTTTCATTCCACTTTTTTACTTCTTCCATCAACTTTTATGACTTGTGGTTATGATGCTGGATAACTTACAATTATCAATACCACAGACTATTACTCAGAACTTAATTGTATCCTGGCCGACAAGAACAAACTGCAACATACAATACAAAAGAGAAATGACTTTATAATCTCTTTTAACATTTCAACTTTAGTTTACAAAGACAGTCCATATTTTCCAAATCTTTTACAGAGGTCTTAATACCTCTTTTGCTTCCCTTGTTGTATGATACATCTCATAAGTCCTCATGAAATCTTCCTTCCAAATGCTGCTAGAATCAATCAAATTGCTATTAATATTTATTGTTCTTTTTTAATGTTTTCTTTTTGTACTTATAACTGTGTTATTTCTAACACCCACTTTCACAATTCCCAGCTTATAAACTTTAAAAACATATTCTCTACTTTTCATTACTCTAGTTAACATCAGCTATTCCACTTCCCATTGATGGCTATTATAATTTCCTTATCTCAACAGCTTCTACCAGCTTTTGTATTTTTGCCATATTTCTCTCAACAATATATCCTAAATACTTCAGATAGGTTCAAAGACGTAATGTACCCTTGTATTTTTACCCAATTTTTTTACTAGAGTTGTCATTCTCCTGCCTTCATAGTCTCACACATTCTTCAGGTTCAGAATATCTTATCATATTCAGCATTATTTTCTACAATGTACAAAATGCGGCATTGCATGTTTATCAATTCTTTTGCAAGGTTTTAGTGCTTCTATTTACGAGTATAAAACAACGTTCCCAAGAGAACAGTATTATGTTTTATTATTTGTTCATGTAAATTTAAAGTCATTGGGATTTCTATAAAATTACACGCATTTTCATCTCTAT
>NC_090729.1:145568383-145618383 GCF_036898095.1 Palaemon carinicauda
GGTATGACCGGTATGCAGAGAATATATACCAACTTTGGGTTAATGTTAACTTTTACACTATTATATTTTGTATTATAGGTGAGGATGTGAGACAGCCATCTTATATGTCAGTTTCTTATAGCATAGGACCTAATGTAATAGGTCACTTTATATATTGAGGAACCCTTTTTAGGAGAGTTTTCCAGTTTCTTATTTGGTTTTCGTAAAGGCCTTAGAGCATGTGATGCCCTTCTTACAATCACCAGTGCTGTACAGAATCACTTGATTGTGGTCAGGAAGTTCGTATGATTGACCTTGATTTTAGTGCTGCCTTTGACTGTGTTGATCATGAGGCCCTTGTTTTCAAACTCAAACAGTTGGGAGTTGGTTGATCGTTTCTTAGCATTATTATTGAATTTTTAAGCAAAGAGTTGTTGTTAATGGGCACCATAGTGAGTATAGGAATGTGATATCTGGTGTTCCTCAGGGTGGTTTTCTTGGCCCATTACTTTTCATACTATATACTAGAAAACAAGCTTGTTGCATATGCAGATTATGATACACTTATAGGATCAATTCCATCTCCTGAATGTAGATCTGGGTTTTTGGAATCAATTAAAGCAACACTTCAAACATTGGTAGACCCAAAACCGGAGAAACCGACATTTGCTGACAAAGTTAAGGAAAAAATCTGTTGATAATTAAATCAACTAATACAACAACTAAAATTACTGGAAGAAAACGTGAGGTTAAACAAGCACTTAAAGACATTCCTATACTTAACACGAGGTCAACTATGAATGGAAATGTTGTTGTAAACTTTGCAAACAATATGATCAGAGAAGAGGTGGCAAACAAAATTCAGACATTGGTGGCTGACACTCAAACGAGAAAAATCGGAAAACTAAAACCAGAAATAATGATATGCAATATATACAATGATGAAGATGATGTAGTAAATGCTTTGATTTAAAGAAATCGCTGCCTGGACTAAATCCAAAATATAGAAGATAAGTGTAGTCCTGAAGAAAAATGCCTGGGGGGGGGGGGGACTACCTACCATGTGCTGAAATGTGATCCTGAAGTTTGGAGGGCTATTCATGATAATGGGGACAAAGTTTCGTTACGATTGGGTATCTATAATATACGTGATAGGTACCACGTGATCACCTGCTACCACTGTCAGAGGTATGGACATTTTGAAAAAGATTGCAAGTCTAAGAATGAAGATAAAGTCTGCGGAAAATGTTAAACACCAAGTGACCACACAGTAAATTCTAGAGACTGCAATGCTTATGACTTGGAATTGAAAAGACTAGCGGAAAATACTGATCATGGTTACTAAGGATGTCATAAACTGTGGCTATGTAAATATACAATCTGTAGGTAATAAGACTGTTCAAATTCGAGAATAGATAAACGAGAAACATTTAGATATGCTAGCATTATCTGAAACATGGTTAGATAACTTGGACAAGGCAAAGATCACTGTAATGACGCCCTCCACGCATGCCTTCTTTCACATCCCGAGAGAAAGTAGGTCTGGTGGGGATGTCGGACTCTTTATTCATAAAAGTTACTCAAATTTCTAAACGTTGAAAAGAATTAGTGTAACAAGCTTTGAGTACATAGAAATAAAATTTCCTCCCAAAAATAGAAGAATATCCTTTGTAACAATCTACAAACCTCCTAGAACAAGCACTAGTATCTTTTTTTGAAGAATTCGGTGCTCTCATTGAGATGATTACGAATTAGTTATCTGTGGAGATTTCAATTTTTGGATGGATGACGCATCAAATCCTGACGCTTTGGCATTTAATGAATCGACTAGTGAATAATGTCGACTGTACAACTACTTTAACTGGGCATATGCTAGACTTAGTTCAAAGTGATGACGTGAATAATAGTGTATCTGATATAAACTTATTATGTTTAGTCTACCTCTACAGAAACATGCATTAGTAAAGAAAATAAACTTTAGACATAAATCAAATTTTTCTCCTACTGTATTTTTTGAAGAAGTTACAAAGGAAATAAATGATGCTATCAACATTCCCTGTGATCATGATGACCAATGTCTGTTGGGAGGTAAGTGTGCTAACTGTCTTATGACCACTTATAATAAAGTGAGTAAAAGTGAATATGATACCAGTTGCCCACCGATGGAAAAGACTATAACTGTAAAATACCAATCTCCTTGGTTTGATGGAGAAACTTTGATAAAAAAAGAGGGGAAAAAGACGTAAAGAAAGGAAGTGGAATAGGTTAAAAACTGAAAGTACTTGGGTAGAATACAAAACTGCTGCGTGTCAATATAACTACCTACTAAGAAGGAAAAAAAGTGATTACTATAAGAGAAAGATCCTCGAAGCAGCAACAGACATAAAAAAGTTATATCGTCTCCTGAATAGTATAATGGGAAATGTAAAAGAAAAGAAGCTACCTGATGGATGCAGTGATCAGGAACTAGTAAACAATTTTCTAGTATTCTTTAAAAACAAAATTGAAAATATAACCAGGTCATTTGTAAATACTCAACATCAGATTAATGATTCACCAGGCACACAGACAAAATTAATACGATTTAACAACATAACACAAGATGACATCACCAGAATTATCAAGAGAGCAAAGAAAACAAACTGCGCGATCGATCCTATGCCAATATCTGAAGTAATTGGAGAGAGAAACTTTCCTAGTCTAGCCGAAATAATAATGAGAACAGCAAATGCAAGCATTGATGAATGTAAGTTTCCTAAATCTGAGAAAATGGCTATAGTCACGCCAGTTCTGAAAAATGCACTGGACTACCAGGAATTAAGCTCATATAGACCTATTTCAAATCCATCCTTTGTCTCAAAAGTGTTTGAATATGTAATTCTTGAACAACTAGTCAGCCACTTAGAAGTAATTGAAGCTTTGCTTGACAACCAATCTGCTTACAGAAAACTATACTCTACGGAGACAGCCATCTGCTCTGTTGCAAATGATATGCTAGAAATGATGGATGAAAATGAATGTGGTATCTTATTACTGCTCGATCTCAGTGCTGCTTTTGATACAGTTGTGCATGAACTGCTACTAAATGATCTACAGTCCATCGGCGTTGAAGATCAAGCCACCGAATACCTAAAATACTACTTAGTTGGTAGAAATTACTGTGTACAAATTGGAAACTCTTATTCATCATACGAACCCTTAAACAGAGGGGTACCCCAGAGGAGTGTACTTGGCCCAATCTTATTCTGCATCTATACTATTGGTCTATCGAAAATGCTACAAAGGCATGGCGTGAAGTTCAAACTATTTGCAGATGACACACAATTTTACTTCTCCATAAATTATATACATGACATTATTGAAACTCTAAACCGAATCCTTGATAGTGTCAGAGAATGGATGACATTTAAACAACTAAAATTAAATGAGAACTAAACTGAATTCATGGTGGTGGGCAAGAGAAACAGTGTGCGAAACTTGGTTGATATTCAAATGAACATAAATAATGACTCGGTGCTGATATCTAGTAAAGTTCGAGATCTAGGTGTATTTCTTGACTGTAACCTGTCTCTAAATTCCCAAATAAATAATGTAATATAAACTGCTGGCTATCATCTAAGAAATATTGCGTTTATAAAAAAGTACCTGGACGAAAATTCTGTAAAGACACTTGTGATAAACTGTGTTATTACCAGGATTGACTACTGCAACTCTATCTATTACAATTTACTAAAAGTGCAACTTAAGAAATTACAAAACATATTAAACAGAGGAGCAAGACTGATAAAAGGTGTCCCACCTAGAGAAAGGATCACCCCTATACTAATCGATTTACACTGGCTGCCGATTAAAGCAAGAATTGAATTTAAAATATGTACAATAACCCACCAAGTTATCAGAACCGGGCGTCCAAAATACTTAAAGGCCCTGTCACACCTTGACGATTTAGCCAGCGTATGCCGACGTATGAAAAATTTGGCAAATACGCTGGCGTACGTCGAATAAGTTATGGGTAAGTTTTGTATACGTTAACAGCACGCTGAAGCACGTTGGTATACGTCGAAGTACGTCGAGGTCGTCGAAAAATTTTGTGCATGCTCAAAATTTCTCAACGTATGTCAGCGTATGGCTATACGTCCCGTATACGCAGGCCATAAGTAATAGGTAAGTTATGCGATCGTTGACACACGTTCAAACACGTTAAGTGTAGGTTACTCATAAGTCCAAATATGTCGAGATAATGTCTAGCGTACCCAAAACTTATGAGTAACGTGCTTTGAACGTATGTATAACTTATATTGAACTTATCTCCTACGCATATTGACGTATGTAGACGTATTTAACATGTTCCGGACGACCACAGAACTTACTGAACGTGTTTCTAACGTACAGCTGCCGTATAATGGCGTATTGGTAGCGTTTAGGGGAATTGGGATATAAAAATGGGGTTCACAGAAGGAACCCGTCAGTACTCCTCTAGATTTCATGGTGAGCAGATGTTCATATCATCCGAGAGATGGAGGATCCGGCAAGGCTGAGACAAGAATACCTACTAGCTGTTCTCCAACATCAACATGACCTCATCGATTTGACACTTTACCAGTTGCGTGCCAATAAAGCCAGGAGAAGAAGAGGTGAACGGAGGAGAAAGAACTGGGTGAGACCATGGATCGGGAGGCGACGTCAGTTTGGCATATATGACCAGCTTATGGTGGAACTCCGTAAGGAGGACCATGCATCCTTCACTAATTTCCTGCGTATGCCCCCAGCGATGTTCGACGAGCTGCTAGCCAGAGTGGGTCCAAGGATAATCAAGCAGCACACCTTCTTCAGGGATCCGCTTGAGCCGGGCATGAAGCTGGCCCTGACATTGCGTCACCTTGCCTCTGGGAACAAGTATGCCTCGATGAAGTTCGGATGGAGGGTTCCTCACAACACCCAGTCCCTAGTGGTCAGAGAAGTCTGTCAAGCCATTATTGACGAATATTTGGATGAGGTGCTGGTTTGCCCAAGTACACCTGATGGTTGGCGCGCCATAGCTGACAAGTTCTTCCAAAGATGGAACTTTCCCCATACATGTGGGGCACTTGATGGGAAGCACGTTGCCTGCCGCTGTCCTGCAAAGAGTGGGTCCCAATATTTCAACTACAAAGGATTCTACTCCATTGTTCTGATGGCGCTGGCGGATGCCGACTATAAATTCATTTGGGCAGATGTCGGTGGTACTGGATCAGCATCAGATGCGCAGATATACAATGACTGTGAGCTGAAGGAATGCGCTGAAGACGGTACCCTAGGATTCCCTGACCCTGAGCCTCTCCCCAGTGACAACCAGGATGTGCCCTACTTCTTCATCGGTGACGATGTCTTCGCCCTACGATCAACCATGATGAAGCCATACAACCTCAGGGGTCTGACGAATGAACAACGCATCTTCAACTACAGGCTTTCCCGAGCAAGGAGGGTAGTAGAAAATGCTTTCGGCATCCTTGTTAACAGATTCCAGATTCTGCTAAGCACCATGCAGCATCACCCCTCCACTGTCAGGCTCATTGTCAAAGCATGCTTGATCCTGCACAACCTCATGAGGGCCAGGTAATTCATGTTTACGTAGCATATTTTATACAGTATACAATGCATTTTACCTTTCAGCCTATGTTTATAAAAATTATATAATTTTACCTAAAATTGTATCTGTATCATAATATTACTTTTTATTGTACAGCGCCTTAGAATATGTTTTAATTATAGGTTAGCTTAAAAGTAAATGAATTCAAATTCCAGGTACCCAGGACTACAGAACCAGCAGCTTGACCGGGCAGAGAATGAGAACCACGACTTTGTTCCAGGAGCATGGCGAGAGGGACGTAACTTGGAGGATACACAGACAGCTAGTGGCCCCAACACTGCCTCCAAGGACGGAAAGAAACAGAGGAATCTTCTCAAGCACTGGGTTAACTCCCCAACTGGTGCAGTTCCGTGGCAGGATAGGATGATCTAGATGATATTTGTATTACTGTATTGTTCAGGCAATAAAGGACCTCAGAGACAATAAGATTCCTCTTGAAATGAACATCGTAGAAGAAGTATTTTCCAATTATGCACTTTGTAATATAAATGTACAATTTGTAAATATTCAACAATTATAATTTTTCTTGTTAATTTGTAATACGTTTGTATTGACTGTAGGGGAGATTGGGGAGAGTTGAGCCACGTTTTTGATATTTAATAAACGATAGGTAGTGGCATTTGATAATTACTCAACATGAGGAAGCACAACTTTAAAAACAGTGAAAACAATTTAATAATGTAGTAATAAAATCATGTTTGGTTGTCTAAACTAGAAGGTCATGTCACTTTTTTATGATTTAAAACCCATGATAACATTTTATAGACATGTAGAAATGCATTACTAGTCAAGCACTCAGTAGTAAATAAACACGTTTGAACAAATCTTATACATTCTCATTATCTAAATAAATAAACGTATCACTTTGTTTGTATATAAAAATTAAGTTGTTTTGTCTTCATTTATGAGCAAGGATAGCGGCCACACTTACATGTATTAAATAAAAGCTAATAAAGACAGACACAAAATACATACAATAGTCGCCGCTTTAGGACCACCTCGGGACAGGGCCAAAGTGGTCTTAATAAGCGTTGTTTTTATTAAGCGACATGCCATATACTGTAGGAAATTCACTTCTATGAAATACATGTACATTATACATGTGCTTTAGACATTTTTCCACAATAACAGGAAATGAAGGGATCTAAAGTATAATTTTATTATCTTCTAAAAATTAGGGCGTTTCCATAAATCATTTGAAATAATATTCAACAGGCTTGTTTCATTGGCTATTGGCTTGTTTCATTTCAGTAATTACAGTGAACTCGAATAAAGTCCTTCATGGCGTCAAAGCCACGCTTCTCAAGTTCCATGGCATAGACGTTTATAGCAGTGGCGGATTCGGAGGGCCCACAATCCCGCCCCCCCCGCCCAATTTTAGACAGAGAGACAGGGCAATACAGAGACAGATAGATAAAAAGACACAGAGAGAGGCAGAGAGAAAGACACGGGGAGAAGGAAATAGGTTTTACTGTTGAGATATTCCCCATATGGGGGTAAAAATGATGCTTAAGGAATAAAGTGGTCTTATTAAGCGGCGTACTGGTCTTGTTAACCGGAGTGTGTAACATCCGGACCAAGCCACAGTGGTCTTAATAACCGGATGGTTTTATTAAGCGGCGTCTACTGTATTAACCAACTACCTTTTCATTGACATACAAAGGACAAGGGCATAAGGGATAAGGCCATACGGAATTTATTATTGTTAATTATTTATGAATTAAATATTAAAAATAACATCAACAAACATCAAGAGTTAATGCAACTTTTATTCATCTGAAAAATAATGGTGTACACATGATAACAATGGTCATACATGTACATACAAAATGGCACAAAAATGGCCAAACCCTGTCTCTGCTAATCCTGAGAAGCACACAACTGTCACTGTAACTAGTTCTTCTCTGGTGGTGGAGGTGTGTTCAGCTCCCCAGACGGGGTGCTTGCAGCATGAAGACCACTGGACAGGTTGAGGAATCCTGAGAGTCCAGAGATGTTATCCAGACTCTGACCGCTCGTGTTAAGGGCGCTGGGGCTCTGGTTCAGTACCTGACCAGCCGAACCTAGAGCAGTAGATGCAGAGACGGTGCTTGGCTGCTGCGTGATCTGATGCTGGAACCCATGCTGAGGAGGATGCTGAGGCAGCATCTGCTGGTACTTAGGCTGCTGGTGTTGGTACTGTGGCTGCAGTGGCTGCTGCATGTACTGGTGCACATAGTCAGCTGTCTGTGAACCCCAGACTGACGCAGCCGGTGCCTTGTGTCTCCACATGTGGGGAGGTGGCTGGTACATCTCCGACTCCGTGGGGGTGTTACTGTAGGTAGGTGGTGCTGAACTGGGTCGCACGGAAGCAGGAGCAGGAAAGGTGGGGGCTCTGGGGAGTCCTTCCTCATCACTCTCCTCGTCCATCAGCTCACTGAGGATGGTGTTGATGCGTGACCGTGCCTTCCGGAACTTGCGCTTGGACATGCTGACCAGGCTGTCACGCACGTAGTTGGCGAAGGCTGCAGTGGCTGTGATGGGCTGAGGCTGTGCGAGACCTTTGATGAGCTCCCCAGACTCGTGCACCCTCTTCTGGAGTGACTGCAGCAACTGGTCATCGTCCTGGCCACGCTTGCCCTTGCGCTGTGAGGATGAGGAGGGGACAGTGGAGGGCGTGCTCTCGTCATCAACCACGATGTCTGCACAGGCAGCCTCGGCAACCTCGAGGTCCCCGCTGTGTGCTGCAATGGTCGCCTTCACCTGCAATTATGACAGTTGATTGTTAAAATACAAGGCAAAAATACAAGGCACATTCAATGCTTTGTAATCACAATAAAATTAATATAAATAAATATTAATATTAATATTTGTTATACTTACACTGTTGACGGGTTCAGCATGATGGCGGACCACACTCTTGAGGAAGCTGAAGTTTGCCTTCACCCACTGCTCCCTCTCTGTCAGTTCCGGGGCGCCGTCACCGCTCTTCTTCTTGTGGAGACGGGTGTGAGTGTCTCGGAGGGACTTGAACCACCCTTGAAGGTGCTCGACAGTCTTCCCCATGGCCTTGGCTTGATCTTCCCAGAGCTTTGCCTTCTTGTCCACCCTCCGGTAGTCAGTCTTCTTGATGTCCCAGAGGATGGCGTTCTCACGAAGGAAATCACACATGAACTGCTCCTCTTGGACATCAAGACAAAACTGTGTCTTCTTGGCCCTCCTCTTCTTGGCAAGGGTTGGGTGAGAGGAGGTGGAGGCCTGGGACGCAGCTACCGACGCCACTGACGATGCCCGAGAGGCGTTAGAACAAGCATCATCTCCATCAGAGGGTGAGCATGAGGGTGAGGGTGTAGGTGATGATGGATCCTCCTTCCGTTCACGTCCACGCCCACGGCCAGGAGATTTCTTGGCAGCGTTCCTCGCACTTTTCTTTGGCATGACGCTGATGTTGGTACTGCAATGTCTAGTGCAGTTATGATTTGAAACGTTGAGCGGCAGCCTTTTTATAGACTACGACACGTGATCGTCGGCAATACGCTGCTGCACGCTATGCATAAGTTAGACTATCGTTGGGCATAAGTTGTGTACGCGGGCAACACGCTAGGCATTCGTTGGAATAAGTTATCTATAAGTTATCGAAACGTTCTATATAATTTACTGATACGTTATGTATACGTCCAACTCGTTATGAATACGCTATGTATACGCCCAAAATTGAAAAAAAATTCGATAATTCAGCGTATGCCAGCGTTTTAGGGAAATTCTGATACGTCGCCATACGCTGGCTGAATCGTCAAGGTGTGACAGGGCCATAAGAGAATTGCTACATATTGCTCAGCCAACAAATCGTGTCGACACGAGAATAGTTACAGATAGGTGCAAACTGTTGGCCCCGAGACCATATAATAAGCTTCCACGAAACATTCGAATGATTGAAGACATTAAGGCTCTCAAGAGGAAACTCTTTATTTCAACAGTCATACAACAGTGACGATTTAACAGTAAATGAACAATACGCGATATGAAACGTTAAATACTCTGAACGAACAAGGTAAAACAACAGTGGAGGCCTTGTAGAGAGTAGGGTTCCTCTGCTGTATGGGACTGGAAAAGCAGCCATCAAAGTAAAGTAGAAGTGAGTAAGATATAAAAGAGCTTTGATGATCTTTGTCCAATCAAATTTCTCGGGATTTCCAGGATTTTTTTTCTCCTATTTTTTATTGAATATGGGGTTACTAGGGGTAGACTTAATTCTACAAATATACCTTAAACCTATTTCCTCTCTTCATAGATCAATTGATAGTTAGTATCCATATAAACGCTCGCATAGCCGAAATTTTAAATGCACCAGAAAATGTTCTCAAGACCCATTTATCGTTTCGTTTTTCCATTTTAGTTTTACGTGTCGAGTGGTAACTTTGGCATCCATACACAAATTTTGATCTACATCAGTAACCAATCAGGAACCGAAATCTGACAAAAGAAATCCTGGAATCACATTGCAGAAACAGTGAAGTTGAAGAGATCTCTAGTATTCATTGATTGAAGACCTCTTAATTAGTTAAATTTTGCTATCATAACTTCGCGAGTGTAAGTAGTAAGATTTTAACCTATTAATTAATATTGACATATCAACATCTCAAAATTCTAAAAGTACCTAAAGTTTTAAACATTTTTGAAACGAGATCTTACAGTATTCTTGCATGTTACTAAATATTTAGGTTCCTTTTTCATTATTAAGCAAGTTTAGAAATTCACTGAAAATATAGTAAAAATATTCAAAGAATTAAAAAAAAAAAGAATTCAGACCAAGTAAATCTAATATACAAACCTTCAATGCCACCCTTTCATCTCCTTCATGGAGATTAGAGACTTTCGGATCCCTGTCTGGGAGCCATTTAGAATTCTTAGAAATATCAAGAGTTTTATGGATTTACCCATAATCTTGGATAATATCACTGGTCATGAAAACTACGAATTTTTTAAAATTATTTATTTGTATGAAAGTTAAGATTACAAAATAGCATTCAACACAACTCTGAGAGTTGAAGTGTTGATTGCAATTGCTATTCATAACTGGTTATTGGCTGATAGTTATATTACCGAAAAACAAATTATAGGAATTACTTATATCGGTTGCAGGAAAGAATAATAAATTATATCATTATCATATTTCCCTAAACCGCTGATCTCAACAATTAGCAAATGCCTAATAATCAAATATCACGATTAAACAGAGCATGATTACCAAATCCATCATAAAACTACCAAATATGTGAATAGCAATAATTTCACTTAATTTACTCTAAGAATCAATAGAAAATGTACAGTTTCTAAAATAACCTATGCTTTAACATATGCCACAAATTGTAAGAAACTTAGTGGGCAGGAAAAGTTCTAACTAATGACTCCATTAAGTTCTGATGACGTAGGCTTCAAAGGTACCAACTGCAGTGGCACAGACAGGTGGGTCAGCTAAAAGATATTTCGTGACGAAATATAGTTTTCTCTAAGATAATTGATTAGTTCAAGGTCCAAACCTGAACTTTAACTCAATTTACTTTTCCTGTCGCGTAGATTTAGATATTTTTCCTCTTTACAAGAAAAGCGAATGCAAAAAACCCTCTCGGTGAAAAATCAAGGATGAACTAAAAGAGTTGTGGGAGCCAGTAGTGATCCTTCAAACTTCCATGTTTCCTTTAGAATTTGTTTAGTATGCCACGGGGGTTCAAAAGATTGATTTCATATTCACAAAAAATAAATCCTATATCAAAAATTTTCATACAAATTGGTGTTAGTAATATGTTATTTTCCAAAATGAATCTAACAAATCCCCACCTCATCAGAGTATTAAAATCCGAGTTGTAGGAATGGAGTAGGAAATGGACCTGTTAAATTCTGAATGTCATTTTCACTGAAACCACAATGTGGATGGAGGAGCAGAGAACAGATTTTCAATTGTTTGTCTAAAATCACGTAAATAGCCACTGCTTGTAAATATATATTAAGGTTTATGACCATATTGTTGTGTTTTAATGAGAACACAAAGGATATTTTCAGATAGTTTATTCACAGAGGCCTGAAACCGTTATATATAAAACAATATATATAGTTGATACAAAAAGGGTTACTGAATGTAGCTATAATAAATGCTGTTGAAGGTTAAAACTACACTAAACTAAAGAGGAAAATTTCGAAGTGAATATACTTTCCCTTTAGAGCCAAGGACTATCAAGAGAAGGAAATACAATGTCACGGTATTTTTGAAAACCTAAATGGGTTATTTGTAGATGTACACAGTTTCCAAATAGGCAATATAAGAATGAAAATTAATTAGTTAATTGATAATTTAAGGACTTTTTTTACAATACACAACATCTCCCCTATCAGCTTAAAATCACTCAGAACTTATAATAAACTCAAAATGTTTAAGCAAAGACATTTAAATTACAAATCAAGGTTAAATATTGTTTGGAAAATTACTATATATATATATATATCAGAGTAGTATTTCTCAAAATATAATATTCATGTTGTAAAATAATACTCTTAATATTGAACAAAATGTATTATTAACAAAGAATAGTAGTACAAAGTTTACAATGATATCTTTTCTTTTACACTGCAATCTTTTTGATCGTCTAGGATTATGTGGTCCATAATCAGTGGTTGTAGGAAGTTGAGGATTGCGTCATTTTGGAGGCTCATTAGTATTCTTTTTAGAATTTAAGATTGGGGAATCTCCTGGTGCAAAATCCTCTTCTGTATTCTCTTGGTAATTTAAGATTGGGGAATCTCCTGGTTCAAAATCCTCGTCTGTAACATGCCTTGGCTGGAGTTGGTCAAGGTGCCGTTGCCAAGTAGGGCCCCTAGGATAAACTTTTAACATGGACACTCCGGGCACCAAAGACTTTACTTACTACAGCTGGTACCCAACGGGATCTTTATTGCGTTCTGGCCAATAATATAAAGCATGACAAGGATGTCCCACCTTGAAATTGTGGGCCTTAAATTCTCGGGTTACTGCTTGCTTTACAAACATGGAGAGACTAGACTGCTTGCTTTGAATTATTGTAGCAGGTGTAGGTACTTGGGCATCAATCTCGCATCTAATCTGACTTGAATTCAGTAGTTCACTTGGCAAGAATCCAGATTTCAATGGAGTGCGACGATACTTCATCAAAAATTCTTGTAAAACAAGACTTCGGTGATAATGAAGACTTTCTGAAAGACCATTTAAAAGTCTGCACTCGGTGCTCTGCAGCTCCATTTGATGCTGGGTGATGCGGTGCTCTTGTAAGACTTGCAATTCCTCTTTTCTTGCGCCATTTTTGAAATTCTTCTGATAAATATGCAGGTGCATTATCTGTTACGATGGTTTGGGGAATTCAAAATAAGCAAAATCTTCCTCAAGCAATTCAATAGTAGTCTTGGTAGACACTGAATTAGTTGGGTGAATACATGGGTACTTCGAGTAGGCATTAATACATACTAGCTAGTTTGAACCCATGAAATTTATGGCATGGTCCAGGTGAAGTCGACTCCAGGGTTTTCTCTGGTAGCATCCATGGATGATTTGCAATCTTTGGTGATTTATTTTGCTGTTCTACACATGAAATGCAGGTCCAACATAGCTTCCCAATATCCTCATTCATGTGCGGGCAATATACCACTGTTCTTGCAAGTTGTTTCATCCTCTGCATGCCAAAATGTCCTACATGAAGCAGTTTCAAAACTTCATTTCTAAGCCTGTCTGGAATTACTATTCTTGAACCAAAAAACATACAACCATTGTCAATAGAGAGTGAACCTTCATTCTTCTTATAGTGCTTAGCTTCATCACTTGAATCCTTTGGCCATCCATCTTTTGTATATCGCATCACAGCAGAGATTACTGGATCTTTGCTAGAATTCCTTTGCTATTAATCCTGGATCAGTAGGGTTCAATTGTCTGGTTACTAATTTTACCATACAGACCATATTAAAATCTTGGTAATCCTCCTCCCTTTCAAAATTTTTGTCATCTCCAACTGGAAGTTCTCCAATTGGAAGGCGGCTGAGAACATCTGCATTACCGTGGTCAGCTGTCTTCCTATATTCAATGCAATAGTCATATTGAATTAATATATGGGCCCATCGACCTAACCTATTTGGTGTTAAGGTAGGGGTTCCTTTAGTAGGGCTACGCACGCTCATCAAAGGGTTGTGAACCGTGATTACAATAGACTTTCTTCCTTATAAAAATAGTGAAACTTCTTTAGTCCAAAAATAATAGAGCTTCACACTGAATCTGTCTGTACCGTTTTTGGGTTTCCGTGAGAGTTTTCAGTGCACTAGCAATTGGATGTTCTGTACCATCAGGATAGCAATGAAAAAGCACTGCTCCAATCCCACGTCAGATGCATCACAAGATATTCCAATAGGCACAGAGGGATCAAAATGGGCTAACACTAAATCACTGCTAAGTACTTCTTTTAGGCACTGAAAAACCCCTTGTTGCTCGGTACACCACTTCCAGGAGTTATGCTTTCAAAGTCAAAGATTCAGTAGTCGATAGAGGTGACAAATTAGGAATCCATTTGCTGTAGAACTGAACAGATTCCAAGAAAGAACGGATTTCTGATACATTGGAGGGGGGGGGGGGATTTTCATGATTGCCTCTACTTATGTTCTATACCAATATTTTTCTTTTCACCTAACATTAACAGAGCTCTTAACCTAGCATGTATTCCTACATATTACCAGCTGGTACCTCTCTATTTCTCTCTCAGGTTAGGTCCCTTTCCTACGCAGCAATTAGATGTTCTTTGCTTGGACTAATCCTTAATCTTGAACAACTAGTAAGCCACTTAGAAGTAATAGAAGCTTTGCCTGACAACCAATCTGCTTACAGAAAACTATACTCTACGGAGACAGCTATCTGCTCTGTTGTAAATGATATGCTAGAAATGATGGATGAAAATAAATGTGGTATCTTAATAATGCACGATCTCAGTGCTACTTTTGATACAGTGGTGCATGAACTGCTACTAAATGATCTATGGTTCATCGGCGTTGAAGATCAAGCCTTCGAATACCTAAAATACTACTTAGTTGGTAGAAATTACTGTGTACAAATGGGAAACACCTATTCATCATATGAACCCTTAAATAGAGGGGTACCCCAGGGGAGTATACTTGGCCCAATCTTATTCTGCCTCTATACTATTGGTCTATCGAAAATACAACAAAGGCATGGCGTGAAGTTTAAACTATTTGCAGACGAGAGACAATTTTACTTCTCCATAAATGATATACATGACACTACTGTAACTAAACCAAATCCTTGGTAGTGTTAGAGAATGGATGACATTTAAACAACTAAAATTAAATGAGAACAAATCTAAATTCATGGTGGTGGGCAAGAGAAACAGCGTGAGAAACTTAGGTGATATTCAAATGAACATAAATAATGACTTTGTGCCGATATCTAGTAAAGTTCGAGATCTAGGTGTATTTCTTGACTGTGACCTGTCTCTAAATGCCCAAATAAATAATGTAATAAAAAGTGCTGGTTATCATCTAAGAAATATTGTGTTTATAAAAAAGTACCTGGACGAAAATTCTGTAAAGAAACTTGTGATAAACTGTGTTCTTACCAGGATTGACTACTGCAACTCTATCTATTACAATTTACCAAAAGTGCAACTTAGGAAATTACAAAACATAAACAGAGGAGCAAGACTGATAAAAGGTGTCCCACCTAGAGAAAGTCTCACCCCTATACTAATCAATTTACACTGGCTGCTGATTAAAGTGAGAATTAAATTTAAATTAATTTATGTACAATAAGCCACCAAGTTATCAGAACCGGCCGTCCAAAATAAAAGAGAACTGCTACATATTGCGCAGCCAACAAACCGTGTCAACACGAGAATAATTACAGATGGCTTCAAACTGTTGGAACCTAGATTTATGTCTACTTTAGGCCCCAGAGCCTTTAAATATGCAGCCCCGAGACTATATAATAAGCTCTCACGAAACATTCGAATGATTGAAGACATTAAGGCTTTCAAGAGGAAACCGAAGACTTTCTTATTTCATGAGTCCTTTAACAGTGACGATTTAACAGTATATGAAACGTTAAATATTCTGAACGAACAAGATAAAACGACAATGGAGGTCCTGTAGAGAGCGGGATTCCCCTGCAGTAAGGGAGCGGAAAAGCAGCCATCAAAGTAAAGTAAGTAAAGTATCATCTAAGGAACCAGGTTACAAAGATGTTTTTTGCACTAATCCTTAAAACTAGCCTTGAAAACTATCAGAGTTGCAGTGAACACACTGATCTTAACCCGACTTTCGCTGCAAACTTTACCGGCGACCATCTCCACTCAACGGGGACCAAGTTCTTCTGTCCTCGGCGGAACGTCAATCGATCAAACGTTGTGGCAGACGACACTAAGTGATGTCGCCACCGCCCGTCATGCCCATGTAGTTCGCATACATGGACAGCCTGCTTTCCAAGATCTTGACTGTTATCATGTCGAGGTCGCTCATGTGCATTTTTAGCCTCTGGCATAGGCTGATGGTCCCTCTGGACAGTACACCTCGCCAGTTTCCAGCAACAGCCTTAATTGAGGGTACTGTCCCCGTCAGCTCTTCGACGGCCTTCTTGATGCAGGTGGTGTTATACTTTGATACCTTGGCGGCATCGAAGAAGTCAAGGTACCTTACATTGGCATCGACATTTACCTGGCAATTTGTAACTATTGCCTCGTTGTCTTTCCAGATTATTATATCTGGTTTATGGATTACTTGTCTTGTTGAGATCTGGGGTTCGCTCAACATATTAAACCCTGCTTCTATTGCCTTCCTCTCAATGAGGCACTTGATCTTGTCGTGCCTCTTTATTCTCCATGGCTGGACTGCTGGACACGTCTGCATGATGTGATGCAGGTTACCTGAGCCAATACAGCCGAGATCTCACCGGCTACTGTGCTCTCTGCCTCTCACCACACGGGTTGGGGTTGATAGTATCCTAAGGTTTAGCTTGACGGCGTTGCAGAATGTACACCCTTTCATCAGGTGCGTATCAGAGTCCAGCCATTTAGGTCTGAGTCCATAAGGCGCCTCACTAAGACCACACCCATCTACTGTATCATAAAGACGTTATCCCCAGTCGATGGTAGCAAGGGCCCGATTTTGTTTGACCATTCAGCAGCTATCCTTGCCACAAAAGTATCCGGTGATCTCGTCAATCGTCTGTAGCATCCTAGCAGGTCGTTTTGGAACGTCCTCGGGGAAGCTGTAGATTCCAAGATCTCCAGCTGCTATTCCTGCGTAGAACGCTGCCAATGGAGTATTGCCAGATAGGTGAAGACAACTCCTGACGAACTTCCTTATCTCTTTATCTACCGCAGTTAGGTGGCACTTCTTCAGATTTCCATGGACAGCTATATGTTTCAGCCGTGGTACCAGCACATTTTTCAGAGACCAGAACTTCTGCTGAGGTTTCAACAGCGCCACTTGGAAATTCCCCAGCGCCGTCCTGGCCTTTCCGATCAGTTTTGTTCGTTTGCATTAGCCACAAGCCCGACTTCAATCCCCAGATACTTGTAAAAGCCGCCAGGGCTCGTGACCGGGATGATGTTGTTTCCATATGCAAACGGGCAGTAATCAACGTATCAAGCTCTCCTGCTGCGATCGCCGACTATCCCTGCTGTGGAGCATTTCCTTAAGGTGTTAAACCTATTCTTGTGGAAGCCACAACAATAATGTCGTCGGCGAACGCCAGGTACTTAATAATCTCCCCTCTCAGCTTTGCCCCTACGCCTTCGGGGAGTTTGCAGAGCGCCTGACCTAGGGCAAGCTTAAAAAGCAAGGGGGACAGTGGGTCTCCTTGCCTCATGCTCCCTGTGATATTAACCACAACTCCAGCTACCCCCGTACTGACACTTTGATAGAAATTTTGGAGGTACCGAGTAGCTCTTATGGTGTCCAAGAGGGCTGGGTGGTTGATTGAGTCGAATGCCTTCTGGAAGTCAACGAAGGCGATGTACAGGTTCGTCGACTCATATTTTGCCTTTTTTATTAACTCTTTCAAAATGATGAGGTTGCTACTGACCACCTCTTCAGCTTTGAAGTCATTTTGTTGAACTGAAGAGGGTACACGCGCCGCCAAACGCCTTGTCAGTATTTTATGCAGACCTTTGGTTACCATAGATGTTACGGTTACAGGATGGAAGTCCCCGGTTTCTTGATGGATGTCCTTTTACGGCAGAAGGGTCGTCCTCCCCTTCGCCCTTCCTGCGGTGGATAGCTTCGATTGAAGAATCAAGTTGTATAACTCTGCTATCCTTTCGTTGGCTGCCGCTCTAAAGTCGGCAGGTCTCACACCGTCAAGGGCCGGCGACGTCTTCAAGCCTGTCTTTCTTTTGCATCACTCCACTTCTGATATTAAAATGGGCTCCATGATGGTACAGTATTGAGTGGGTCTGCCATAGTTAATGTTACTGGCTTCCCTTGGGCGTGTGTAGAGGTTAATCTATAACTCCACTGTGCCTGGTGGTAGGCTCGGCTTAGCCAGCGGTACTTTCCAGGGTATGGCATTCTGGGCAGTGCGGCCTCGATTTTTTGCCCATCCGCGTTGAGTCGCTGTGAACTCCTGCCTTTTTCTGGCTCTCCTTGAATTAGTCCTATCCTGATGTCCTCCGTCTCTAACTTTCTACTCTGCGGTGGGTTGTCTTCCAAAGATTTTGTCCTTCAGTGCATCTATTCCTTCTGGTGTTGCTTCGTTCTCAGTTGGTTCCTGGTTGCTGGCACTTGAGGACTGTCATCCCTTGCTTCCATCAGGGATGGATTTGAAGGATCCTCCATGGTCCGGGGCTAAAATCGTTGAAGCTCCACTTACGGCATCAAAATATCCGTTCATACCGTGCTCTTCTTGGTTGTCCGCAGCTTCATTGGGGTTGCAGAGGGTTGTCACGTTCCTAGCCGTCATCGGTGAGTCGTCCAATCCGTTGAGTCTTTGTCGGGCTGCTGTCCTCCTCCTTGGTGAGTGTCCATTCTTGGATGAAGCAAGCAACTCCTCTGCATCAGCTGTTGATTGATCCCATCATGGTCCTGGGACTGCTTCTGTGTTTCCTCGTCCCCGATTCTGGTCAGTATGATCCAACAGTCCCGGAAAGGTGGAGCTGCGCTGTTGGTTGTGGTTTGCGTCCTTGAAGCAATCGTTGTCCTGTATTTGATGGCTCTCCTCTTGGTGCAGATGCTTTCCAGTGTCCGCCAGGGGAGCACTATCTCTTGTATGCCTTTGTTTAAGTGGGGTTTGTCCTTCATGGACAGTTCAAACTCCATCATAGAGTTGTCTTCCTTGGAAGACCAACCATGTTCCCCCCCCCCCCCCATATGGTCGTTTATGTTGGCTCCGGCTTTCCTTATTGTCATCGTAGGTTCCTCCAGACACTCCTCCTCCTCGATTTCTTTCAGCATTCTCTGGTATACAGTAGACTTCCTCTTTACGGTAATGCTGGCCACAGTTCTGTAGGTGAACAGGTGCTCTTTCATAATCCTATTCATAAGCCATTATCCTTACTTTCTCGAGGGCCAAGGGCTTATTGCGTCGATCGTCTATACGCAAGATGTTACTCTCGTGAAACTCCTCAGGATGGTCACGTCTCTCATGCAGATGCCTGCCTGCAAATGATTTGAATCTCTTCTTGCACCGTGGGCAGGTTGGGCTTCTCCCACCGTCGTCGGCCACGCCTTGAGCTATGATGTCCTATCCTAACTCTTGGCTAGTCAGAGTCCCTGTGACAACGGCACTCTGGTTTTGAATGCCGCAGCTGGCGGAGAGTCGACCATCTCTCCGGTTTGCTCCTTCAACAGGGGTGGAGCTACCCACAGCCTCTCCCGAAAGATTGGCTGGGCGAGTTTGATCCACTGAATAACCCCCACGAACCATACTGCGGTCCATATGGATGGGTCGCTAACAGTTAGCAAATAGCACCTGATCTCGCTTTACCATCTCAGGTGTTCATGAGATGGAACTGGCGATTTAGCAAGGGGGACTCTAGGTTAGTAATAGATCCCCTTCCCCGACTCTCAGTTGGAACTCTCAGTTACCCTAACCAAAGGACTGGAGAAGTGGAACCACACCAGTTAATAAGGAGTGAAAAACTGGGAATGCTCGAAAGTAGGCATTCTCAAGCCCGGATCGCTCATTCACAAACTCCAATTACCTCACCCTTAAGAGAGTAATGCCCCAGGTATTCCACTAAGGGTTGACCAAATGAATACTTTTCAAGTTTGCATCTCAATCCTTTCTCTTGAAGTCGTTTTAAGAGTGCTCTTAAATTATTCTTGTACCCGTTTGCATTTGATCCACCGACCACAAAATTGTCTAGAAATACTGCCACTCCTTCCAAATCGCAGGTTAATTGTTCCATTATATCTTGAAAATATGCAGATGCTGACGTGATTCCAAAAGGAAGGCGTTTTTGAAGCAACGTACCTTGATGAGTACTCAAAGCTAATTGTCTTTGACTCTCGGGTCCCAATTTAATCTGGTTATATGCATCTGCCAGATCAATTTTGGTGAAACAAAAACCTCTCACTTAGCTTCTGCATTAGATTTTCTGGATTTGGCATGGGATATCTGTGAATCTCAAGTCGCTGATTATCTGTGACTGAATAATCACCACAAACATGTAACTTGGGTTATTGTCCTGGCAAGGATACCTTCCTAATTTGTACTACCGGAGTTCCATATTCACAAAACTGAGTGTATTCCTAAATACCACGTTTAATTCCCTCTTTAAAAGCTTGATTTAAATCATCAACAATAGCAAATGGCACAGTTCGTGGCTTACAAAACATTGGTTTAGCATCACTTTTAAATGCCATTTCCAACTCAAAATACCTTAGAGAACCCAATTCAGGCCAAAAAGTTCAGTAATTTCGTTGCATGGGCCCTTGCACACTTTTAGCAGTTTGAGCACTTCAGTCCCTATTTCAGTCTTTACTTTATTCATTTCACTCTCATCACAGTCCTTTAATAGGGCATTCAAATCAATGTTTTAGCTGTTTTATACTATTACAACCAAGTACATTAAACTTTAAGATTTCAATTACATTCAAATATATCACTGTTGCTTCAGTTGTATTTCATTTTCCATTTATACTGAAATAACCCTTTATAGGTAAACGATCTTTACTGGCTGAATAATAGCAATGATAGGTTTTCCTAAATGTTCCCAAATAGCTACTGAACAAAAACTATCTTTCGAACCAGTGTCCACCACAAATTTTAATTTCTCTCCACTTATTGTTAAGCGAGTTATTTTTAAAGCATCTCAATGGTTTATGTTTTTCTCTGAGCTATGTAACATTTCCTTTATACGGGACACATTTTGTCCGGCAACCACTTTTTCTTTTTTTTTCCCTATTTCACCAAGTATGCCGCTTCAATATGGCCCGTCCTTTGGCAAAAAAGACACTTAGAATTCTTGAAGTAAGAATCCTTAGGTCGGTGGCCGGATTTTCCACAAGGTATGCATCTAGTGTCAAATATCTCCTTGATTGGCTTTGTTGCTGAACCCTTTGTCTCTGCCCCAGTTTTTTTTTTTAGTTATTTTCATTACCAAAGCAGACTTGCTCCCATGAATGGTTTCCTTAGCTACTTTTGCGGCATCATCTGTTTCTAATGCAATTTGAATTGCCTTACTGAAAGTTAATTCATTGTCAGGAACTTTGAAAAGTGCTTTCAAGAAAGTTTCATTATTCAAAGAGCATATAAATCTAGTCCGCATGGCTTCATACTGGGTTTTCTGAATAGAAGAAAAATCACAAGTTGCTGCATCATGACGTATTCTTTCTGTTAATTCTTGGATAGTTTTTCCTGGTTATCTTTTCATATCACACCAAAACTTGAACCTTTGTCTCACTATGAAACGTCATGAGTCAAAATTCTCTTCTATGAATTTATCAATTTAGTCTGAAGCGAGATCATTAACCTCAATTAGTGGTGTTTGCTGCGCCCCCCCCCCCCAAAGTATCGAGTAACTTGTAATTGGTCGTTGACTGGTTAGTTAAAAACACCATTGATTGCTTCTCCTGTGTAGAATTTGGACCAACAAAACTTAGAAATCTTGCACGATAATCTTTCCATAATTCTGATGCAGAGTCAAATGATGAAAACTTTGGAATACTCGTAGTTACACTCGGTAACGGAGTTAAGTTAAATGAACAGCTAAAACACTGATCCGTTTCTGCTGGGCCTCACACGAAGTTTCCAACTGTAATCTGTGAGCGGCACTTTGCGATTCCAACTGTTGCTGCAGGAAACCTATAAGCCGAGTGATTTCCGACATTGTCAATAATCACTAGTCCAAAACTCACTGTGCCACTTTATTCCATTGTGTTTTTAATGAGAACACAAAGAATATTTTCAGATAGTTTATTCACAGAGGCCTTTAACAGTTATATATAAAACAGTATATATAGATAATACAAATAAATAAATAATAAACGCTGTTGAGGGTTAAAACTACATTAAACATACGGTGAAAATTTCATAGTGAATATACTTTCCCTTTAGAGCCAAGGACTATCGAGAGAAGGAAATACAGTACACTGTCAAGGTATTTTTTAAAACCTAGATGGCGTTATATGTATGTGTACACAGTTTTCAAATAGACAATATAAGAATGAAAATGAATTCATATAATTGATAATTTAAGATCTTTTTTTACGATACACAACAAAAATATTGCAAAGATTTATTCACAATGATAGCTGTACTTCCATGAACACGATCTCCAATAGAAGTAGGCGAATGAAAAATTCAGTAGTTTAATCCATAATTGCTTGCCATGGTCTCTTTTAAGCATACATGTCCTGGGTTATGATATTGAAGCATAACCTTTAATTATTCTATTATAGGTCTAAGACCTTTGTAATTTAATTGCAGAATATCTGACTCGAATGTTAAACATTATTGAGACTTATTTCCAGATATATTTTCTCTAGAAGAGGAAGTATGCTAGGTTTAAAAACTTTGATTTAACCTCTTTACCTTGGAAGGAAGAGGAACTCTGGTATTTTCTTGAATTGTTGAGGAAGCAGTTATGTCTTTTCTGGTCATGAAAGGTTCAGGAAATTTAATATTTTGTACAGGTTTAGAAATTATATTTGGAATACCATTAGGATATTCAGCAAGTACAGCAAATGAATTTGAAGTTTTAAGGGTTTTAGTATCTCTATGAGAAGTTCTTCTTACATGCTGCTTATTAGAAAAAGATAGAAAACCCTCCAGGAGGGAGTGTGAGATTATATTTATGGGTAGGGAAAATGATAGTTACGATAGTGGTAATAATACAACTACCTAATATGGCTTAGCAATAAGAACTACTTTTATTGAAATAAATACTCTCAGCCATGGCCAGTCTTGTCATGACATGAGGTATGCCTAGTCCAACACATGAGATGCTTGGCATAGAATCCTTCTTATCAAAGATACAAGTAAATTTACACTGTACAGTAATACCCAACCCTACATCGTTAATTGGTGCCAAGAGGCTTGATGTGAAGCAATTTGCGTCTTGGGTAACATTTTGGCCAGGTATAAAGTGACATATGTTTCCTATACATATACTGAACTAACTAAAATACTTATAATTTTTTAATCTTATATAAAAACCAGACTCCTACATTAATAAGAGTTATTGTGAAGTATAATACTGTATAGTACAGCGCATAATCATTATTTTACGATGTAGAAACTGACATAAAGTCGGGAAAAAACAGAGTATTTTTATTTTTCCGTTTAATATTGAAGCATGACTGATGTAAGCTGAACTAAAGTAAACCAGGGTACTATTGTATATCAATTTTACGTATATAGATAAATTTTTCTTTTCCTTCATAGAATAAAATAGTGGTATGGATATAATGTAAGATGAAATGAATGGTGATGTGAGAGCGATCATCCGGATAGACTACCCACCAGCTCTAGGGAGCTTAGTTGGTTCCATAAGTGCAATGTTCAAACAAATTATTTTTGGAGCAGTATGTGTTAGTGAGGCTGGATTGCTTCGAACTATCCCTTCAAAAATTCTCTGTTCAAAACAAATATGTACAGGGTTATCTGGGGCATCCCAAGACAGATACAGGTTGCTTGTATTTTGTCGTTTCATTATAGATACGATTTGGCTGGTCAGCATACATTGATTTCATGAATAAGAAGGCAGTCTCATCTAGTTTATTAACTAAGAGATCACATGTGTTAATATGGCTTTGAAATGGGTCTGTGAGACTCATCAGTATTATCATAAGCCGTCACTTTAACAAACGAAGAGAACAGTGAAGTAGACTGTGCTCACGTGTTTTCATTTCTGTGTCTTTACTATTTTACCCCCCCTCTCTCTCTCTCTCTCTCTCTCTCTCTCTCTCTCTCTCTCTCTCTCTCTCTCTCTCTCTCTCTTTTCAGTACATTTAGGCTTAAGTTTTTAGAAACACTGGGTATCAATCGAGGGTGCAGTAGTGCTATGTCCATGCCTGACTTAGATTCAAAGCACTTCTTGATAATGTATATGACTGTGGCATGCTCAGCAAAACTGTTTTATTTCGGGTGCTTTGGGCCTAAAGTGGTTTGTTCAATGTTCCATTCAAGAATAAACATCTTGATATGAGCACCAGTGTATTGGGACCATTATTAGGTAAAGAAATCGCTTGTTCTCTTTGGATACCACAGAGTGATTGGTGATGCATGGTCACTAGCGGCATAGGCTACAGGTTTCAACTGAATGATAATAAGAGATTTGGTGAAGTAGCCAGCAATTAGTGGGTGCTGCTTGTCATTTACATGGAAAAGGTCGAATCCAAGTTCAGTTCATGGGACAGCACATGTTGGTGAAGGGTCAGTTGACCTTTCTGCTGTGCTTGGTATATCTAGCAATCTGATAAGACCATCTGGCTGCTAGGCTGGTTAGAGAGCGTAAAGTGGGAACCTTGTAGTTTGAGGAATATACACTAACCTGATTAGCATATTGGTAAGAGGTCTTTGGTAGATGTTGACCAGAGGTTTTTAGTCCATGATGGCAGTGAACTTAAGGTCATAAAGGTAGGTGGAAAACATCTGTATCCAGTGTATGAGTTCTAGGGGTAAACATCTGTATCTGTTATACAAATCATAGGCCATACGGCTTTTCATTCACTGTAACTGTAAATGAACTGCATCTTGGTTATATTTTGCTACCAAAGACAGTAACCTATCCTTTTTCGAATATGGTGCCTTCAAGTCCCCTTTGCAATGCTTGACTTCTAGGACTATAGGTTTAGCTGCATCATTATAGACAAGCAATTTGGAAATACTGACCATCTGTTTTAGTGTCACAAAAAACTGTTCTTGCTCACTTTCCCATAAGAATGGTGCATCCTGCTTTGATAGCTCAAGCAGGTGCTTGACTTCACTAGATTAATTTGTTACATGTTGGCTCAAGTTAGTCATCAGACCGTTTAATGTTATATTGTTCATGTTACTTAACTTTTCAGGGCTTGAAGGATGGATGAATTCAGCAATGTACTGGTTACCAAAGAAGTGTTCATTCAAGCCTGGAATATTTCTTGGGTCATGTTGAGACCAAATGGTAAATTGTATTAGCTGTACCTTCCAAAGGGTATGCAAAAGGTGGCAGTCAGTTGGAAATCGTGTGGAGGGTTATGCTCCAATAACTTAATTTGTCATCAAATTTATAGAAAACTTGCTGGATTAAGTTCTTCAAAGATTGGGATTTTATGTGGACATCGCTTCAGGCTTTGGTTCCGTTGCTGAGGATCCAAGCATTTCCTCAGAAAGCTATTTTAAATGGTTACATAGAAAAAACCGCTGCTTTAACTGGAATGTTTGGCAACTTTCATGATTACACCATCTTTCTCCATCTGCTTATGTTCCTCTTTGATATGAGGATTCAGATGTTTGCTAGTTATCTATGGTGGGTCATTAAAGTGAACAGCAGTCTCTTTAGAGTCTATCCTAGCAAGTTCCTTAAAATTCCCCAATAAGGTCAAACTGGGTATGCAGTTTTCAGTTTAGCAGTTCAGGGTCTAGGCATATCCCCAGAGAGCTAACTGGTTTTGTTTTATAAGCAAGCCTGCTGAACCAGTTGGTATGTTTGGAAACTTTATGCATTACACAGTTTTTCTTTATATGCTGAAATACCTCTTGGCTTCCTATGGATGCTAGTTTTCATGGTGGGTCACAAAATGGAATACAACCTAGCAGGCTCTATAAAGTTCCTTAGATGGTCAAACTGCTTGTGGTATGCATTTTTAGTTAGCTCGTGGACTTGATTGGCATTTGGATCGACTGGTGCTGTTCAGCGGGTTTCAACCGGAATGTGAGTGCTTAGGCATTCAGGCTGATGATGCCCAGTGGCTTGAGAGTAAGTTGTCCAAGGAAGGCAGGGCTGTTAATGTTAATGACAAAATTTCTAAAACCAGAATTTGGCTTGGTTCTTCCTCTGGATTCAGAGTTTTATGGATCCCAGACGGGCAATACTGTGACCACTATATGAGGTTAGCCTGAGGGTTTGCTCTCGGGTTTGGAGGTTAGATATTGGTAATGGCTTCTGGGTAGAGGGTCATCCTGACCTTGAAACATATGCACCCTTTAACAATCGAATCCACTTTCCAATTCAGTTCTGGCATGCATTAGTGTTTTGTTGACAGGGTGTTGTGGGTAATTTACACCAGTAGTTGCCTAGTGGAAATCGGCTAAGGTCGGAGACATTTTAGTTTTCCACATAAAACAACGGCACACAGTTATTTTCTAGTTGGATATCATGTCACTGGTAGGTAATAAATTCTGTTTTTGATGATATAACTGGCCAGGTAGAGGTGACAGTTGGCAGTTGTCATCTGCTCAGCGGTTGATTTAAAAAAAGAATTAAGCTCCCATTTGATGGTTACTGTGGCTATTAGTGTATCCTCCAGTAGTTTGAGCGTGGAAATGGCATGATTGATTAAGGTAACATGATGCTTAGGACATCAGTAATGATGCAAACAGCTAGTATTGCTTTGCATAGAGAACAACTTTTATTTGGATCCATGCACTAAGAGATGGGTTATACCCAAACTTGTCATGACACAGGGTATACCTGGAACAACACAAAGTATACTTGGTATGACAGAGTGGTTATAATCCATTTTCCCTATTCTAAATAGAACTGTCAGAGAAGTGAGATGTTCAAAATTAATTTAGTTGCTGAATGAGAACTAGGTCTAGTTACAGGTTTAAGATGCTCTAAGACACAGGCCTAGAAACAAAACCAGGTGACATGGAAGAGTTAGGCTTAGAAATTAATTTAGTGATAGTAGGAGAACTATATTCAGAGTTAGATACTCAAGAGGCCAAAATAAGCTTAGAGGTCATGTCTGGTCGATGTGTTGAAGATTTGTTTTTCTGCAGTCCTTGCAAGGAAGAAGAACAGGCTGATGGATTATCTACTGTTACACACTGTTTCGATTGTTGAGCCTATTGAGAGGAACACATTTTCATCATGTATTTAACAATAGAGGCATATGTTGATTCAGGTTTTGTATTTACTACCATTAGCTTTTAATTGGAACTACCTATGCTAATGCATTGTGTTAGCAATTTTCCAAGAAATCCTGTTCAAAATTGTATCGATAGGAGATTTTTTAATTTAAGGAGGGCCCACCATAGAAGGAAAATAAAAACTATCTCTAGGACATTGTCAATAAGATCATTCTCCTTGGAACAGATATAACATATCTGCATATTTTCGCAATCAAATTCTATATTTCCATATTCAAAACATTTGAAACACTTGATTGTCTTCCTTTTAACCTTTTGAGTGCAAATGGACGTATTATTCTACACCCTTCAGTGACAATGGGTGAAACTCATGTCCAGTTATTACCAGTTTTTTTCTATCTTTTATTATTTATGTATACGAACATTTTACAGAATATGTAACTTTATATATCATTGGAACGGAAATTTATCAACTTGGTGACACATGTGAAGGCACATAATGGGAAAAGGTAAAACTGCAAGTAGCGTAGACGAGAGTCGATCTGAGTATTTTGAAGTGGATATGTGTAAATTATGAATGACTATAGATTAGTGAAAAGGCTGTTTAATTCAGATAGAAAAAGAGGAAAGTCTAGTAAGGGTTGGAAAGATAATTGGGATGGAAGGAGCTTTATATGCAGGAAAACCGAAAATTGATAAACCATTTTTTCCAAGGGAATAAAGCAACATATTTTGTGGAAGTATTTACTGCTCATGACTGTTGTATTGTTTTACTTTGATGTCACCCGTGTTAGTGATGGTTTATGCATATACAGTATATATATATATATATATATATATATATATATATATATATATATATATATATATATATATATATACATATATATATACATATTTATATTATATATACACTTACATACATACATACACGCAGACACACACACTTGTCACATGATTTTTTTAACTGATCACTCTGAGAGTCGGACAGTTTCTAATACACACACACACACACACACACACACACACACACATATATATATATATATATATATATATATATATATATATATATATATACGTATATATATACTTGAATTTGTATATATATATATATATGAATATATATATATATATATATATATATATATATATACAGTATATATATATATTTATATGTATATATATGTATATATATATGAATATATATACATACGTATATATATATATATATATATATATATACATAAATTTATATATATGAATATATATATATATATATATATATATATTTATGTGCATATATATATATATATGTGTGTGTGTTTATATATATATATATATATATATATATATATATATATATATATTTATATGTGTATATATATGTGTGTATATATATATATATATATATATATATATATATATATATATATATATATAAATTTATGTATATACGTATATATATATATTATATAGTATATGTATATATATGTGTATGTATGTAAATTTATATATATTTGTATATATATATACATATATATGTATATATATATATATATATATATATATATATATATATATGTGTGTGTGTATATATATATATATATATAAATTTATATATTTATACTGTATATATATAAATTTATGTATATACGTATATATATATATATATATATATATATATATAGTATATATATACGTATGTATGTATATTTATATATATATATATATATATATATATATATACACGTATATATATACTTGAATTTATATATATATATATATATATGAATATATATATATATATATATATATATATATATATATATATATATATATAAGAAAATATTAGAAATGATCCGACTATCAGAGTGTTCCGGTAAAAATGTCAAATTGGACAAGTTTATATAATCAGAGGCTAGGAAAATATTTATTCATGAGCATATAATTAAAAAAAAAAACAGCACAATCAAACCAATTTTAATTCCTTTAAAATTCTCCATGTACGTTTTGTCAACAAAACTATCCAAGTCTGACTGATATTATCGGTTTATTTTTTTTTAATAATCTTTGGTTCGGTTAATGGGATATTTTTTTGCATAAGCTGCATCATTCATGATTTTCCAAAGTCTGATAAAACTTCCCTTTTCTCAAAGACCGTCGTAACTTTCATCGGTTGACATTTCCCTTCCAGCATTTATTACCTTCTTAAAAGTGCAAGCTAATTAACGTTATATCATTCGTGTGCGGATGATTTTTCGAAACACAATTATTCGAAAGACAAATGTTCGAAAAACTTTTTTTTCGAAACCCAATTATTTGAAAACAGTTGTTCGAATGTGTAATTGTTCGAATTTACAATTTATTGAATTACAAGATATTCGAATAAACAATTTCTCGAAATTCATGTTCGAATCCATAGCATACTTTACTTAACCATAAAGGAGGATAGGATTATTATTATTATTATTATTATTATTATTATTATTATTATTATTATTATCAAATGCTAAGCTACAACCCTAGTTGGTAAAGCTGAATGCTATAGGCCCAAGGGCTCCAACAGGGAAAATAGCAGAGTGAGAAAAGGAAATAAGGAAAACTACTAGAGAAGTTAAAGAACAATAGCAACATTTAAATAAATCTTCCATATATAAATTATTAAAACTTGATAATAACAAGAGCATAATTCGGGTGAAGATAACTTCTGTTCTACTAAATTTTTCAAAAGTTTCAAGAACTCTATATTCTAGGATAAATGCCAGTGCTAATAACATTCGAATTTTCATTGAAAACTCAACGTCAGTATCATACTGTACTTTGAAACCAACATTGTATACATTCCTATACAAGCATTTTCCTAAAAGGAAAAAAAAACAACCATAAAGCTTGACAGGAAAATTCTTGCTTGGAAGCATTTACCGTAACCTGTTCAATTCAGTTGTGATTGATCTATATTTAAAAGTATTGCCAATTCTTTGACGCATCGCAAAAATCTAACATACGTTTCTTCATTTTTATTTGGCAGCAACCCAAAAAACCAAAGGTATTATAAAAAAAAAACAATTCTTCAAGCCATGTATAGTATAAAATTTTTCAAACAGTATCGGGACAGTTTTGAAAGTACCATCGCTGATCAAATTCCGACACTAAGTTAAAACATCAAGATTTGCGTGTGTGGAAAATATTAATATTCTCTCTTCCTCCAGACCCGAGTCAAAAACTAGAAAATCTTCAATCTTGAAAGTCATCATATATTCGATTGAATACAATCTAGCCCTCTTATGATTGTGTAAATATTCCACAATTTTCTTGCGAGCAAACCTTTCTAATTAAGCGCTTAATACTGTTTACAGTTGGCAACCCTTGAGCTCCAAATTCACAGATATCCGAAGATGCATTTGAAATTATATTATGAGGGGAGTCACGTGTACCTTTTGCGTCCTCTCTAACTTTTTCCATAAATTTTCGCACTTCTATTTCAGCTGGTTCACCTGAATGATTAAGTTCTTTAGGGATAGAAACATCTTTTACTGTTGTAGCACGACATTTACGGTAATTTGAAAATTTATGGCACTTCCAGTATGTTTTATCTTGTATTTGGTTGTATTTGATAAATAAATGTCCATTTACTACTAACATGGGCTTTCCTTTTTCACCCTTAACGAACTCAGCCATTATAGGGTTTAAGAAATTTCTACTGAATAGGAAAGCTTCTAAAATGATTGAGAATTTTAATGTTGTTTATTTTCCAAAGAAGGAATTGTTTACGGTTCATTTTTATTTTATTTTATAAACGTATTTAAGAAAAAATATGCAATTGAGTTGTTTCTCATTTAACTACTCATTCGATTATTAATGTTTATTTTCGAAAGCAGGATTTGTTTGCGGTTCATTTTTTTCATAAATGTATCTAAATAACAAACAATGCAACTGTGTTGTTTTTCATATAACCACCCATTCGCTTATAAACCGCAAAAATAATAAATTCTTGCTCTTACTCAAAAAGTTGACGTAACTCATGGATTCGAACAATATTAATTTCGAAAAATTGTTTATTCAAATATCTTCTAATTCGATCAATTGTAAATTCGAACAATTACACATTCGAACAATTGTTTACGAATAATTGGTTTTCGAAAAAAAAAATTCGAACAATTGTCTTTCGAATAATTGTTTTTCGAAAAATATATCAATCGTTATGCATAATCAAAACGCTTAGATTTGTATTACGAAATCTAGCATCTTGAAAACAATTCAAATTTTGGGTTTCTCTCCAAGATTTACGGATTCGGTGTATGACTTACAAAATAAAGTTTCCCTCGTCGGGTCTGTTATACTTTTTGAATATTCAGTGATCGATATCTGATGACTGATCGAACGTCTATTAAAAGGATATCTAAATACTCAATCCATTATCACAAGACTGGATTCCAAACCAACACCAGCTTTCGACTTGTATTTATTTTTCATTCTGAGATGCATTTGTTCATTACCTGTGTAATCTAGGGATGCAATTTGTTGGGAAAACGTAATTTTGTTTTTAATTTCTTGATTAAAGCACACCTGTATAAAATATTGCGTCGTGGAAAAACAACTGATTTATCCTAGTTTGCATTTTTATTGTGTTTTTGAAAAAAAAAAAAAAAAATACCATTCAATGAATCAGGTTTCCGTCACCCATCTCTTATTAAACGCCAACATTAAAAATTCTTTATTTAGATTCTTATAAAAGAATAAGGCTTTCTTAAATTCTCTATGGCTTTATATTTCAGTTTTTCATCAATCCTATCATATCATTATCTTCCTTAATGATGTGAATTATGTGAAGTGTAGATTTTGAATCTAATCCAGTTTCCATGTCAACGTCACAATCATTGAACTGACAAATGAATCACCTTTTATTGTAATTACCCAATTACACAATAGATGCTTTAAATTTTCAATATCAAATTCTGTTGCAAGCTGTGAAGCCTTTTCTTGATTCATTGATTTACTAAGCTAGATATTTTACTTTATCTTGATTGAGTGATGCATGTTAACAAATGATCTTTTTGAGATTATATATCAAGGCTGTGGTAGAGCATCTTTTACTAGCTGACAAATTTTCTTGGTATTGTTTAAGATAGAAATTCTAAGATTCCTCTTGATGATCAATTTTGTGTGTGTGTGTGAATATAGAAACTACTTGGTTGTCTATTTTTCATTGAATATGGGAACGGTGTTGTTGTCTAGGCACAGTTTAAGTTTCGTAGTTAAGATTTAAACCTTTCAACCTCCTTTAGTGATAACGATCCAGAATTTAATCAATCAGTCATTTTTTTTCGGTATTAGTGCCATTGTTTTCATGCACAGAACTGTTTTTAACTAGTCTGAATTCACAGAATGACCAGACTATCTTTACAAGTAGAAAAGTTCTCTCTGATTAAATTTCTATATAGCTAGGAAAATCCTTTTTGAACCCAAAACCAGACCATTTGTTTTCATGAATATGTTAAAAGGATAAAGATAATCAGATCAACTTCATTTGCTTCGTTTATATATATATATATATATATATATATATATATATATATATATATATATATGTGTGTGTGTGTGTGTGTGTGTATATATACACACACAAATGTATATATATATATATATATATATATATATATATATATATATATATATATATATATATATATAGTGGAACTGTTTGCAAATAACCCTGTTTATACTAAAACCCTTTCAAAACTAGCTCCATTATACTCTTCAAATCTGTCTCCAATGAATCCCCACTTCACTATATAATTATGGCGGCACGTTGATGCTAACTCGAAGCTGAACTAGATTTACATAAAATCACTTCCTGTATCAATAAGTCTCCTTTCACCTTGAATATTTATCATGATAGGAACTTTCCATCTTTCACTGAATTTATTGAATTATTATGCTTTGCATACTTTATCCGTACTTTATCTTATTTCTATAGCTGTTATTGGTTTCAATACAATATGGAGTAAATAAATACTTCATTTAAGAAAGTATAAATAAATCTTGAACACGTGTTCTTAAATTGACTAAAGTAAATTTATATGCAAAATTACAAATTGAATAACTTACTGAAAAAATATTGAAAAATTTAGTCTTATTTAAAGAACAAAAAATAAGGTGAATCAAGCAAGTAAAAATTTAAGTAAATCATCATAACATTACAGGGAAATAGGACAAAGGGGCATGAGCAACACTACTGCATATCCTGAATTAAATTGATACAAAAGATGAAAAGTGCATGAACATAAATGAATTATTATAGCTTATTCAGTGTCACACGTGCAATGGCTAATGACACTGATGTCAATTTATATGGTACATTAGCTATTGCATACATCCATAATATAAAAAAAAAACTGTTTTAAGACTATAAGATATAAAAACTAAACCTTTTGCGGAAAGTCAGTTACTATGATATTATTTAAAAATTTCATTGGCTTTAAAACGTACTTCTTCTCCAAGTATCTAGTTAAGAATATGCAAAGAAGTAACTGAACCACTGTGTCAGAGATAAATATCCAGATTAGGATGAAGAAATTTAATAGAATGCAAGTTTTTGTCCAACAAATTTAGTTGAGAGCTGGCAGTTTATACTGTTGAAGAATATTAGGTAATTATCCTAGGTTGTTCAGGAAATTCCTATTCTTCACTGTTGGTACTGTGAGAGTATAGTTAACATTGCTCGATTACATACCCTACCACTTCAGGATATCTCCAAAACAGTAGAGTCACAGGCGTAATTGGAACACGCCTATTATGACTGACACTATCTGAACATGGAGTCATATTCCATTTATATCTGTAACGATGGTGTTCTGACCTGAAGCCGAAAGTCCTTGCCCTAGGACTTGATAACCTTGGATTACAACAAGTCAACCCTTGAGCACATTTTCACCCAAAATGGTGCCAAAACATCTTCAGGGTAGCTTAGAAAACCCCAAACAAATGCATAGCTTCGGATACAAGCCCGTTCACAATCTTGATTTATTCCCCCATTCATCCAACTTGTGGATTTTGACATATGTATAATATCCAAGCTATTCACACCTAAAGAATCCAAATATCACTTGGATGGAAGAATTAGTATTAGAGTTTGGAGAGAAAGTGAAAATATAGCTGAAGTAGATTGTAGTAATTGAAAAAGGTTATCGAGAGACTTTTAATGTTGAACAGGCTAAAACTTAATTTCCACCAGTTTGAGAACCCTCATGCCTATTACAAGGCATCAACCAGGAGAAAACTGTTCTCTTTTGAAGCCCCTTGAATACATCAAGGTATTCTCTTATTATAAGAGAACTGAATGTTTAGGTGTGTGTTTAATATCGTAGGTCAAGTTGGCCAGAAGTTACTAGAAGTGAATTTTAACTTTGGTGAATTCAATTGGGCTAGTAGTACCAAGGTTGTCACATCGCAGATATAAGTCATTAAGAAGAAATTTGTCATGTTTGATCTGTCAAATGTTGCAGCTTGCATGGACTTTGATGCAGTGAAAAATTAAGGTTGGGTGACTTTGTTGCCATATCTGCCAGCTTCCTGCCGCTGTTCATGAATTGTTCTTTCCTATAGCGGAATTGGAGTTGATCCTTATCTAAAGGACAGGTACTTTAATGTATTGAATGTAGAGACTGGCCACAAGATGATAATCATTAACTTTGAATTGTAAATGATGTTAAAAGATACGCATATTATTATTTTTTTTTTAAATGGGACAGAATATTTGGGTAATTGTGTGAGTTATAAAATGAAACCGCCTTAAGGCTGCCGGTATATTGTACGTCAGTGCTCAGTAGGTATGCAGTTTGTAAATATCATACATATTCATTTAAACCTCATTTGGTTAGGTTGAGTATTGCCTGATTGTAACGGGATTATGTTGAATAAAATAATATGACATTACCTGTCAAGTTTTGAATTCCTTTAATTTTGTAAAATAAAACTCATTCTATCAAAGAAATAACGGTAGAAGAACGCGCTCCGCTGAAGTAAAATCTTTGAGTCTTTCTTATCAAAGCTCTAGGGATGTATTTTACCCCAGATTTAGTGGCAGAAGAGAAATTTTATTGCATAGTTATCGACATTGCCATTATACTTTGCTATTCCTTATCCATTATTCTATGAATGGAAATACATGTAGGAATGTTATCTTAGATTACTCTGTTCTAGTTTTTTTAGATTTAAGCTTTAGATTTCCTGCTGCTCTTCTTCCTGGTCTTTTTCGAACCATGACTTGAATACAGTTAGCAGGATTAGTTATATACTCGTATTTTGCCCGTTTACATATGAGGTCAGTTTTCTTTTTGAGCCACGGAATATTTTGATAGTTTCATTCTTTGAAAGTATCTCTTCTTTAGAGTTTCCGTAAGCAATGCTTTCAGATTATTTTTTCGAAATGATATGCTTATCAGGCACTAGCCTTTGTAGGCTTTATGGGATGAAATGTTTACGACAATATAATGGTCGTACGTGCTTTAATGAGTAATTTTCAACGGAGGGAAGATCTCTCTCTCTTTCTCTCTCTCTCTCTCTCTCTCTCTCTCTCTCTCTCTCTCTCTCTCTCTCTCTCTCTCTCTCTCTCTAATGATTCAAAAAGAATTAAAAAACTTCGTTCAATTTTCTTTTACGGTTTCCTTCTTTTTAAAGTATTACTTTTACAGTTTCTTTCCAAAACCTTTAATTATTTCCAAATCAACTCTAATCTTTTTTTTTTTTTTTTCAAGGTTGTACAACAATTTAAGATCTCTAACTTATTTTCATATCATTAACACCTCCTGATACTGGTAATTGAAATTTGTCTTTTCTGTGTTACTGTTGGACTGATTTCATTTTATTTTTCTTATTTCTTGAACCTTGAACGGTATTAATTGGATGTTTTATTTTTGTCTGGGTATGGGAAATTTCCCTTTTACTCGATAACAAAAACATTAGCCTTGACAATGTATTATATTTATTATATTGCTCAGTAAGAAAACATCACAATCTCTTGCTTACAATATCCCTGTATTAATAAAGAATAAAGTGTACTGTTAAGTAATTTGTCATGGTAGGAATGATTGAACACGTAGACTCTGTTGATATGGACATGGTTCTTCATTGAGATGAAGACACATGTACAGTATGCAGGGATTCTCCAGAGGGCATAAAACCGTTAAGAAGACTATGCTTAAGTAATAACAGTCAGAAATACTAAGTTGGTAATTAATCTTTTTGAAGTTTTATGCTTTGACCTTTAATCCAAGACTTCGAGCAGGTTTTGTAGTGATATGTGGGTATATATATATAGTAACTCTAATAAAGAAAAATGATCTTAAAGCAATTGAACTGCAAAAGTTATGTCTGACCAAATGAATATGGGTATTCATGTTCATTTTCATGCAAAAACAATGTGACATAATTTTGTGGAATACACATACTATTTACATCATGATAATCGCCTGCTTGTACATGAATAATAGGTTTTAGACCCATGTTATATCTTTTGTTTACTGAAATGTCCATTCCTGTGCTTGAAAAAGTTTACTAATTTATGTTCATAATTTCTAATAGCGAATTTTCTACTGTTCTTTGTATTGTTGCACAATGCACCAAATGCATTACAAAAAATCAGCTTTAAGAAATAATTTCAAACTTCATGCATTTCAGTTTTAGGAAATCAAAAACTGCAAATTATGTTAATTATGCTTCATTTTAGGATTAAACTAATAATGTTCTTGCTTACACGGAAAAGGACAGAAAATATACTACCTCTCTTTGAAATCATATTGTTTTTAGAAAATGAAAGGATGAAGGATAACTTTGTTCATAGGACAACTTTAAACCATTTACACTTTGATCGTTAAATATTTGTCATTCAGTGATTGGTGCTGTGTTTTCATAAAGAATCTGGCTGGTAAAATCCATAGGAATCTTGAATACTGTTATCGTTGTATTTATTCCAATGTTATCATAAATCCTTTAATAATTTTCAGTTAACTTTTATTGTATTACACGTTCTCGTACCTTCCTCAAAATTTGCAATGTACAGTTGTAATTCTAAAGACATCGTCATCTTAACACATTTGGCCAGGATACTCCAGTATTTCTCTTTTGTTTAAATTTAAATTTTAGTGCAGCTTAATTTTACCCGTTTTCAAAGCATAGCCATTCATTTTAAATATGCATTATGGAATTTGATATATCTGTTTGGAAATTTCCTTTTTTATTAGATTTACAACAATAATTATGGATGATGAATTCCGTTTTTAGAGAACTGGAAGCCAATGAATATTTATTTCATATATCTGACAGGAACTTACTGTCTATTAAATTTCCTATTCCTGATCTAGATATTAATATCTTGCATCGTCGTTTAATTCGTTCATTATGCATGTTGCATAAGATTTTTTTAATTCTGATCATCCTTTACATTCAGATCTTCCCGGACAGTTTCATCGTGTTCGTAATACTAGGTATGGAGTTAATTCTAATAGTCAGGCCTTCTCCACCATGAGGCCCAATACTACACAGTACTCTTGAAGTTTTATTCCAGCTGTGACCAAGTTGTGGAAAGATCTTCCTAATCGGGGTATTTGAATCAGTTGAACTTCAAAAGTTCAAACTCGCAGCAAATGTTTTTATGTTGAACAGGCTTGCATAAGTCCTTTTATAGTTTATAAATCAAATATCAGTTTTAATGTTGTTAATGTTTTTGAAATATCTTATTTTAATTTTCATTACTTCTTATATGGTTTATTTATTTCCTTATTTCCTTTCTTCACTGGGCTATTTATCCCTGTTGGAGCCCTTGGGCTTATAGCATCTTGCTTTTCCAACTAGGGTTGTAGCTTAATGATAATATAATAGGCGGTTATATATGCTTGTTATAGTAAGTAATGTTTATAAGCTAAACTTATTATAACAAAAATAAAGTAGAGCTCTTGCTGACTAGCAAAGTAATGATTTATAAACGAAAGGAAGCAATTGATAAAAATGACGCTTTCCATACAAACTTAAAGCATATCATTCCAAAGGGAACAGATAACATATTTAATTTTGAGTGTATGGAAAGTAAAAGTCACTGCTTATAAAGCTCATGCATTTGACAGGAAAATATGTATAATAATTTACTACACTTAACTCTTACCTTAGTTTAGTGAGAGACATGGTATGACAATGAAACAATCTCCAACAGATTTAGTAGATTTGAGAACAAAGCCCTCAGAAGGATCTTAGGAATTAGAATTAGAAATGAAACTATAAGAGAGATTACTCGAGTGCCTTATGTGAATGAGATCATGGTGAGGAGTAGTTGGAGATCGTTTGATCATGCTCTCTGCACTCCCCAAGATAGATTAGTTCGTCAAACCTTCAACTAGGCTCCACAAGACACTAGAAGTGTTGGAAGAACCCAGGTCTATATGACTGATGAGTATGAAGCGTGAAATTGGAGATGGTGAATGAAAAGGTATTGAATTAAAAGCTCAAGATAGAGACGACGGGTGAATCTAACCGAGGCCTTCGCGTCAAAAGACGTAGGAGGAGATGATGATGATCTCTATATTATGGACATAAGAAAAGATAAAAGTTTACAGTAATCAGTATCTAAAACATTAAAATGTTTAACTTTTCAGCCATGGGAATTCCAGTTCCTCATAACTGGGATGTTAAAGTTATAATTTTCAAGATTTGTTTGGGTTGCAACAAATAAATAGCACGCATCCTGGGAATGTTACCAGGAGTGCTAAATATGAAATTTAGATTCACAACATGAGGTTAGCTGCCAAACTTGAATTAAATTATATATCCAATGCCACTAAAAGAGATGTAGGAAAACTAATGTGAACTTTTTCCATCTAGGGTATCATACATGGTTCTATATTCGGAAATGAAATAGCGTTAAATAAAAACAGTAAAGCATGATAAATCTGACAGATCACAAATTTCTAAAAAGTACAAAACAAGCTTATACACACGGAAGTTGATGGTCACTGGAAAGAATATTAGAAAAAACTTCATCCTAAATGGGAAAGTATAGTCTTCAAAAACGAATTTTAAATAACTAATAGATTGATTTAGTCTGATATTGTTTCTTTTGCTTATGTGGCGTTGTGGTTACGGCTGAAAGTCGAAGAACCCTTTGATAATCAGTAATCCAATCATATTCTTGGCCATTTAAAGGATATTGACCAGTTAAAGTGTTTGAACAAGTTTCGTCAGAATATGAAGATTACAACATAAAAATATGACAGATATAAACATTTTCGCGGAAGTTCGTAAATAACAATCTTCTTCTGTAGACATAAAACAGGAATTAGAAATCAGAACTATAAATGCCCAAACATACCTGCAACTCTGCACAAGATTAGGTTAAATTTTGTATACACTTTATTATAATGTCACTGAAGTGATCTATATATTTAAATTAACTCTTATATAGATCATAATAAAGTGTATCCAAATTTATCATGACTCCCTCCTCCTTATTTAATGAAGGAAACAGTTGGAATAAAGTAGAATACTTAAGAGAAATAAACAAGGGAAAATAACTCGATGCAACTGCCCCTCTTACTAGAGGTGAGGTTAGGATTTCGTACTTTGGTTAAAATGACATCTCATTTCAAAGCAAGTAATCATTATTTAAGCTACATTAATTTATCCCTTAAAATTTATAACAATGTGTACAATAGCAATCGAAAAGTCAGTGACTAATGAAGTTGAATTTATTTTTTTCTAAATTTCTTAGTAAAGATTTTCGGTCACAAATGTTGTGTACAGTACTGTTTGCTGCAATAATGACACAAATAGTGTGGAAATTTCGATATTTGTCACAATTCATAGAATAGATGAATTGGAGAACGAATTATAGATGGGCCTTGGTTTGTATTTGTGGGCAACATCAATAACCCTAAAGATGTTTTAGACCTCTTTAGGGGAAGTATATTCAAGTTTTAGCTCATTGAAACCCAGAAGGAACCAGTTTCGTTTTAGGACTCCCGGCGAAAGCCTGTATTAAAGATGATAGGTGGATGACTCTTTATTCTTCAAGTCCTAAGTACAGGCGAGTTTACCTAACACCTTTGCCTTTCTATCCGTTTTGGAGCTATATACTGAAACAAGAGCAAGGTATGCAGGGGGCCATTAATGAATTTATCTCTTGAAGTGCCCGTCTCAGAGAATATGAATTTCCTCTTATGGAACATCTTTAATGTTCTGGAGAATTTATGCTTTACATTTTTTTATCTTTACAATTACTTCCAATATGAATACTTACCTCCTGAAGTGTTGATAACCTTTGCACCTCCTTCAGGGGACTCTAAGCATAGTGCAACTATTATACTTTGTTGTAGACTTCCCTATTGGCCCATGCAAAAATTACTGGCGTATTGAATACAGAAATAAAGAAATGTGTATTATAATGCATATTTTTTTTTTTTTTACGTTTAGGCATGAAACTTAGTTTTCTACTATGAAACCTTGGAATTAATTATGTCATTAAGTGTTTTTCAATTTACATTACATTTTCGAATAATGTTGCTAGTTTTATATGAAAAGGAAGCTGAATTCTAATGTTCAATAAAGGTAATTGATTCCCCTGAAATGCTGGATACGGAATATGATGTTATCCTCAAACTAATGGATATATGTAACTCAGTTACCACGTGATATGCTCCAACTTTGATAGGGAAAGATTCTTCATGCAAATAAGGATTGTTTAATTTCACAAGAGTCTTCCAAAAAGATTTTTTTTTTTTTCAGCCATTACCTGAATGATAGGCTTTTTACTGTAAAGCTGGGAATTCCTCCAGTTCAGAGATTTGTCTTCGACAATTTTGAACAAAATGACATGGAAATTGCAAGCACATGGTACACTATTAATATTAGCGGTAAACAGAACTTTGATGGGTCTTATAAAAAGTCCTTAATCTACATATATTTCTACTTTTGAAAATGTGAGAAAAACTTAAATTCTTTGAAATCTGCTTCCACAGACTATCAGAATATAAAGGGGGAAATCCCTTATCTTAGCCATCTATCTCTCAATGGATAATAATATACATTCAGTTCATCCAATGAAATCTGTCACTTAGCTTGGTTCCCTTGAGGAAAATGAAATTGTCTTAAAGGCTGGTTTTCATACATAATCTAAATGATAGAACATCATTTAGAATTTTCTCGTTTAAAGGCCCATTACACTGTCAATTCTAATTGTACAATGTCCGTGTTTGTGCAAGCATATCCTTTGTGAGTGCGCGTAATTGAATGTTTGCGAAGACTCAATCACACTCACTAACGAAGGATATGCCTACATAAACATGAAAATTGCGCAGTCATGATTATTATTATTATTATTATTATTATTATTATTATTATTATTATTATTATTATTATTAGCCAAGCTACAATCATAGTTGGAAAAGCAAGATCCTATAAGCCCAAGGGCTCCAACAAGGAAAAATAGCCCAAATAGGAAAGGAAACAGGGAAATAAATAAATGATATAAGAAGTAATGAAAAACTGAAATAAGATATTTAAAAAAACACCACCAACAATAAACAGATAATTCATATATAACCATAAAAAGACTTATGTCAGCCTGTTGAACATAAAAACCTTTGCTGCAACTTTGAACTTGGTCACAGTGTATTTGGGCCTTAAGGTTCTCTTCTAATGTATTTATAGATACAACAATCAAAGTAGGTTAGTCCAGTAGCTCAGAATCTATATTATTTTTGCAAATAAAATTAAAGAGTAATGAGATTTTGCATATCCCAGTAAAATCGTTGAATTATCAAATTCCCACGGTAGTCTTTCTGAATGCGCTAATGTTACTACAATTCTCATTTGTCTTACAACAAAAGGTCAACATTACTTCCTATAACTAATCAAGTATTACTAGTTCCTAGTTCTTCCAAGGTAAAGAGCTTAAAAAGTAGTTTTTATGACCACCATACTTCCTTATTCGGAGCAAGTATTTCTAGAATACAGTCTAGATAGTGTTTCAGTTCTAAATCAGAATATTTTCATTGCTACTGCAAATGTCTGTTAGCTAGACACTAACAGTTGAGGATATTGGTACATGGGCATAGTCCATGAAATGTAGTTTTATAAGAGACTATGCTAGGTAATAGCAATTTCAATACTAGATTGAATTAGTTTCCCCCCCCCTTTTCATACTGTGCGAGGTGGATGTTAGATACTAACAGAGAAGTGAGATGAGTGCAAGTGAAGTTTCTTTTAACGAGACAACGAGCTTACGGTATATACAGAGGTTTAAGAGCAACAATGATGCAAAATTCAAACAGTATAAAACATACGATAGCAAGCTTAAACAGGTTTTTATGATCAATGCGGGGAGAGCGAGAGAAAAAAGTAAAGTTACCGTTTATGAGCGTATATGATACATGTGCATTACATGGCTTCCCCCCTAAAAAAGACATACATGTAAAATAGGGTGCCCTGCTCTTGAGAGGCGCACTGTAGGCATGTCATCTTGCAGAAGATTTGCAGGTTAAAGGCGATCAATGGAGACCCAATCTTCTTTACCATAAAAGTTAATTAAGAAAGCTTTTGGTCTGCAATGAATCACGAGAGAAGGGTCCATGTAAGGGGTCATTAGTGGTGACTTGCTAGTGTCAGTGTGCAAGAAAACATGTGTTGCTGTTCGCAAATCTGTCAGTATGTGTTGCTTCGTTGTGGGCTTGTAAGTCTATCGGCAAGGATTAAATTTTCCCACATAGGCGCTGGAGATTGTCGGAGGAGGTTGCAGACGGAAAAAATTCGGCAGGGATGACAAACGGGTTGTTATGAACCATTTCAGCTGCTGAGACATCCAGGGCATCTTTAGGAGTGATCTTTAGTCCCAGGAGGACCCAGGGAAGCTGAGTAAACCAGTTGAGTTATTGCAGCAGGACATCAAAGCTGCCTTGAGGTTGTGATGAAAACGTTCATCCATTCTGTCGGCTGTGGGGTTGTAGCAGTAGTCTGATGTAGGGTGATGCATAGGAGATTTGCTAGTGATGTCCACATTTGGGAGATGAAAGTGGTAACCCTGTCAGAAGTAATATGCTTAGGGATACCGAATCTTGATAGCCACCTTGAGAGTAAGGCGGATGTATATGAAGCGGATGTTACAGTTTGCATGGGGGATGGCTTTATGATGTGGGTAATGGACCTACTACGTCGATATGAACGTGAGCAAAATGACATTGAGGTTGAGGTAAGGTGCTCACTCCTGAATCTATGAGTTAATGTACTTTTGAAGGTTGGCAGAAAGTACAAGCACGGACCCAATCCTTAGCACCCTTAGTAATGCTGTGGTCCTGTCGACTTGATATGGTGATAAATACCGTGCCTGGTGGGAACCGTGGGTAATTGGTGAAGTTTTGGTCGGAAGACTTCTGGGTACGATGTGAGGAGGTAGGCGTAAACATTTGTGGGTGTGCTGGTGGGGAGAGTGAGGTTGGAGGGGGCATGTTGAAAAGATGTCAACCAGTATGAGTCCCTTGACTAACTGTCAATGAGCAACACCAACAGGAGGTGGAAATGTCCGAGGAATTCCACACTGAAGATTGGTAGTTTGACTTTGGCAATGAGAAACTTCCAGTGATATTTGGCACTCTCAAACTATAGTGTGAATGGCTCGTACCCCTGAGTGGTGATCACTGATCCATTGGGTGCTACAAGGCGGACATCAACAGGCTTAGAATGACTATGTTGTGCCCTGGAAAATGGCCTTTATAGAAGAGAAGGGCAAGCACCAGTGTCTACCGAAAACCGCACACCCGTACCTGCATCATTTAAAAAGAAAAGACTAGTGAGAGGGGAGGCCATCGCCATTAGCAATAGCTTTCTTACAAGTTTTTTTTGCCACGGACAACCATTCGCATAATTATTCACAGCAGTCCCGAATGTGTGGTAGTAGTATAACTGTGGCTGATGGGCATCAATAAGTAGCTGTAGAGGTTGTTGGTTGGGGCGTGAACGAGGGGAAGCATATGAGGGCGGTGGGTGGCTTTATTGCCTCTTCGGCACGTCACGGGTTGGGCGTCTGTGTCCTACCGCATTCACATCAGCTTTGGTCGATATTAAATATTTGTCCTCTTTATCAGGAGTGGAGGCATGGATGTAGGTCTTGAAGGTGGTGAAGTGGCTGTCCAAAAGTGCACCGAGTATGGTTATCAGGTCCTTCAAGGACAAAATATTGACATCGGTGATGGTGGTGCGTACAGGGTACGAAGAAGGTTCACCTCCAGAGGAGAGCTTTCTGCGGCTGGTTGTAGGCGAGTGATGCTGGTCATTTCCCTGAGGGTGCTCAAAGCCTTTTGGTCCCCCAACCGTAGTTGAGAAAGCTGAAAAACGATTAGCTATAAGGGTGGCTGGCAATGGTTAGTACTGCTTCAGAAGGTATGTTTTGAGGGCATTGTATGATATTTTAGTGTCCACTTGATCACAAAGCCAATTGGAGATTTCCAGGAATGTGCACTGGGGGACCGCAGCGAGGACATTACAGTGTACAAACGAGTATGAAACATGTACTTTACAATACTATTTGTGACCTGGCCTAGATAGATATTGTAATTTTTGTGCACAAGTCTATGCATTATTCATTCTGGAACTTGAATATTTCTTTGCAAGTCATGGATATTAAAGTGATATTAAATAAACAATTAGATTTTGTTCCCCTAACCTTTATTCCATACAAGTTTTGTTCAAAATATATTTAGAATTCAATAATTACGCATCCTTCTCCCTTTTTATTATTAGATCATTTCCATTCTCATAATCATATATGTTGTGCTTATTATGCACTGGATTCAGTAGGGAAAGTAGTAAAAGATATTGGTAATGAATAAGTGACTTATGTAATGAGACGCCAATGATCTTTCAAAATAACTGTAGCAGTCCTTTATCTGTTTTTTAATTGAGCTTTTGCTCCTAAAAGCATCCATATAAATTCTGTATGGTCAGTCAAAGCGACCTATTCCCGAATCCTCTAAGACATGTTAAATTAACCCCAACTAAACTTTCTACTAAATAGAAGGCCGGGGATGTAGGCTTAGTATATTCAGGCAAAGTCTTGACCTGAACAAAAAATTAGTTTTTGAAATCATGAAACCTATTATTTTTATTTGCATTGAAGCAACCATGAAAAGTTTTCCGATGCAATTCTAGAAACTGATTAGGAAACATCACAGTTTTCTCAGAGAGGTGGTCAGAAAATATTAAAGCAGGTAAAATAATAGAGGTTTTACTCAAAGGAGAAGGATGAATAAATGTCCCCTGCTTGAGGAATGGTACTAATTCGAATACCACAAGGAGTAAGTTCATTCTTTGACCTTTATCTACTTTGAAAGTAAGTGATACTGTCATCAGTCATCCTTCCAAGTTGCTGATAAACGAGGTCAAATCTGTGGAATAGTAGAGTTGAACGTTACATTGCGTGCTACCAAGTAGAGATGTCTTAAAATAATTATCTTTAAAAAAGAGAGTGTTTTTTTTCAATCTGTGAGCAAATCATAAGTGAAGCTACTCAGTTCTGACAACTGCTTGGACCTTTTATACACCGACTTCCCTGGCATTATAACAAGTAAGGTTGGTTCTCCAGTTAGGACATCTGATCATGCCTTGATTTAATTAGTAGTGAAGACTGACCAGCCTGTCCCTGATGTATCTTACTCATGTAAGATCTATATGAAATCTCATGCAGACTGATGGGATTTTGCATGATCTTTTGGACTTGAATTGGTCACAATTGTATAGTGGTGTTGATCCTGTAGTCCCTTTCAATGAGAATCTAGTCAGCATAATTGATAGGCGTATCCCTTCTCGTGTACTAAGGTAACGAGTGAAGGACAAATCATGGTTCAATGATGATTGTAGACGTACTTATTTGGAGAAGCAGGAGGCTTATCATCTTTGGAAGCGTAACATATCAGATTTGACCTGGAATAGCTATACTCAGCTTAGAGCTTTTGCTCAGAGAGTTTATGCTTCAACTAAAAAAGAATATAATTTAACCATGAAAGAAAGCCTTTCTGGTACAATCCATAAGTGGTGGACTACCCTTAAATCTGCACTCTGTAGTGGAGATGCAACAGTTCCTCCTTTACTTAAACTAGATGGCTCAGTCACTCATTGACCAAAGGAAAAGGTAACCCTTTTGGCAGATGTGTTTGACAGCGAGCAGAATAATGAGAAGCTTGAACTTCCTCATTCCTGTTTTCCTGAGGCTGAGCTAAGTAGTTTAGCTCTTGATTGACCTTGATGCTTATGGAGGTGTAGATCCATATGGTATTTTTCCTTTGTTTTTTATAAAGACTGCAGATTTCTTAACTCCAAAGTTATCTGTTATTTTGCACAAGTTAGCAAGAAGAGGAGCTTTTAGCACTTGTTGGAGAATTGGTAATGTTACTCCACTATGTAAATGTGTTTGTGGTAACTCAAGAGCTACTGATTACCGCCCAATTTCCTTAACTCCCATATCTAAAGTTTTTGAGTGTCTTTTGGCACAACGTCTTAATATGTTTGCTGAAGGTAATCATTTGTTCCTTAGTATGCAATTTGGTTTTTGTAAAGGCCTTGGAGCATGTGATGCCCTTCTTACAATCTCCAGTGCTGTACAGAAATCCCTTTATTGTGGTCGTATGATTGGCCTTGATTTTAGTGCTACCTTTGAGTGTTAATTATGAGGCCCTTGTTTTCAAACTCAAACAGTTAGGGGTGGGTGGGTCGTTTCTTAGCATCATTATTGAATTTCTAAGTAATAGATCACAATGAGTTGTTGTTGATGGGCACCATAGTGAGTATATGAATGTGATATCTGGTATTCCTCAGGGTAGTGTTCCTGGCCCATTACTTTTCATACTATATACACATGACAGGTGGTTCGGTCTAGAAAACAAGCTTGTTGCATATGTAGATGATGCTACTCTCTTTGCATCAATTCCATCTCCTGAATGTAGGTCTGGGGTATCTATTTAAAGTTAGTACATGGTGCAAATTATTGGGTATGAAGATGAATCCTAACAAAACTCAAAGTATAATTGTAAGTAGGTCAAGGACCGTGGCTCCTCATCTGGATCTCAGCATTGATAATGTTTCTTTAAATTTGTATGACTTAAAATTTTAGGTGTGATTCTCGATAAAAAATTTACTTTTTACAAACACATTAGGTATGTGTCTTCTTTAATTGCACAAAAGATTGGCTTATTGAGGAAGTCTTTCAAGATTTTTGGTGATCAATCTATTCTGAAGAAATGTTTTAATTCTTTCATTCTATCTTGTTTTCGAGTATTGTTCTCTTGTGTGGTCTTCAGCTGCTGATTCTCATCTTAATTTGTCGGGCAGGAACTTACGGTCTATTAAATTTCTTATTCCTGATCTAGATATTAATCTCTGACACAGTCGTTCAATTAGTTCATTATGCATGTTGCATAAGATTTTTTATAATTCTGACCATCCTTTACATTCGGATCTTCCCGGGGAGTTCCATTCTGTTCGTAATACTAGGTATGCAGTTAATTCCAATAGTCAGACGTTCTCCATCATGAAGCTAAATACTACACTGTACTCTAGAAGTTTTATTCCATCTGTGATCAAGTTGTGGAATGATCTTCCTAATCGGGTAGCTAAATCAGTAGAACTTCAAAAGTTCAAACTCGTAGTAAATTTTTTTATGTTGAACAGGCTTGCATAAGTCCTTTTATAGTTTATAAATAAAATATCTGTTTTAATGTTGTTAATGTTTTTAAAATATTTAATTTTAGTTTTTATTTCTTATATCGTTTATTTATTTCCTCTCCTCACTGGACTATTTTTCCCCTGTTGGAGCCCTTGGGCTTATAGCATCTTGCTTTTCCAACAAGGGTTGTAGCTTAGTTAATAATAATAATAATAATGATAATAATAATAATAATAATAATAATAATAATAATAATAATAATAATAATAATAATAATAACAGATTCTAATATCTTTATTTTTCACCCTGAAATAACACAATTTACCTGACAAAGGCTATTCAAGAATGTGATATTGATATAAGAAGGATTAAATTCCACACATTATACCTTTATTTCGGAGAGAGAGAGAGAGAGAGAGAGAGAGAGAGGAGAGAGAGAGAGAGAGAGAGAGAGAGAGAGAGAGAGAGAGAGAGAGAGAGAGAGAGATTGTAATTGTAAAAACACAAGCCCACACCCTTGAATTAATCTTACATGCAATAGTCCCACAACACTAACTTCCCCTTTACTTATTATCATCTAATGTAATTACTCTGAAGTGAGACGAAAATTTGTATGCCAAAGAAAACTGGTTCAGTTTCCATAGTACCGAATATTTTGTTAGTGTGATAGATTAAACTTGATAAATTTAAATTACCACTAATTGGTTAGATTAATAAAAAATCAGATATTTTCACCTGGACAAGATTGTTATTGAACGTGTATCATAGCTTTTTGAAGTTAACAAATTAATTCTTGGCGTAATACGTTTTAAAAACATCAATTCAGGGATATACATATCAGTTACATAAGTAAGATAGTGGGCTCGAGCAATTTATCGTATAAAAGCGACATCTTCATAAAAAAGGTTAGCAAAATAATCTCTAATTTTCCCCGTATAAAAGACGTTGGTAATGATTTTCATAAAAATAATTTGTATGTGCAATACAAACATTTAAATGAGTAAGTTAAACAAACAGTAGGCGCACTGGAGGGGTAAATGAGGTCGCTGTTAAAGCAATGCAGTGAAATATTAATTATCGTCTCCAATCCCGCCACGGGGATCCAACTACCAAAGTATTACATACTTTTATTTGGAAAGATTTGAAATGCAATGACGCCCATTGAATTCATTTAAAATGAAATGCCTTTCAAAAGATAGAAAACTATATACAAATGACCTAAATCATTCTCTCTCTCTCTCTCTCTCTCTCTCTCTCTCTCTCTCTCTCTCTCTCTCTCTCTCTCTCTCTCTCTCTCCCTCCTTCGTATATCATAGATCCGGCAAGCTGTAAAGGATTATCCCGGAATATATTGCAAACATCTAGTTTGAGATAATCAACCAAGTCGCAGTTCTCAAAATGTAATACTATATGTTTTCTTGCTGTGGAAAATATCGAGAAAACAGCATATATAATAAAACATCATGACATTAAAGCATAATTCTGTTCATTTATTAAAAAGGATTTAATAACACTATGACTGATGCTTGGGAAATTCCTTTTATATGATGCGAGGAGAGGAGGGTAAAAATAGAATAGTGAATTAATTATTCGTAGGAATTGCAATAACAGTAAGAGGGTATGACGGGGGAAAGGAATTATTTATTAGGTCTTTGAGACAGATGAAAGCAACGTACGAAACTGCTTTTAAGGCTCCTCTGTTAGAGAACACAAAAATATCTTTGACAAAATGTCATAGATCATAAGGCCATGAGAGAGAGAGAGAGAGAGAGAGAGAGAGAGAGAGAGAGAGAGAGAGAGAGAGAGAGAGAGAGAGAGATTTAATTCCAATCAAAACTATGCTTTGTCGGCAAGACTGTAATTTTAATTCTATCATTCTGAAATGAGCATTTTAATTAGAATTATTTGATGGATGTTTAATGAATTAATCGAAGAATATTCAATAAACTGCATTTTTATATATCTATTCCATGGAATTGATTATAAGACTTCGCACAAGTTGAAAAAAAAATATTTGGCAATATTTCCTTGTCCCCATTAATGGGGGGCTGGATGGGAAACGTAATTTTGAAATTACATATTTTTTTTATGCAAATGACATTAATGATTTGAGACACGTTCTGCTTTTATCTAAGAGGATTCTCCTCTGTCCATTTAAGGTTTTAAGATTCGTGTTTTAA